>NC_134481.1:38600761-38812722 GCF_964194025.1 Convolutriloba macropyga | reverse complement strand
ACTGTAAAAAGAGTTTTAGCGTTTCAATTAAATGGTCCAAAGCGAGCACCGAATCTGCAGGACTTTCTCCTCCACTAGTTGTTCCCTCATCTTTGCTGCCTCCACCTCCACCTCCATCTTCGTTTCCTGTATATTCAGAAAGAACTAACTAAAATCACTCAAAATTCAGCACTCAAGCTAAAAAAATAACACAAGAAGTCAAAGAATGTTCGGATCGTTTCCGTTTGTGCCCGCCCCCAGTACGTTATGCATACCCCAGTTGCAGAGCACGTGTCATTACATAGTAAATCACTATATAAAAATATTGCACGTGCGTCGGGGGGTTCAAATAATCTGCACCCAATAAACTGGGGGCACAAACGAAAAAAATCCAAGTTCAATAAAACAAAAACGCAAAAAATATCGAGGAAGAATTTGCATGAAAAGGTGACCTATTCTATTTTGGTTTCCCAATTTTAGTGGGCATATAACTATTACATCATCAGGCACACGTGCTATTTTTTTACATAGTTACGTGCTATATAAAACAATTTTTCAGGGAGAAGAAAAACACGTTTACAATAATTGCTTCAAAACTCGTTCGAAATCAATAATACAAAAATAAATCAAAAATATGCTCAGCGTTTCATTCAATTCTTTTTTCCCAATATAGCATGGGAGCTAGTATAAATACCAAACATAACCGACTAACGTCGGGCGAATTGCTCTCAAAAGACCGGCGAGCGGTTGGCTTCGTCAGTAGCTAGCCACGGTTTAATAAAGCTAGTGCTAGCTTGATTCGACTCTTCAACTTTTAGTTTTCTAGCTTTGTTAGTAAACAAATCAAATAGAAAACTGATATCTAAAAAATTTGCAAAATTTTGCAAAATTCCAAAAAAAACTTTTAGATTTGGCAGTGAAAATGTTCAAAACTATTTTTTTCTCTCCTGAGTTATGTCAAGTAACCCATCTGCAAGACTTGAAAAACTTTGTGGGCCAGTAATGATAGTTAAACTCAGAAAAGGACAAAAACACTAAAAAATTTATGTGAAAACAATAGCAAACTTTAACAAAATCTTGCTAAAATTCCGGACATTAAAATCTTGAAAACACTTTCATTAACTCAAGAGACTATCCAGTATCACTTGTTCAAGCTTTAATTAGTTTTACTGGCACAAAAACATCCATAAACTTGGAACAAGATAATAGTATTTCGAAAATTTCAAAAATAAAATTTTATCAAAAAAGTGCTAAAGCCGGAGTCCTTAAAATATTGATAACAATTCCATGAATCTACAAACTATGCGACAGTTTTTCATGAAGCCTTGGAGGAGGTCCCTTTGACCCTGGTGCCGGAGGAAAAAAATGATAAAAATGAGATCAAAAAACTGAAAAAATTGCAAATAATTTTTAAAAATTGTTGATCTTAAAATCTTGAAAAACATTAAATTACATCTAAAGCTATGCAGTAACCTCAACTCAAACTCTAGAGGGGGTTATGTGGCTGTTGAGGTTGGAGAAACAAAGAAAACGAGAAAAATTTCAAAAAACTTGAAAACATTGGAAGTTGCAAAAAACGGCTAAAGTTTGTGATAAAAGTTGTAACTAATCCATGGCCAACAAACATTTATCAGAAACTCATTATCAAACCCTAAACGAGTTTTTCTGTTAGGCTGAAAAATCTGAATGAAGGACAATAATGACAAATTAACTTACAATAGCGATAATAAACTGTCAATAAATGTTAAAAAATTGAAAAACTGCAAGTTTTGTCCAAAAAATGCTGAAATTCGTGGTGTTGAAATCTGGAAAAACATTAAATAATTATACAGTACCTAACTTTTGAACCCTAGAGGAGGTTTTTCGAGTCCTGAGGCAGGAGAAACCTAAAAACCAACAAAAACTTGAAAAAAAATGCAAGTTTTATGAAAAAAAAAATGATAAAACTTGTCATATTAGAAAATTGAAAGATATTCCATAGCATATAAAATTGTTTCAGTAACTTATTATCTAACCCTTAAGGTTGTTTTCTGGCCCCTGCGTCCGGAAATAAATGTCAAAAAAATTTGCACGTCTTGTCAAAAAAAGACTAAAATTCGTGATGTTAAAATCATTCCACTACCACTAAAACTATGCAGTAACCTAATTTAAAACCCAAGAGGAGGTTTATTGACACCTAGGGCTGAAAAAACACAAAAAATGACAAAAATTTTCAAAAACTTGAAAAAATTTGAAAATTAACATAAAATTCAATGATTTCAGCGATCGGTTGTTCGTCAGTAGCCACGGAAGGCGGGGAAGGGGGGGTGGGTAGGGGTGTACACCGGGGGTCTGATGGGGAGCGGGTGGGCAACAGTGGGCTGGGGGGGGCAAAAGCGCGGTTGGGGGTGGGGGCAATAGGGGAGTCAACAGTGGGGGTGTCGTCAACCTCTAAGAACCGCCCTTCACAACATAAGTATAAGTATTCAAAACAGTTTGAGCTGAAACAGAGCTGAAAGGCTCTAAGAGCACTTAATGCCCGCTGGGCGCTACCTGTTTATCCCGTTTTTGAGGACTTAAAGCGTCAGACGAAAAATCGGTCAAGCGAAAAATCACATAAGACCGACAGAACTAATATAATTGCTACAAACTTCGTTTGAGAGCAATTAATAAGGATTAGAGATGGTAACTAAGACTTATGAGAACAAAGTTCGAGTAACGGGAATCTAAACTTGGGCTTCAAGGGTTTATCCCGTTTCTTTATCTGATTTGGTTCTTTGAAACTGCCTCTGTTCATTTTGATTTGCTTTGTTGAGCAACTTCTGTCTTAAATGACTTCGAACAGAATGAGAGAAGAGTGAAACTATTCTAGAGAGGTCAAAAAGATTTTACTTTAAGTGTGATACTTTTACTTACTTTTCTTACTTCTGATATTTAAGTCTGAAGAAGATCAATCTTCTGGAAATATTCAAAAGCAAACACCAAAAGTCTCAACAGAAACCACGTACAAGGTTTACAAATTTTTAGCAAAGAGCATCCTTGAATTAGAAGATGGAACAAAAGACTCGTTAAGAAGAGAAGGACTCAAGAGTTGCAATGTGCATCACAAGTTGTTAATGTACCTCACAAGAGCTGAAAATATCTAGGAAAGTATTTCCAGCTGCCAAAACTGGAAATGTCCTCGTTTTCTGAAGACGAATCACTGGACTACTTGGATTACTTAAGTAACTGGGCTACTCAAATAGATACCTTTACATTTGCATATCAAACCCCATGATTTGCAAATGATCATCAATACTCTCAACTAATGGCCAAATCTGTCAATGTCCCAACTATGCATCAGTTTCAGAAAACTTTTTTTGCAATCATCTCAATAGTTGCGTTAGAAAACGCCTCCAGATTTGCAATAAAAATTGGTCTTTCTCATTACAAACCCAAGTTTTGCTCTGACCAGTTTTGAGTTACTTCAGGACTGACTCAGCAATAATGCATTTGTGCATGACGAACTTTCAATGTACTCATTTCAATGTACTGATAAAAATCTCCCATCCAATACAAATTTACAACTAATGTATTGGGCTCAGTCATTAGTGCCAGTTTATCTAACAGCAAATTAAAGAGCTCATTGGGAAACCTAACTCACAAAATTAGGAATATGAACTTTTTAAAATCTGTATCGTTAAGATTTATATTAGTGTTTTCTTCTTTTCTAATTATTCTTGTTTGTGCCCTATTATGGCAGTAGTAAAAATTGTCTCCTTATTAAGCCATTATTTTGATAGTGTTTTGCGTTGATATTAATAATTTCATGCAGTAAAAACATTAGTTGAGCACAATTAGAGCAGTGTTATTTTTTCACAGGTGAACTGTACTTTTATGTTAATCATATAACATGCTAATAAAAATTTATCAGTTTATCATGCAATCTGCTCGAATCAGATTAGAACAATTAAGTGAATATTCAAGCCCAGTTGATCTCATCCAAATAGAAAAGCAGAATAAATTTAAATTCTGAATCAAACTTTTCTGCTGAACTAAGTTCCAGAGTACAACTTTTGCGCACATTAGGCGCATACTGAAACACAGTGCGTGGACTCATTGGAAGCGTTATTTTAGTTTTGTTAATGTTTTCTGTAGTTGAAAGCAATTTTATTGAGCTGTAATATTAAAGAGCAAATGAAAAAAATGCCCGATTAACCAGCAATTCTAACTAAATCATTTCAAAAAATTCTATTATTTAGACTGCACTGCAATCATTCAAAGATTATTCTTTGTGAAGGACTGCCACTTGCAATTCGAAACTTGGCACGAAACTAAACTTATATGCCACAAATTGTGCAAAATAATTGTTACAATTTTGAACTGGTAACAGAGAATAACTTACTTAGAATAACTTACAGCGAATAAAAGAGAATTGACGGTCAGGTTTGAGTTAAAAGATTAACGAATAATGGATGTTATCAGCCGTCACGAATAATTTATAGACATTTCTTAAATCTAAAACAATGGCTTGACCACGATGTGGAGGGTACGTGCATGCAGACAAAAAGCGGAGAGGAGGGAAAGATGAAAGAAACCAAAATGCGTCAGAGCCTTTTAATAAGCATTTAATAAAAAAAAAGTAGTGACATTGTGCAGTCAACCAAATTTCAGTAATATAAGATTATATGGTCCCTTAAATTGGGGAGGGGGGATATAAAACCCATGAGATCTGCAATTCGTACCAACATGACGCATTCACTTTACTGTCAGCACCAACGGTAAAGATCTAAGATTAGATATAGTTGATTATATGTGATACGTTACGGGATCATTTCCGTTCGTGCCCAAAGTTATAGAGCCCGAGCAATTACATAGTAAGTCATTATTCAACTGAAGAACGGAAATAAATCGAAACATACCCGGCAGATCTCCGGAAAATAACAGCCGTTCCTTCCCAAAAACAAGATTGGGATTGAAAAAAGAGAAAAAGAACTAGTAAAAAATGATTTTGGCTCTTTCCCATTATAGCCCCCCATGAAAATATAGCCGCCTCCTTATGGTACATTTACCATGATTGGGGTGGCTATAGGTTATCTGACCACTGAGCTGGGGGGCTATAATGTGAAAGACCCATGATTTTTGTACAAACAAATTTAAAGTGCGCACTATTTTGATGTCAATTTGGAGCTGAGCTTGCTCTTGTTTTGTAGTGAGACCACACAGGGGCTAGTATAATACCAATAAGCATTCGAGATGGTAACAAAGTTCCAGTGACAGGCATCTAAAATAGCGCTTTATGGGTGACCGTCTTTATGGGTTTATCCCGCTTTTATTTCTGAATTTGTTGTTGTGATACTATCTCTGTTCACCTGGAATTGCTTTGCTGAGCAAGTGCTGTTTAAAAGTACTTTGAGCAGAATGAGAGAAGAGTAAACATAACCGACTAAACGTCGGAAGAATTGCTCTTGAACGACTAGTGGGAGCTCTAATCAATTGAGGCCTGCTTCAGCCGGTGGGGGGGGGGGGGAGGGGTAGCCTAAATGGGACTAAGACGTTCTATAGTGGGCTTCAAATAACCACATTAGAGGTTAACATATACCACTATTAAGATTTAAAGTTTAAAATGACACCAGTTTCGGCGCATTTTTTATTTGACTTTTAGTATTAAATTGCCGCCAATTGAGTTCAGCTGCATGAAAAGTCGAAACCGTCAAGCGAAAATTTTGCATAAAAAAAGACACACACGTTTACAATAATTGCTATGAACTGCGTTCAAGAGCAATTAAAAATAGCCTAGAGAAGTCAGATTTCACGCAAAATGTCGAAAAGCCGGCCAATATGAGGTAAAGCGAAAAAAGTTTACTCGACGAGGTAAAAAAAGACAGGAGCATAATAATAGCCTGCAGAGAAGCTGAGGCGGCTATTAATAAATTATATGTTACAGATCATACAGAATAGTCGTTAAATTTTCGATCTGGTAACAGAGAAGAACTTAATTTAAAGCGAAAAATAACTGACGACCAGTGTAGGTTTCAAAGATTAAAAAATAAAGGATTTTAATCAGTCATTAAGAACAATTTATAAACATTTGTTACATGTAAAAAACTGGATGGATCACGAAAAGGAGGGGTACGGGTACGTGGCAGATTACTTTTGGACGGGAGGGCGAGATGGAAACCAATACCCGTCAAAACCTTTTAATCAGTCTTCCGCACCTAAAAAGTGGCATCGTGTAGTCAGTCGAACTTCGATTGCATAGAATTATATGGGTCCTTAACATGGGGGAGAGGTGACTATAAACCCATTTGTACAAATAAGATGAGAACTGCAATTCGTACCAACATGACACATTCACTTTTTTGTCAGCACATATGGGAAAGATCCAAGATTAGATATAGTTGACTACATGTGATACGCTACGGGATATTTTCCGTTCGTACCCACAGTAACAGAGGCCGAGCAATTACATAGGAAGTCATTATTCAAGTAAAGAACGGAAATGAATCGAAACATACCCGGCAGATTGCTGGAAAATAGCAGCCGTTGATTCCCAAAACCAAGATTGGGATTGAAAGAAGAGAAAAAAAATTACATAGTAAGTCATTATTCAACTAAAATTTAACCACTCACTACGCCTCGGGCACAAACGGACAAAGCAAAAGGTCCAAGGTGGTGTAATGCCGACATATATGAATATTTATGTCTCAGGCCAATTGTTAGGGTTACCTACAGCCGTAGGTGCTTTGTGACTGGTGAGAAGGGGAGGATAACTAAAGTCCTATATCGTAATTAGCCACAATTGAACAACCACGTAGCAACTTTTCAATTGTTCTGCTGTGTTTTTCCCCTTAAACCCTCATCTCCGAACTCCCACGAAAATATAAATACCCAATTGTGATATAACTAACATGAGTGGAGGCCATAGGTTATATTGTCACTAACTGGGAGGGGGTTATAATGGGAAAGGCCCTTTTGCCATTTCAGTAGCAAGAGTAAAATGGCGTATCCCGCAATAAAAAGTTAGCTTTCCTGAACTGCCTGTTGTGGGTGGGGGCTGTGTGCCGGCATGTTGAAAACATTTCATCTGTGTTGTTTTGGAGGCAAGCAGCAGAAATGCATTCTCGGGTTTGTTCTCTTTGCATTTACTCATGGGAGCCGTGGCCCCAGGGTACTGGACAGTCTGGGCACTCGCCATCCAGTCCTTCATAGCACCACCAACATCCGAGCCACACTTGACGATGTAG
This sequence comes from Convolutriloba macropyga, assembly GCF_964194025.1. Taxonomy (NCBI): domain Eukaryota; kingdom Metazoa; phylum Xenacoelomorpha; order Acoela; family Convolutidae; genus Convolutriloba; species Convolutriloba macropyga. The sequence goes on along the minus strand of NC_134481.1, from coordinate 38,805,538 downwards.
GGGTGATCTAATTGGAAGTTATCCTTTTTGCAGTCTACGTTTGAGGGAGCTGCAAGGTCTTTCCCCGTTTTTTTCATCACTCCAATGTCTGCCAATTTTGCAATGAAGTCTGCAGTGACGTCCTTGTCCTCGTCGGCCTGGGAGAACCGGCTCAAACACGCCACCAACAGTGCTACGAGGGTCACTTTCCCTTTCATGTTATTAACACTGAAGCGAACAGCGAACAGAGTATTACTAAAAGTTCCGAATTCTGAGAAGTATAAACACTTGTTGACAATCGTGGCAAGCATGATCAAGTTGAACAAATTTCACGTGAGATTTGAAATGCAACTGCTTAAAGAAAGCTGTCCAACTTCCATCTGGACTTTCTCTCTAAGTAAGCTTGCCAGTTTATCAAAAAATAGATCTATTAAACGTCTGATGATTTTCTGTCAATTGATATAAAAATCAAAAGAACAGCGAAATTGGCTTTTATATTGACTAAAATTGGCTTCTAAAACAGATAATTTACTTTAAGCAGTTGCATTTCAAATCTCACGTGAAATTTGTTCAACTTGATCATGCCTCCATAATTTTAAGCAACATTTTGGATTGTGAATTCAACACATTTTTGAGCCAGATCAGCGAGATTTCACGTGGGACTTTATATGTCAGTTGCTTATGGAAAGCTTCCCAACTTCCGTCTGAATTTTCTCTCTAAGTAAGCTTGCCAGTTTATCCAAAAATACATCTATTAACGTCTGATAATTTTCTGTCAATTGACATTAAAATCAAAAAGAACGGCCAAATTTATATTACTAAAATTGGCTTCTAAAACAGGTAGTTTGCCGTGTTAAATTGTAGCTTGTGCGTTTAGAATGGTTAATGAGTGTTAAAAAGTTCTGAATTCTGAGGAGTGAATACATGAATTACTCACCGTTGCTGCCTGAACAAACTGATCATGGATCGACTTCCGTCAAAAATGGATTGTCTCACAAATGAAATAAAATATTGCGGTAAACTTGAAGTGAGCTGATGTGTTGAAATTGGAAGTCAGATGACTCATGTGATTGACAGTTTTGATGTCAGAGTGAGGAACAATTAGGTTCTACCCATAGTTTGACCCGCTGCCACATTTCACAGCCACACACTGTACTTATTTTATAGGTTGAGACTTTAATTGAAACCCCCCCCCCCCCCCCCCCCCGTAGTATAGTTGAAAAAAATATTGCACATCATAATGAAAAAAGATCACGGATCTTTTCCGTTTGTGCCCCCCCCCCCCCAGTACGTTATGCACCCTCCGTTACAGAGCACGTGTCAATACTTGATAAATTGATAAATCACATAGTAAAAAATATGGCTATGCGTCGATGGGGGGATGGGGTTGCAAATAATATGCACCCACTAAGCTGGGGGGAGGGCATAGAGAGAAAAGATCCAAAATCGCTTACTATTTGTCATAGGGAAACTTTTGCCCCCCCCCCATCACCCCGTTCGTTATTCCACCCCCAGGTTACAGAACATCTGAAAATATATAGGACAGCAGGATCTTTTAGTTAATTTTGCAATTTTAAAGGCAATGTTACTCCAAATTAAAATCAAATTTTTAAAACAGCAATTGTTGCACCATTGATGCCCTTACAATATTTTTCTCGTCTACCTATGAAATTCAGATAAAACTTAACTTTAATTTACGAGAAATCCCAATGTAAAATTGATGCACTTCATCCAAGTTTCACAGTAAAATGAGTTTTCACAAGATCACAATTGTTTCACATATTTTTTCTCTCTGATGCTTAAACACAAGTGCAAATTTTGCCATTGTTAAACAAACCTGAAAAATATCGGATCTTTTCCGTTTGTGCCCCCCAGTACGTTATGCGCCCCCCCCCCCCCGTTACAAAGCACGTGCCATTACATAGTAAATCATTATGTAAATATATTGCACGTGCGTCTGGGGGGTGCAAATAATATGCGCCCACTAAGCTGGGGGGCACAAACGGAAAAGATCCAAAATATCACATCTTGTGAGAACTTACTTTTTACTGTGAACATCTGATGGCGCTCATCAACTTTACATTTGGATTTCTGGTAAATTAACATCGTGTTTTATCTCAATTTCCAAGGTAGGCAAGAGAACGGATGTAGGGGATCAATGGTGTAAAGTTTGTTTTCGAAAATTGATTTTAAAATGAAGTAATCATCCCCCAAAATTTTAATTTTTACCTCGTAAAACTAGGAGGTACTAACTTAGTTTTTGCCGTTCAGTATAGTAAAATACTATGTAAAAATAGGTTACGTGCGTCCGGGGCGGGACACTCACTGAGTCGGGAGGCACAAATTGAAACAAAACAAACCATTATTTAAAAATATTGCACGTGCTGTAGGGGGTGTATATAATCTATACTAACTAAGCTTGGGGGGCACAAACGGAACCGATCCGAAAACGAAAACCGCATGCTGACATCAATCACAGTTTTTTCAGTTGGTGCATTAACTGAGCAGCAAACGAATTATAAACTATGTAAAAAGAATTTTGAAATGAGCACAAAATTGCCGTGATCTATTCTGCTTTGGGGGCTATACTTTAGTGAGAAGCTATGATGGGAAAGATCTCACTTTTGTGTTTTTATTTGTTTGATACCCTCTTTTCATGAAAATTTAGCCCCTTTAATGGTATTTTTACCATGATTGGAGGAGCTATAGATTATCTGACCACTAAGCTGGGGAGCTTTAATAGGAAAGACCCAAAAATTAGCAAAAGCAATGAATTCCATTTTGGAGTCTTTCCCATCATAGGCCCCCATGAAATTATAGTCACCCTATTATGGTAATATCATCAATTGGGGGACTACACGTTATCCAACCACCACGCCACTTTTGGACAATCATAAATTTTTATTTCTACCCGCAATTTCCCTAATAAAATTTGGCACAAAAGTTAACAAATGGCTTCTCTTTCTCGGTGCAGGTCAATTTTTAGCCTGCAAAAAATGTGTCTCTCCCATTATAGCCCCCCCCCCCTATTATAACATATTTACCATGATGGGGGCTGTAGGTTATCGGACCACTAAGTTGGGAGTGGGGGCTATAATAGCAAAGACCCAAAAAAAATATTAATTCGAAAGACTAAAATTGACAAATGTGTTAAAAGCTTTTTTGAGCAAATTTGTCCCATTTTCGAGAATTTTTGTCATCTAATTTACTTTTTTAATCCTCCAATTACCCACACAAAGTTTTAAAAAGCTTATGAAGCCGACATAATCAAATGCTTATAAATATTATTGTTGCGGATCATCCGGACAAGAAATAAGGCTGTTGGTTTTTGCTAGCCACAAATTGATTTTATTCGTCGGGAGGCTATAAATAGAAAGACAACAAGAGTGTTTAAAAATGATAGTCGTTCTACAAAGGAAGTAATGATAGGGTTTGATAAGTGAAAACATTTTTGAAGAAGTTAATGACATACTGAATAAATATCTATGACCATAACGGCAAAGGAACTTCATTGAACAATTAGTTTGTTTTTTGTTCAACAACTCAGACAAAAACCGATATTTTGACAATAAACAAAACTTTGTTTTGGAACAATTAAAACGAAAAGACATTGCAGTTTAATTAGTAATTTCATGCCAAAAAGATACGAAAAATGATCAGAAATATGGACTGAAAATATTGTTCAACTTATGTTTGATCTTCTTGTCTCACGTTTCACGAAAAATGAATACACATAGGAAAACTTTTAGCAAAGCTCCAATTCTAACTTATAGCAACTTTTGCGAGTCGTTATTGTATACGAAAATCTTTGCCTTAATGAGTTCAGATACATCAAGTTCATTTTTGGGGGGCTAAAATCAGGTTAAAAATCAGCAATGAGAAAAATGTCAGCGATCTTTTCTGTAATTGTTCTATACCTTAGAACAGCTTTGAGTCTAAGATTCAGAGGAAACATAGGATGTTGTAGGCTTAAAAAGTGTTTTCATTTTCATTCAATTAAGAAAAAGTTGTTAAATGTTGCATGATATAATAAGCTCCAGTGTTTGAAAGTTTGAACTTAAGCGTAGTTTGCTTGATTTGTTCCTTGAATAGAAAAGGTCAGCTGTTTAAAGTGTTGGACAGATTGAATTGATTATATAGTGTTCATTTATGAATAACGAAATTTGACGTAACTCGGATACGGTGCCATTAAGTCCCGGGTCGAGGAATTGGTCAAAATTTATGTAAGAAATGCGCTGACAACCGCTGAAAAAAAATATTTTTCAGCGGGTAAATCTTACATATTAATCCGCTTAATCCGCTGATTTTTCAGCACTTTCTTACATAATTTCAGCTCTTTTCAGCACATTAAGCGGATAATTATGTAGAAAAACACAGATCTTTCATTTGATCAAAGAATTTTGACATGTTGAGGTGTTTTTTATGAAGTCACGCTTCTTTTGTGAGTTACAACACTGATCATTGGTTTACAAAAAAGGGAGTGTAGTTGAGAGAATTAAAAAACCAACAGCAGATTGAGAGAGAGAGAGAAAGAACTTTCATGAAAAGCCATTGATCCTCGATGAGATATAATTCATTATAAAAAGTACTCAAAATTGTTTAATGAATTGAGTCTTTTAAAATTTCCAGTTCTATCATCATTTGATGATGATGTGTCACTTTTTGATTACTTATTCGATTTTTTTTCCAAGTTTGCAAAGACTCGAAAGATCAACAAGGTGCCTTGTTTCCACTTGTTCTTGGAACGGTTCATTGACAAAAAAACACCTCCGAGAACAAGTGAAAACACGAAACAAATTTTTTTGTAATTTCGATATTGTATTGGAATCTGCTGGTCAGTCCCCAATAAGAAAACTGCTAACGACAGAAGAAATTCTTTACAAAATTCTGCAATGCAAGAACGCAGATTGACAGAAGATCTTTTGTATGCCACCATAAGTCGGCTTTCATGATTTTTTTGTTTTTTTTGTCGCTTTGAAAACCACAAGTTACGCGTTGTGAGCAAGTTTACGCGACTCACTAGGTAAAATTTTTTCAAAACTTTGGCTGAAAGCTTTGAGTTTTTTTGTGGCCTGAAAAAAATGGGCTGTAACCTACCTTAGTGAGACCTGGTTGAAAGAAGACATGGCCCTTGATATGTTTCGGTTTCCAAACTGTAACCAAAATGCGTCGATCCCCAGTGGTGTAGCTTTCTATGTACATGCATCTAATTTCAAAAAAACCGGAACGTTCTCTCTTTCCACTGACTGACAGGCAATGGTGTAAATATTTAGTGCCCGGGTCGAGATGTCAGCGCCGTTTCAGCTCATTTTTTTGTAAGAAGTGCGCTAAATGCGCTGAAATTATGTAAGAAAAGCGCTGAATATGCTGAAAAGCGCTGAAAATTTGAAAGGACGCTTCATACTTTGAAAGGGCGCTTAAAAATTCAAAACATAAGCGCATATTAAGCGCACTTTGTACATAATTTCAGCGCATATTGAGTACAATTCTTGCAGAAAATTCAGCACTTTTTTCAACGCATTTCGTACAAAAATTTAGCGCAAATTCAGCAGATCCGTAGAAAAATTTCAGCGCTATTGAATAAATCTAAAAAACAATAAAATTTCAGCGCATTTCTGACAAGTTTTTAGCGCAAATTCAGCATATCCGTAGAAAAAATTCAGCGCTTTTTGAGAAAACGTGAAAACTAAAAAATTTCAGCGCATTTTTTTCAAAGCTTCAGCGCAAATTCAACGCATCTGTAGAAAAGTTTAAGCGCTTTTAAGAAAATGCAAAAACAAAAAAACTTCAGCGCATTTCTTACAAAGTTTCAGTGCTATTTCAAAGCATCTGTAGAAAAAATTCAGCGCTTTTGAGAAAACTTAAAAACAATAAAATTTCATCGCAATTCTTAAAAAGTTTCAGCGCATTCCAGCACATTTCAGCACATTATTATGTACGGTTTTTGTGCTGAACTTTTTGAAAAATAAGCGCTTTTCAGCGCATATCTTACATAATTTTTGGAAAATTTCTCAACCCGGGAATTCACAAATTTTAGAAGTCGATTTAAAAAATCTGAGTTTATGAGTCAGCTTAAATCAATATTTATTGCATTTTTGCGCTAGTTATCCATTTGCAATTCTAAAGTTTTGTCCGTTTCTCAGGTAAATTTCTATCCTCACAAGAGATTTCAATTTATTCACCAAGAACATATAAAGCTTAGAAAGAGAACTGATAATATGAGAAACGAATCCAATATGTTAATAATTTTGTTAATATTTTTGCAACTATTGGCAATATCCAAAGCAAAGACTCCGACAAAAAACTTCAACATTTCGACTCCATTTCAACACCGTTCAGTCGAATTATCAATGTAAATATGAACATCAATCTCAAAAATTACTCGCCGTTGGTATCAAAAAATGCTGGACCGAAAAGCAGTATCCAGAGGAAGGGTCTTCAAAATTATTGAACTAGACCTAAAATCAAAAAATAACTGGCAGTAAATATAATTTGGAAACAAAACAAAAAGGACGGATCTCATGAAAAACCAACAATTTATCTAGAACACAGAGCCATCCATAAATAAAATTTTGCAAGCAAGAAGAAAAAATCAGCTGACTAGCAAAAAATTTTCGCCGCGTGAAATTTAAGGTCATGCCTGGCAATTCTAAAAACATCTTTCAATAAAAACATGAAGTCTCACGTGGTCATGACCTAAAAAGTATCGAATGGAAAAGGTATCTATCTGTGTAGGGCAGACAAGGTGTCATGATACCAATACGATATCAGAATATCTAAAGAGAATTCAAACCTGGGTTAGCAATTTTCCGATTGTTGTGGCTCCACAAGTGGCATTGAAGGAAAAATTCTGGATACGTGTTGCAACGTAAAAAAAACCTGAGACCATCGAAGCTATATAAATCAGCAAGTTGCAGCCGGGACGAAACACAAGCTACAAATACCGGAGGCGAGAGCTCGCGCCATAACTTAAATTTAAATCATTCTTTCAACTGAATTACAGTTCATAAAGTACTATGGCAAAACAGAATTTGCAAAGAACCCCCAAAAAAACATTAAGGGATAGGAGGAAATTCTAAAGAACTCTAGAAACACTAAAACTGTGGCCAAAATCGAAAAAATGTTAATAAGAAAGACCTCAAAGAAAGCGATGACAGATGTAAATATGAAATTTGAAAATAGGTTAATAGTTTGCATTTGAAAAGCTTTAATTCAAATTCTTTTCAGATATTTCCTAGAATGCATTTTTATTAAATTGCTGAAAACGATGTTTTAACCATGCGATGGACGCAAAAGTCCCGAAACGTTTGTTTTAGAAATCAAATATTTGTTCAGTAATGTCGTAAAAACTCTTCCATACTTAAGCAAGAAGCACATTTTAGGGATTGTGACGGCGGTGCTCGAGTAATCAATCAACACAACACGAGAAACTGGTACAAGAACGCAAGAACGCTCAACCGTTCAAAAGGGTGTCTGAGAAACGAACTAATGGTTTGATACGATCTGATAAAAACAAAATCTCAAATAGAAAAACTACCAACCCTGCAGTGCCAGAGCTGATAAAGTTCAGAGGATTAACCACGGCCATTTCAGTAACATTGTTTACTGTCGATGGACTGGGCAGAATGTAATTTCTAGGAGTTGCTGAAGTCTCAGATAATGATGATCAGTGTAACGAATCGTCTAATTTTGAGAGGGAGGAGAAAGAGGCAGCCAGAACAGTATTATGAGCTGCATCATGCGTCTAGATTGGGGATCACGACCATGGGGACAGTGCTATGTCGCCAACACAATTTAAGAAAGCTCTTCAGGGAGAATACCGGCAAAAATCCGGGCAAAAGGCGGAGCAAAGTTATAGGCATGTGTTACTGAGCAAATAAGCAAATATTAATCAACGAGAATAGAGTATGTTAAATACAGATATAAACACGGGGAAATCGTTCCAAATTATATCGAAAAATGGAAAAAACAAAAACAGCGTAATTTAAATAAACCTAGTGGATAGAACCATCAATAAAGGAGTTTTATAAAAATAATTTACGATTTTTGCATGGTTTTTTGCAGAATATTGATTGGCATTGACCTCGAGTATCAAAAATAGACTGATACTAGTCAAATGAGCAAATCACTCTGCCATCCAAATCCCACTTGTCGCTATGTACACACCAATGTTAATACGTTGTCTAAGGAAAACAGAGATCTCAGTCGTTTTTATGAAATAATTTTCGAAAGAGTGGAATTAGACCTTTAAATTTTGTGCCATTCCTTATTGAGCCACCTTTCGCTCAAAATCAGTCGGGAAGCTTTAGCTTTTTTGTTGTGACAAACCTTTTATCCCAGGCCTAGGCCTCGACTTATGAAAGGGGGGCAATATTGAATATAATTACACGGCCGAGCTTCCTAGTTAATGTCGAGCTAATATCTTCTCATGGGTCGAGCTTAAGTCTTTTCATAACGAAGGAAGTCCAGCTAAGGTCTTTTCATTGGTCCTATGTTTGTCATTTCATAATCAACAAAGTCGAGTAAATGTCTTTTCATGGGTCCACCATTAGTCTTTTCATAAGGCTATTTTTTTCAAAGTCCGAAATTTATTATTTTTTCTGCCTCTGTTCATACAGAAGCAAAGCTGGAGCAAGGCAAGACTAAATAGCTTGGCACCAGAGCAGTCCAAATTACGAAACAGTTGGAAAACTGCCAAAAGCCTTAAGATCTTCATCAAATCTTAAGATACAGATGGCAGCTCAAGTATATTACCACATTACTTGATTCAATGAAACCAGCTAGATTAAGTGTATTGGTCCTAGCCCTATTAGCCATGACAAAATTTCGGCGTTATTCAGTTTGTTTTCCACTCAATGAACTATCTTTTTTATTAAAGATAATGCAGGTTTTTGAGGGATTAGTGGTTCTCCTGAATTGAAAAAACTGAAGGCGCATACACGCTGACTCCGTTATATAAAATATTGGACGGACAATTTTAATGGCAAAAAAGCAGACTTATGAAAAGACCAATGGTGGACCCATGAAAAGACTTTATCTCGACTTTGTTTGCAAACATTGTGTCGAGCTTAAGTCCAGCCCAAATTTTGGGTCCAGCTAAAGTCTTTTGCGAAAAAACTGAGTCGAGCTAAATTCCAGAATGTCTTAAAGTTCAGCTAAAATCTTTTCATAGCTCAAATGACTCGAGTATGGTCGTTTTATAGTACATTTGGGTCGAGCATTGTCTTTTCATAAGTATGTACCTAGACCTGGGATGTTGTTAGTTCTATTGATAGGTCCATCGGATGTGGCAACCACGATTACACAATTGCAGCAAAATTTGAAGCAGCACAACTCGAAGACTCAAAATGCTTTCATGACTGTGATTTTGTTATGACTTTCTTATGAATTGCACTGAAAGATCTCGAGAGGACGAATAGTGCGTGAAGGAATGCAAATTGTATGGAATGGAATTCAAATGCCCGGTCTTAGACAAGTTTGGTCCGTGAAACAAAGTTTGTGTATCGTTGTAAAATTTGTTGGAAATGAAATGAGATGTCTGTCAAGGTCGCAGATGATGACAATTCAGTTGACCCACAGCAAAACTATGAAAGGCAAAAATTTTTGGCAAAAATGGTTCTTTTCCGTTTGTGCCCCCGTTACGTTATGCGCCCTCAAATACAGAGCACGTGCCATTACACTGTAAATCATTTTATAAAAATATTGCATGTGCACCTGAGGGAGTGCAAATCATATATGCCCACTAAACCGGGGAAGGGCACAAATGGAAAATATCAAAACTTTTGTGCCCTAAATTAGTTATTAGAGTTTGCAGGGCAGGAAACCAATCCCCTTGAAATGATCACAAATTCTCAAGAAATTAAATTTGGCTTAACATGTCTACCGGTCACATTTAACCACCAGAAATAAAATTTTTGGGACAAAAATCAAATTTGAAAGCTTTCCATCGAATTTCAGCAAAATGAGAAAACTAAGTCTGTTATGATATTTACCGACAAAGTTAACCTTAGATGAGAAAAAAATATGAGAAAGAAGTGTGCAATTTTGTAAATTTTTGGTCAACTGTGGGGCAGTTCAAAACAATTGAGACAACCAAAACAGGATTTGGCAAACATTTAGACAAAAATTGGACAAAAATATAAGTTTTTGTCAAACCAGTTTCCTAAAAGAACGTTTGTCAATTGAGAGGAACTCAAATTGAAAAAAAATTTGTGATAAAAGCTCACAACCTCCGACCTATAAAAAAATAGCTCCATAACCAAACTTTTCCTGTCGTATGTTTTCATACAATACCGTCCCTTATCTTCGTCATTGTCAATGTTCTTTTTTAAAATAAGTTTGCTCTCGCAATTTTTTGGTTTTCGTTTTGTTACCGATCGTAGTGTTTTTTGGCGTTCAGCGTTGTTTTCCTCCTCCTCATTTAAAGTTCGATAGACTAAGTTGTCATTTGTCATGACCTATGACTTTGTTTTTGGTTGTATTATTGATGTTAACTTTTTCCAAAACCTTTTAAACCTGGTTTACTTGCAGTCCTGTTGTAGTATATTAGTTCTGCTGTTGTAATTTGTTAACAATCTGTATAATTTATAATTGCTTTGGTTTTGTTGACTTCTAATGTTTGATTTGTGTTTGTTCTGGAGTTTAGTATTACACTGCCTTTAGTAAACTACTGAGTTGTCATAAACGAGTTCGCTTTTGGTATATTAAGAGCCAGAGTGACTTGTGCTTTTTTTCTTGCACTAGTTTTTCTCCTGCTTCTAAGTGTGTGACTTATGTTTGCTCAAAGTTACGTCTATGTTGTTCAGCTCAATTTGTTGTTGTGGTTTGCTAGAATAATTTTTCTCCACCTCCACGCTTGTCACTTACTCGTTTCTCGTCCATTTTTTTTGTGACCTCCCGTTTTGTTTTGCGCTTATTAGTTATTGTTGCCGTTAAGACCGCCGGTGTTTCCGTAGCGTCATAACACCTTCGCGCAACAATTCAGTTCCGTCCGTTTCAATTACCGTTTTGCCGTGCGTTTCCGTTCGGTCCAATTAATTTTCCATTTGGTCGCGCGTCGTTTGCCCCTTGTCTCCATACCGTCCGTTTCTTTTCCAGTTTCGTGTTCCTGTTCTGTCTTGCGACATTTGCCCAGCCATCAATCCGCCGGTCGCCTGTTTTCCTTTTAGTTTCGCTTTGCTTACGAGCACGATGGATTTTCTCTTTTTTCATTTATTTCACTCTGAGTACTGCGTAACTGGATAACCACCGTCCTGCAGTTCGGCGGCTTGGTCGTCAATTCGTCGTTTTTTGAGTTTAGTGTAACCATCAATCCGTTATTTTGTTTGATTTTTTAATTTGAGAAATTAGCTCTTTCAAGTTCATGGCCGAATGACAAGAGAAATTGGAGAAATTCTATGGTACCATATGTAATACTAAGTCCGAGTTACGTAACATCTACCAGGACAGCATTAATGTATTAGATCGGCAAGACAGGTGGTTTAAAGCTGAAAGCTTGGTTTGTAATTTAGAAGGTGACTTCAATCAATTAGTACAATACAACCACGAACTATTTTACTTGGCAAGTATAACCGAGAATCCAGATTCAATCTATCATGTTCTTGATCAATGTTTTGATGATGTAACTAAGAAGAACATTGATGAGTTCATGCATGCTGCTAGAAGCTATATTAACTCAATTTCAGGCCAATACATCGTATTCAAAGCCGTTATTCCTCAAAGTCCTTCCAAGAAAAGTATTCGCTTGACATCATCAACAATGACTAGCTAGCGTAACTTGACTTTTTTACGATAAAACTAAAATGCTAAAAAAACACCAAATTGTCCTGCGGAAAAAAGCTGGCACTTCAGGAACTAGAAAAAGAGCACCGCCATCGTGTTGCTGCTGCTAAACTAAACGAGACCGAACTGATGGATAATCGTTCACTGCTTAGTCAGCACTCCAGAGAACTAAACTCAGTTAAAGATATGGGATCAAATAGAAATCAGCAACTGGTAAAAAATTGGGTACATTCAATTTCAGTCGGTAATGCATTGAATGCAATAAGTGAATCAAACCTGTCGCGTTCTCACTCTTCAGTAAATATTTACTCTCCCAATCAAGATTCCAGTGAGATTAATTCTCTCAAACAACGGCAATTCACAGTTCAAACAGTGAATCAATATGCACAGCTGTCTGCAGACTTTAAAATTGATTTTGTAGGGACTGAAAACTTAGATAATGTTGCCGGGAATTTAAACCATCGTGAAATGTTATCTCTGTACACACTGCCAAGAGCTGCAATTTCTATATTTCTATTGCTCAGCAGGAAACACAGTATCGGGAATAACTATATGCTCAATCTTGAAATAACCAAATTATTGAACAGACAAATAGTCAACCAGGTAGTAGTAATAATTATCCAAGGCACCACGCTCAGACGGCAGTGCACAATGTTTTACCTCAACCACTTCTACCACCTGTGCAACCGCGCTGGTCAACGGCAACTGTTATGGTAGCACTGAACCCGATTGTTTTTGCAAATGATTTTTCAACAAATCCAAAGGAGAATCAAAACTTGGATCAATCCATTGTTCAAATGAGACAGAAAAAGTTCTAGTAAGGCTGGTCGGTTGCATCTGACCAACCCTCATTCTGCACAACCAGAGAGTAAACCTCAATTTGAGTTTCCAAGCGGAATATAACTCACTGAGAAACTTCCCACACGAAACGTCCCCCACGCGCAAACGCACTCGTGAACCCGCCGCCTGTAATTCGGCCTCACTGATTATTAAATCCTAAGCATTCCGTGATTCTGTCGTCTATAACAGCAAGCGCAACAAAAAACCTAGCCGTTCCCATTAATCCACAACAAAACGCTGTCCATTCCCTTCAAGTCCCAAGTTAGTGTTCCGCCGCAAAAGTTCCCCTTGAATGTCACCTTAATTTAAAGTTGTGACGTTTTCTTCATAAAAAACCGCCCAAACGCCAATCAAATGACAAATAATGCATCCGATCTCAACAAAGGTTAACCACCACTATCAACAACCAATAACCCTGTCATTTGCCGTCCCAGCTTTCCCACAGGTTGTTAATAGTAATCAATCTGGAACTTGTAGTATCCATTCAAACACCTTCAGTCAACAGCAACTGAAATAGCGCTACCTTTTACCTAGCCAGTTATTCCTCCAACATACGGGCATACCCCTACGATACCATTGTGCTAGGGTGGTGCAACGTATACCACGGCTCCTTAGGCGGCAGCCGAAAACACGAATCTTTTTGAAGCCTTTGATGACGCCATTACCAGCAAGAGGAATGACCCGCTACATAAACTGAAGGTGTCCAGACACAATGGGGATACCCTAAAGTGCCGCACGAATGGTATATACAGTTTAAAAGCTTAATTGACTCTCAGTCTTGTCATCTGACTGATTTTGAAAAAAATGACATATATCAAGCGCCTCCTAACTGGTATAGCTAATACAGCTATCGCAGAGTTCGCCTACTGCGGCAAAACGTACAAAAATACACTAAACTGTTGAAATTTGACAAAACAAAGGCGTTTGTAAAAACCCATTTGAACGAAATCAGCAGCTTTCCACAATTGAAGATGCACAAAATCGATAACATCATTAACTATTCAGGGTGACTTCCGAGTCCTGTCGGGGTTTTTTACTCATTTTCACTTATAATTTGATAAAAAGAGTGCTGTGCTTCTCAACACTGCCGTACAGAAGCTACCACACAACATGACGGAGTCATGACCACTCTTCACTGTCATGAAGCATTGAGTTAAACCTACTCTTCTCAACGACTGGTTTGAAGAGAAGGCCAAAGCACGCAACTTACTAAAAAACACCGCCACTAAAACAAAAGCTGTGGATGCCAACCACTAAAAAAGATAAATCAAAGTTGCATCAAGGGCACTCTCTGCAATTATGCAACAAAAGAGTCATCAGGAACACCCACAAAGTTCTCCATCAACATCAATCTCTAGCTGCATTGTATGCAAAGGCAGTCATTGGCTGCGGGAGGGTCATGCCTTTAAAGCTCCTAAGCAGCAATCCAAGGTTGTAGGTGGAGCAAAGCTCTCTTTTTCTTGTTTGCGTGATAAATTTATGTTCAAGCAGTGCCCACATTCCCGAAAATTTAGAAAAGATGGCAGCTCCCATAACTCTTTATTCCATGGAGCGGAAAGGGTTTTTTTCAGCTCAACCCCAAAAAAGCAACACCAATTTTTCAAAGTCAAATGCAAAAAGTTGTGAGCCATCTACCAGAAAACAGCAACCAAGCAACACGACCAATTTGTCTTCTTTCACGGATGTTAAGAACCTTCTCTGGTTAACGGAATTGCAACTAGCTAAATTTTCTGGTACCAATAATACGGCGTTAATTTTATGCGATGCCACTTGCAAATTGACAGTGACACCTTAAAAAGATCAGGACTTCTAAGCACTTACTGTGCGTCCCTACGTGAGGGAGAAACTAAATATAGATTTTTATATTACCGACGTTAGGTTCATGCTAAAATGTATCGAGTCATCCGTCTACCGTGCCATTAGTTCAATAGATTTATTTGCAGCTCATGAAAAATGCTAGCCGATCGCTGTTTGCTTAATCATAGGCTGGGTTTTGAGCGGCCGACTTCCGTCAGGTTCAAGTTCTGTCTCAACGTGTTTCAAAGCAACATTGAAAAGCATTATAAACTGGTTTGTCAGAAAAGATCTTGATACAATATGGAATCGTACGGCGCGTACAACATGGCGACCTACAATCCACAGCGGATGCTTGCGAGCATAAAATGCATGAGACGACAACCATTCATAATTGACAGAGATACAAAGTCAGTATGTTGTCAGTAGAGACACAAAGTCAATACTCAAGCACCCATGTATCTACTTTTTGTCACTGTTACAGCTAAAACCACGACAAAAACGACTCTCAAGAGACACAGCATTAACAATGAGCACGCCAAAACCATCATAAATTCCTTAAGAAAAGTTACATAAGAACCTTTCCTCATTCTCATATGGTCAAACAGCGGTCGTATAATGAATGGTAACTACCACACCGTCCCGTAATCATCCCGAAAACGACAGGAAGCCAGAGAAACTGCGTAGGTTACCAAAATGGCGCAGAAGACTTCCAGGGTACTTCTTTCAACAAACCTTTTCTCAATTGCCCGTCTTGCTGTGTTATTTAAGTTTCGTCAGCATCAATTTACAGTGTCCGCAGATATAGAAGATTTGTTCCTTCGGCTGTCTTTGACTTTGACCAGTCATCACTGCCTTTTTGCCGTGTTGATCCCAAAACGAAACTCACCTACATTCATTACAACCCACGGACGGTGACAATGTTAATTAATACTCCAAAGCAACCAAAGCCGTCCTAGAGAAATTCTTTAAGGACGAGTACTTGGAATCGGTGAAGGCCCATGTAGGGGCTCTCAATAGATTGAAAGGTTTGGTGCATCTTTTTCTTTTAGTTCTATTCAAGACTATTATCTTTGCGAGCAATGTACGAAACGATCAAAAATATTTGAGTCAACATATTCAGTCAATCACAAGGTAATAGCGTCATCTAATGAGGAATCTTTGCACGTGCTTGGGTTGAAATGGGATTACAACTCGGACAATGGGACTCTCTAGTTGTGAGTCGGGGTACCTCAAGTACGGTTACTAAGTCTTAAACACAACGCTTGGTTCTAAAAACGGTGTCCGAAATTTGGTCTAGTGGCACCATTTAGCGTTGTTGCTAAAGAACATCTGGCGTATCAGTGGGCAAAACATGTACAAAGAAATATCAAAAGAAACTGTGGAAAAATTCCTAAAATGGATTGTAGTATTAATCAAATCTGCTGCGGTCACTGTACCGAGGATGTACTGTTCGGGAAATTTTGAACACCTGAAAATAAATATTTTTGGCAATAGTTCGCAAAAGTTTTCAGTGCCATTGCGTTTTTTTGAGATTGAGTAACCATTTCGGGTGGGTCCAAAACGTATCTTCCTATGAATGTAATAACAATCCGAAAGCAGGGAAAACATGCAGCGCCATTGGCTGCTCAATTGAAAAAAGATTTCTTCTGAGCTCTTACAATGAAACTCGACAGGGTTTTCAGGTGAACTGACGTCACTACAGTCTTGCGACAGCCTAATTTTACAACAATGCACCCAAAAATTACTGCAAAATTTATTTGCGAGATCTTAGAACACACTGGTTTTGACGAATGAAACCACAGTGATAACCCGGCTCAAGTGATAACCTGGCAGACCCTAGTATTTGTGGTATGTCTGTTGATGTTTTGCAATCAATAAAATGAGTGAAGTATCCAGAGTTCACAAGAGCCAAGCATTTCTTGATCCAACTAGGCACTGAAGTGGTAAATAGGATCAAACTTGGTAAAGCAACCAAAGAAAATGAGGAAACTAGCACATCATTGGCCGCATCTGTAATTAATCTAGCAAGCGAACCGCGCCCGCAAATAATTCTCTTCAGAAACTTCAGTTCTGATCAAAATTGTTTACGTATAAGAGCTTTTGCACTCCGGCTGCTACCCCCCCCCCAGGACTGCTACCGTAAAGCCCACAGTAGTATAAAAGACAACAGTGAGCTGGAAGGAGTTCAGGGTCATCTCCATTTACTTGTGCGGGGTGAATTTGTCATTTCGCAAAAAAGATGTTCTCAAAAACAAATCCCTTAAACTGAGTCGCCTTAGTGCTCTCTTCACTCCTTTTGTTGGAACATTGGATGAAATCCAATCGACTGACTGCATCAAAAAATTCAACGAAATTGATTTTGGTTCAAAAAATCTTGTCGTTGTTGACGAACGTTATGTGTTTGATAAAACTTTTTTGCGGCATACACACAATAAAATCACTCAGCATACACACAGAAAATCAAAGGATTCATTCTCTGCGGGCTATGTTGACCTCAAAACTTTATTTTATCCTCAAACTACTATCCTCACTGCGTTCAAATAAATCTAACTGTGCTAGGAGCGAAATGCTCTGCGATGCCATTATTCAACCCACCATGGCTGACCTACCATTAAAAAAAGTATCCTACTTTTTACCGGGGTTAATTATTTGGCCCTCTTTGCGTCACTCTTTGTCGAACTACCGAAATGAGCGGGCGGTAATTTGTGTGGAATGGGAATTGAGCAATTTTTGTCCAGTTAAGACACTCTTGTCATGATCTGATCAGATAATGGTACTAAGTTTGATGATCTTGAAAAGCAGCTCCGCAAAAATATCCATCAGAGGAATACTAACAATACTGCTGCTGAAATTGCCCACAAAGAGATAATGTGGAAATTCATTCGTTCTAGTGCGCCACACCAATGTGTCATCTTTTAAAAATTTTTGGCAGTTTAGAGCGCGTATTTTACACCATCTTCTAAACATGTCGCCTCAAACATTTACTTTTTAAGAGCTTTTTTGTCTGTTGGAAGACGCACTTAATTCACGTCCATAAGCGCCGACACGTCCGACCTGGGCGCTTGAACGACTAATCTTTCTTCCATTGGTAACAAAGCATATAGCACCTCTTCCATCATTGGCGTTGTTGACGATCACCGTAAGTGCACCCCGCAAAGAGACTTACGCCAACACTATTTGGGCACATTGGATCGAAGAATACATCCAAGCAATGAGCCGACGTTCAAGATGGCAGAATCCTGCCGAGAAACACTTAAAGGCCAATGACTTGGTTTGGGTTATTGACGAAACCATCCCTAGGCGCTACTACCCTATAGCTTGGTTCAATTAATTCTGCCACTGCTCCAACAGCGTGGCACGCTACGCCTCATTGCGCTCGTTTACCGGACCGCTTGTCCGCCGGCATGTAGAAATGGTAGCCATTCTCTCCAAATTTCTTCTTAGACAGAAAAAGTTACCCTCTAATTAGGAGAATATTAATCAATCAAATTAAAGAGTTTACAGTACGGATCTAAATACGCAGAAACTGTCCCGAATGACTTAGAAAGACAGGAAAAAGTGCTAATAAGATAATTTTTACTAAACTTGGATTTTTAAATCAATAAAATTGTGCATGCTTGTCAATATTTTTCAATTTTTTACACGGTTTTAAACAAAATGTTGACTGCATTGATCTTACTTATCAAAACAAACTGCTGCAAGTCAAATAAAAAAAGTCAGTTTCAGGTGTTGTTATATACAAACCAATGTGCATAAGTTTTCTTCAGCTGCTTATTCATGGTTATGAAATGGCTATCGGAGGAGTGAATGTAAACCTTTAAAAT
Organism: Convolutriloba macropyga; assembly: GCF_964194025.1. Taxonomy (NCBI): domain Eukaryota; kingdom Metazoa; phylum Xenacoelomorpha; order Acoela; family Convolutidae; genus Convolutriloba; species Convolutriloba macropyga. The sequence continues at coordinate 38,787,317 of NC_134481.1, read as the reverse complement.
AAAGCAAAGCAGGAGCAGAAAAGAAAATCTGAGGAGGAATTCCGATCCAATTGAAAAAATGTACGCAAAACTCCTTTAGACAGAAGGACCAAACAGTAGCCTCAACCTAAAAACCCTCCGACAGAGGCCGGGGTTTTGCAAACAGCGACGTCAATTTGCAAAGAAAATTGCGAAGAGGTGCTAAACTTTGATCTGTGCCAAAAATTCAATGGAGCACAGGCTGAAAATGTGAATAAAATGACAAACAGGTTTTATAGCAGCCTGAAGCAATTAATGAAGCAGAGAAAAAATAATTCTTACAATTATCATTTGGTAGTATCAAATACCTGGTAGTAGTAAGGAAAATTGGGTGTCAAAAAACAAAATTTTAGACAAACTTTATGATGATGATACAGACCAAGAAATATCTCATGGCGTTGAAGTTTGTGTACTAAAATGCCAGTTGAAGAAGCTAAAGGCATTGATTTAAGCTGAATATAGGCAAGCAACCGTGCTCCAAAGATTCCAGGGTCCGCAATAAAAAATAATTTTAAGACTAGTGGTTACAAATGAAAAATGATTGTTATTAATAAAACAACAGCTGGTATGTACAATCAGATAAGCTAAATATCGGTGCAGCACTGGCTGTAAAAGCGTTTGCATGAAAAACCTTGAGGCATCACTTTAAAACAAAAGAGCTCAATGAGAGTCTCACTAAAACTGGTTAAAGCGGTAATTGCAATGACCGCCTCGGAAGGGTGAAATTCCAAGCAAAAGTTTCATGCGAGATAACAAAACTAGAGAAAATGCCAACATGCAAGACTTTGTTTAAAATTATACGTGCTTAAGCAATAAGCAGAAAGCGGGGGAGGTTTTGGGAAAAAATTGTTCAAAAGACATGTAAATTGAATTCATTGTCAGTGGTGAACTGGAAGAGTACTTAAGATTTGCAACTTCAGAACACAACAAATTGCACGCTGTTTTAAAAGTTTGAACAACAGAAACGATATGGTTTCTCTTGATGTCAACGCAAAGGTTATAAAAAATGATAGAATTAAATATCGTTGGTATAAAAAAACGACTAATGCAGGAAAAAGCTTCAGTTTTGCAGCTGTGCTGGCTTCAACTTAAATTTTAAAAAATCAAAAGAAGTTCCACAGAGTTTTTAACGGAAAACCCAGTTGGTCAGCCTTCGGTCAAATGCTTGAAAAAGAGAAAACTGAAGGACCAAAAAACAATATTCGGAGGATTGTTCTCCAAAAACAGTGAACCAGACTCCGGATAATATAATAAGTTTCTAGCTGGCATTGAAGAGCAATTGAAAAAAAAGGTAGAACATACAAAACCAAACTAACCAACACATTTTGTGAGCAATACAGAGTTGATTTTTGTCAAATTACACAAAATTGAGAATGGAAAACGAAGAAAATATATAGGTTGCATAACCTTTCTAAAAGGCGGAATTTAGCATCATGCCCCACTACCCTAAATGCACTTTTTGATAACGATTTTTAATCACAAATGGTATTTGAACTAAAATGCAGTGGATGTGTATCCTACTACGTTGGGCAGACCAGTCGGCATGACGACACTAGAATATCAGAGATTCAACAGAGCATTCACAGGTGCGTCAACAGCTTGGTGAAAGTAGTGGTTCAACCAGTTGCAATTAACGAAACTTTGCGGATGCCTACTCCAAAAAAGTCAAGACTATCGACAGTATGCACATCAGCAAGTTGCTTTATAGATCAAAAAATTTTGTGCTTGGTAACACAAAATTGGCAGAGCTCTTCACATAGGGTATACTTAGGGTTAGGGAAAAATTTTGAAAGATCCCAGAAATACAAAACTACTTTTGTGATTACGCTCAGTATGACGAACATGGAAAATATTTGGTTCAAACGTTTATGGTTGTTGCCAGTCTTGTTTAAATTAATGTCTCATACAATTTTAAAAAGTTTTTCATTTCATTTTTTAACTTTTTGTAACGTAGTTTTAAAATGACGATGAAAGTGAAGATCAAAATTGATTTTTTCAGAAATCAGATTTCATTTCAAATTGACAAATCAGTTTCCAGTACTTTCGCCTCCAATGAAAACATATATTAGCAGACCTTGAAAAAAGGCATCGTGGAGGAAACTGTGAAGGCCCATGAAGGGGCCCTCAATAGATTGAAAGGTTTTGTGCATCTTTTTCATTTGATTCTATTGAAGACTATTATGTTTGCGAGCAATGTACGAAACAATCAGAAATTTTTGAGTCAACTCATTCAGTCAATCAAAAGGTAATTGCGTCATCTAATGAGGATTCTTTGCACGTGCTTGGGTTGAAATGGGATTGCATCTCGTACAATGGGATTCTCTAGTTGTGAGTCGGGATACCTCAAGTACGGTTATTAAGTCATAAACACAACGCTTGGTTCTAAGCCCGGTGTCCGAAATTTGGTCTAGCGGCACCATTTAGCGTTGTTGCTAAAGAACATCTGGTGTATCAGTGGGCAGCACATGTACAAAGAATTTACAAAAGACACTGTGGGAAAGTTCCTAAAATTGATTGTAGTAATAATCAAATCTGCTGCGGTCACTGTACTGAGGATGTACTGTTCGGGAAATTTTGAACACCTGAAAATAAATATTTTTGGCAATAGTTCGCAAAAGTTTTCAGTGCCCTTGCGTTTTTTGAGATTGAGTAACTATTTCGGGTGTGTCTATAACGTATCTTCCTGTGAATGTAAAAACAATCCCAAGGCAGGGAAAACAGGCAGCGCCATTGGCTGCTCAATTGAAAAAAGATTTCTTCTGAGCTCTTACAATGAAACTCGACAGGGTTTTCAGGTGAACTGACGTCACTACAGTCTTGCGACAGCTTAATTTTACAACAATACACCCAAAAATTACTGCAAAACTTATTTGCGAGATCTTAGAACACACTGGTTTTGACGAATGAAACCACAGTGATAACCCGGCTCAAGTGATCGCCTGGCAGACCCTAGTACTTGTGGTATGTCTGTTGATGTTTTGCAATCAATTAAATGAGTGAAGTATCCAGAGTTCACAAGCGCCAAGCATTTCTTGATCCAACTAGGCACTGAAGTGGTAAATAGGATCAAACTTGGTAAAGCAACCAAAGAAAATGAGGAAACTAGCACATCATTGGCCGCATCTGTAATTAATCTAGCAAATCCCCATTGGCGTTGTTGACGATCACCGTAAGTGCACCCCGCAAAGAGACTTACGCCAACACTATTTGGGCACATTGGATCGAAGAATACATCCAAGCAATGAACCGACGTTCAAGATGGCAGACTCCTGCCGAGCAACACTTAAAGACCAATGACTTGGTTTGTGTTTTTGACGAAACAACCCCTAGGCGCTACTAACCTATAGCTTGGTTCAATTAATTCTGCCACTGCTCCAACAGCGTGGCACGCTACGCCTCATTGCGCTCGTTTACCGGACCGCTTGTCCGCCGGCATGTAGAAATGGTAGCCATTCTCTCCAAATTTCTTCTTAGACAGAAAAAGTTACCCTCTAATTAAGAGAATATTAATCAATCAATTTAAAGAGTTTACAATACGGATTTGAATACGCAGAAACTGTCCCCAATGACTTAGAAAGACCAGCAAAAGTGGTAATAAGATAAATTTACTAAAGTTGGACTTTTAAATCAGTCAATTGGGGCGTGTTTGTACTCAATATTTTTCAAATTTTTACACGGTTCTAAACAAAATGATGACCGCATTGATCTTAATCATCAAAACAAACTGCTGCCAGTCAATTGATGAAAAATTCCGTCTAGGTTTCAGTTGTTGCTATGTACAAACCAATGTGCATAAGTTTTCTTAAGCAGCTTATTCATGGTTATGAAATGGAGGAGTAAATGTACACCTTTATAACAAAGCAAAGCAGGAGCAGCAGAGAAAATCTGAGGAGGAGTTCCAATCCAATTGAAAAAATGTACGCAAAACTCCTTTAGATAGAAGGACGAAACAGTACATGATTGCCTAAAAACCCTCCGACAGAGGCCTTGGATTTGCAAACAGCGACGTCAATTTGCAAAGAAAATTGCGAAGAGGTGCTAAACTTTGATTTGTTCCAAAAATTCAATGGAGCACAGGCTGAAAATGTGAATAAAATGACAAACAGGTTTTATAGCAGTCTGAAGCAATTAATGAAGCAGAGAAAAAATAATTCCTACAATTATCATTTGGTATTATCAAATACCTGGTAGTAGTAAGGAAAATTGGGTGTCAAAAAACAAAATTTTAGACAAACTTTATGATGATGATACAGACCAAGTAGTATCTCATGGCGTTAAGGTTTGTGTATTATAATGCCAGTTGAAGAAGCTAGAGGCATTGATTTAAGCTGAATATAGGCAAGCAACTGTGCTCCAAAGATTCCAGGGTCCGCAATAAAAAATAATTTTAAGACTAGTGGTTACAAATGAAAAATGATTGTTATTAATAATACAACAGATGGTATGTACAATCAGATAAGCTAAATATCGGTGCAGCACTGGCTGTAAAAATAGTAAGCGTTTGCATGAAAAACTTTGAGGCATCACTTTAAAACACAAGAGCTCAATGAGAGTCTCACTAAAAGTGGTTAAAGCGGTAATTGCAATGACTGCCTCGGAAGGGTGAAATTCCAAGCAAAAGTTTCATGCGACATGCCAAAACTAGAGAAAATGCCAACATGCAAGACTTTGTTTAAAAACATACGTGCTTAAGCAATCAGCAGAAAGCGGGGGAAGTTTTGGGAAGAAATTGTTCAAAGGACATGTTGATTGAATTCATTGTCAGTGATGAACTGGAAGAGTACTTAAGATTTGCAACTTGAGAACAAAACAATTTGCACGCTGTTTCAAAAATTTGAACAACAGAAACGATATGGTTTCTCTTGATGTCAACGCAAAGGTTATAAAAAATGATAAAATTAAATATCGTTGGTACAAAAAAAACGACTAACGTAGGAAAAAGCTTCAGTTTTGCAGCTGTGCTGGCTTCAATTTAAATTTAAAAAAGTCAAAAGAAGTTCCACAGTGTTTTTAACGGAAAACCCAGTTGGTCAGCCTTCGTTCAAATGCTTGAAGAAGAGAAAATTGAAGGACCAAAAAACAATATTCAGAGGATTGGTCTCCAAAAACAGTGAACCAGACTCTGGATAATATAATAAGTTACTAACTGGCATTGAAGAGCAATTGGAAAAAAAAACAGGTACAACATTAAAAATCAAACTAACCAACTCATTTTGTGAGCAATACAGAGTTGATTTTTGTCAAATTACACAAAATTGAGAATGGAAAACGAAGAAAATATATTGGTTGCATAACCTTTCTAAAAGGCGGAATTTAGCATCATGCCCCACTACCCTAAATGCACTTTTTGATAACGATTTTTAATCACAAATGGTATTTGAACTAAAATGCAGTGGATGTGTATCCTACTACGTTGGGCAGACCAGTCGGCATGACGACACTAGAATATCAGAGATTCAACAGAGCATTCACAGGTGCGTCAACAGCTTGGTGAAAGTAGTGGTTCAACCAGTTGCAATTAACGAAACTTTGCGGATGCCTACTCCAAAAAAGTCAAGACTATCGACAGTATGCACATCAGCAAGTTGCTTTATAGATCAAAAAATTTTGTGCTTGGTAACACAAAATTGGCAGAGCTCTTCACATAGGGTATACTTAGGGTTAGGGAAAAATTTTGAAAGATCCCAGAAATACAAAACTACTTTTGTGATTACGCTCAGTATGACGAACATGGAAAATATTTGGTTCAAACGTTTATGGTTGTTGCCAGTCTTGTTTAAATTAATGTCTCATACAATTTTAAAAAGTTTTTCATTTCATTTTTTAACTTTTTGTAACGTAGTTTTAAAATGACGATGAAAGTGAAGATCAAAATTGATTTTTTCAGAAATCAGATTTCATTTCAAATTGACAAATCAGTTTCCAGTACTTTCGCCTCCAATGAAAACATATATTAGCAGACCTTGAAAAAAGGCATCGTGGAGGAAACTGTGAAGGCCCATGAAGGGGCCCTCAATAGATTGAAAGGTTTTGTGCATCTTTTTCATTTGATTCTATTGAAGACTATTATGTTTGCGAGCAATGTACGAAACAATCAGAAAGTTTTGAATCAACTCATTCAGTCAATCAAAAGGTAATTGCGTCATCTAATGAGGATTCTGTGCTTGGGTTGAAATGGGATTACAACTCGGACAATGGGATTCTCTAGTTGTGAGTCGGGATACCTCAAGTACGGTTATTAAGTCATAAACACAACGCTTGGATCTAAGCCCGGTGTCCGAAATTCGGTCTAGCGGCACCATTTAGCGTTGTTGCTAAAGAACATCTGGTGTATCAGTGGGCAGCACATGTACAAAGAATTTTCAAAAGACACTGTGGGAAAGTTCCTAAAATTGATTGTAGTAATAATCAAATCTGCTGCGGTCACTGTACCGAGGATGTACTGTTCGGGAAATTTTGAACACCTGAAAATAAATATTTTTGGCAATAGTTCGCAAAAGTTTCCAGTGCCCTTGCGTTTTTTGAGATTGAGTAACTATTTTGGGTGGTTCCAAAACGTATCTTCCTGTGAATGTAATAACAATCCCAAAGCAGGGAAAACAGGCAGCGCCATTGGCTGCTCAATTGAAAAAAGATTTCTTCTGAGCTCTTACAATGAAACTCGACAGGGTTTTCAGGTGACCTGACGTCACTACAGTCTTGCGACAGCTTAATTTTACAACAATGCACCCAAAAATTACTGCAAAACTTATTTGCGAGATGTTAGAACACACTGGTTTTGACGAATGAAACCACAGTGATAACCCGGCTCAAGTGATCGCCTGGCAGACCCTAGTACTTGTGGTATGTCTGTTGATGTTTTGCAATCAATTAAATGAGTAGACAGAAGTATCCAGAGTTCACAAGAGCCAAGCATTTCTTAATCCAACTAGGCACTGAAGTGGTAAATAGGATCAAACTTGGTAAAGCAACCAAAGAAAAAGAGGAAACTAGCACATCATTGGCCGCATCTGTAATTAATCTAGCAAACGAACCGCGCCCGCAACTAATTCTCTTCAGAAACTTCAGTTCTGATTAAAATTGTTTACGTATAAGAGCTTTTGCACTCCGGCTGCTACCCCCCCCCCCCAGGACTGCTACCGTAAAGCCCACAGTAGTATAATAGACAACAGTGAGCTGGAAGGAGTTCAGGGCCATCTCCATTAACTTGTGCGTGGGGAATTTGTCATTTCCCAAAAAAAGATGTTCTCAAAAACAAATCCCTTAAACTGAGTCGCCTTAATGCTCTCTTTACTCCTTTTGTCGGAACATTGGATGAAATCCAATCGACTGACCGCATCAAAAGTTTAAACGAAATTGATTTTGATTCAAAAAATGTTGTCGTTGTTGACGCACGCTATGTGTTTGATAAAACTGTTTTTGCGGCATACACACAATAAAGTCACTCAGCATACCCACAAAAAATCACAGCATTCACCTTCTGCGGGCTATGTTGACCTCACAACTTCATTTTATCCTCAAACTACTATCCTCACTGCGTTCAAATAAATCTAGCTATGTTAGGTGCGAAATGCTCTGCAATGCCATTATTCAACCCAACATGGCTGACCTATCATTAAAAAAAATCCCCCTTTTACCGGGGTTAAATATTTGACCCTCTTTGCGTCACTCTTTGTCGGACTACCGAGATGAGGGGGCGGTAATTCGTGTGGAATGGGAATTCAGCAATTCTGTCCAGTTGAGACACTCCTGTCATGATCTGATCAGATAAAGGTACTAAGTTTGATGATGTTGAAAAGCAGCTCCGCAAAAACATCGGTAAGAGGAATACTAACAATAGTGCTGCTGAAATTGCCCACAAAGGGATAAGTTGGAAATTCATTCTATCTAGTGCGCCATACCAATGTGTCATCTTGGAAAAATTTGTTGGCATTTTTAAGCGCGCATTTTACACCACATTCTAAACATGTCGCCTCAAACATTGACTTTTAAGAGCTTTTTATGTCTGTTGGCAGACGCACTTAATTCACGTGCGCAAGCGCCGACACGTCTGACCTGGGCGCTTTAACGACTATTTTTTCTTCCATTGGTAACAAAGCAAATAGTACCTTTTCCATCATTGGCGTTGTTGAGTACAATCACCGTAAGTGCACCCCGCAAAAAGCCTTACGCCAACACTATTCGGGCACATTGGATCAAAAAATACATCCCAGCAATGAACCGACGTTCAAGATGGCAGATTCCTGCCGAGAAACACTTAAAGGCCAATGACTTGGTTTGGGTTATTGACGAAACCATCCCTAGGCGCTACTACCCTATAGCTTGGTTCAATTAATTCTGCCACTGCTCCAACAGCGTGGCACGCTACGCCTCATTGCGCTCGTTTACCGGACCGCTTGTCCGCCGGCATGTAAAAACGGTAGCCATTCTCTCCAAATTTTTACTTAGACAGAAAAGGTTACCCTCTAATTAAGAGAATATTAATCACTCAATTTAAAGAGTTTACAATACCGATTTGAATACGCAGAAACTGTCCCCAATGACTGAGAAAGACCAGCAAAAGTGGTAATAAGATAAATTTACTAAAGTTGGATTTTTAAATCAATCAATTGGGGCGTGTTTGTACTCAATGTTTTTCAATTTTTTACGCGGTTTTAAACAAAATCATGACCGCATTGATCTTAATCATCAAAACAAACTGCTGCCAGTCAATTGATGAAAAATTCCGTCTAGGTTTCAGTTGTTGCTATGTACAAACCAATGTGCATAAGTTTTCTTAAGCAGCTTATTCATGGTTATGAAATGGAGGAGTAAATGTACACCTTTATAACAAAGCAAAGCAGGAGCAGCAGAAAAAATCTGAGGAGGAGTTACAATCCAATTGAAAAAATGTACGCAAAACTCCTTTAGATAGAAGGACGAAACAGTACATGATTGCCTAAAAACCCTCCGACTGAGGCCTTGGATTTGCAAACAGCGACGTCAATTTGCAAAGAAAATTGCGAAGAGGTGCTAAACTTTGATTTGTGCCAAAAATTCAATGGAGCACAGGCTGAAAATGTGAATAAAATGACAAACAGGTTTTATAGCAGCCTGAAGCAATTAATGAAGCAGAGAAAAAATAATTCCTACAATTATCATTTGGTATTATCAAATACTTGGAAGTAGTAAGGAAAAATGGGAGTCAAAAAACAAATTTCTTAAACAATTCCAGGGTCCGCAATAAAATTAATTTTAAGACTAGTGGTAACAAATGAAAAATGACTGTTATTAATACAACAACAGCTGGTATGTACAATCAGATAAGCTAAATTTCGGTGCAGCACTGGCTGTAAAATTAGCAAGCGTGAGCATGAAATGCTTTCAGGTATCACTTTAAAACAAAAGAGCTCAATGGAGTCTCGCTAAAAGTGGTCAAAGCGAGAATTGCAGTGACTGCCTCGGAAGGGAAAATTTCCGAGCGAAATTTTATGCGAAATGAGAAAACGCATGAACATTTGTTTTTATTGTAACAACAGCTGGTATGTGCAATCAGATAAGCTAGACATCTTTGTAGCACTGGCTGTAAAAACAGTAAACGTTTGCATGAAAATCCTTGAGGCATCAATGCAAAACACAAGAGCTCAATGACTGCCTCGGAAGGGTGAAATTCCAAGCAAAAGTTTCATGCGAGATAACAAAACTAGAGAAAATGCCAACATGCAAGACTTTGTTTAAAATTATACGTGCTTAAGCAATAAGCAGAAAGCGGGGGAGGTTTTGGGAAAAAATTGTTCAAAAGACATGTAAATTGAATTCATTGTCAGTGGTGAACTGGAAGAGTACTTAAGATTTGCAACTTCAGAACACAACAAATTGCACGCTGTTTTAAAAGTTTGAACAACAGAAACGATATGGTTTCTCTTGTTGTCAACGCAAAGGTTATAAAAATGATAAAAATAAATATCGTTGGTATAAAAAAACGACTAACGCAGGAAAAAAGCTTCAGTTTTGCAGCTGTGCTGGCTTCAATTTAAGTTCAAAAAAATCAAAAGAAGTTCCACAGAGTTTTTAACGGAAAACCCAGTTGGTCAGCCTTCATTCAAATGCTTGAAGAAGAGAAAATTGAAGGACCAAAAAACAATATTCAGAGAATTGGTCTCCAAAAACAGTGAACCAGACTCTGGATAATATAATAAGTTAATAACTGGCATTGAAGAGCAATTGGAAAAAAACAGGTAAACATAGAAAACCAAACTAACCGACTCATATTGTGAGCAATACAGAGTTGATTTTTGTCAAATTACACAAAATTTAGAACGGAAAACGAAGAAATTATATTGATTGCAAAACATTTCTAAAATGCGGAATTTAGCATTATGCCCCACCACACTAAATCCAACTTTTGATAACAAGTTGTAATTACAAATGGTATTTGAACTAAAATGCAGTGGATGTGTATCCTTCTACGTTGGGCAGACCAGCCAGCATGACGACACTAGAATATCAGAGATTCAACAGAGCATTCACAGGTGCGTCAACAGTTTGGTGAAAGTAGTGGTTCAACCAGTAGCAACGAACGGAACTTTTCGGATGCCTACTCCAAAGTAAAAAAAGTCAAGACTATCGACAGTAAGCACATCAGCAAGTTGAATTATAGATCAAAAAATTTTGTGCTTGTTAACACAAATTTTGCAGAGCTCTTCACAAAGGGTATACTTACGGTTAGGTAAAAATTTTGAAAGATCCCAAAATTACAAAACTACGGTTGTGATTACGCTCAGTATGACGTACATGGAAAATATTCGGTCCAAACTTTTATGATTTTTGCCAGTATTGTTTAAATTAATGTCTCATACAATTTTAAATTTTTTTCCTTTCATTTTTTAACATTTTCTAACGTAGTTTTACAATGGCGATGAAAGTGAAGAACGAAATTGATTTTGCAGAAATCAGATTTAATTTTAAATTGACAAATCAGTTTCCTGTATTCGCCTACAATAAAAACATATATTAGCAGATCATGAAAAAAACGCATCGTTTTAATTTGGGGCACACAGAAGCTAGAATTCACTTAAAAATTTTCTTCCCACGTTTTCTCTGTAGCAAAGAGCCCATTTAATTCATTCGGAAAGAGCATTAGTGTTGCGTCAAGGAGTATAACCGGCATATGATTGATGATTTTCTAGAAAAAATTTGTAGCTGCGACAAGAACCTGGAAAACAGAACTTGAACCAAGAATAGTATATGTAAGGTAGCAACCGAAAATTGCTCGCTTATGTTTGTGAGTGATGTAGGAGCTTAAAAGTCTAGTTTTGGAGTTAAACTCAACTTCAAGTCCGGTATAAGAAAATTTGAAGAGAAATGTTTCGAGTGTCACATTATCGAAGGCCTTAGCATGAACTATATCTAGAATGTTTTGTGAGTTGAAATTTTCTTTTTTAATAATTTCAACAATCTGATGGACATGATAAAAAGAACTTTTTTCTGACGGAAAACTTAACCCTCTCTATAATTTAAAAATTGGCTCTAAATGACAATTGAAAACAACACAAAAATATATAACAAATAGTAGTAGATCTTTTTAAAAACAATCAATCTTCCACAATACAGACAAAACCACACACAAGATTTTGCATGCAAAAAAACGGGCTGTCTTGCAAACACTTTTTTGACGAGAAATTAAAAATCATGCCTGCCCACAATCTTCTTTCAAAAAAATTCTCAGGAGATGTGTGAAACAAAAAATGCTAAGCCATCTATTTTGGCCAATAATGCGGCATATTGCCACTAGAATATCAGAACAACAAAAGAAAATCTCACACTTGGATCAACACGTTGCTGAGTTTTGTGGCTCCACGAGTAGTTTTTCTAAAAAAATTAAAAAAACACATGACTATCAAAGCTACATGCATCAGCAAACTAAAGATTGAAATAAAGATACACAGCAGGTTTTTTTGGATAGGCCTCAAACTAATATGTAATTTCAAATCAATTTTTTACTGAATTTTAGGGCAAGCATATATATATATATATATATATATATATATATATATAGAGTGCATGGCAAAGCAAAATTTCTCAAAAAATTTTCAAGAGAGTTGTGTAGGGTTATATCAAGTGCTTAGCCATTCAAACTGGCATTGTGATATAGCGATCAAAAAACGTTTTAGGTCAAAAGGCACTATTTGTTCGCTACCATTTAAAATTGACTGTAAAGCTTTATTAGAATCTTGTGTTTTCGTTTAAATGTTTTCACCCGATAAAGGGTGCAATAATTTTGTCCTTGTTTTCATAATTGCTGCCAAATATAGAATGAACAGTTTGGAGAGGTGTACTTTTTTTGTATTTTTTCAGGATAAAGCGAAAGATATTTAATCAACTACCAGAGATCTCAAAGTCAACAATGATAATTTTTTCAAAGATAGCAATTGCAAATATTCAGTTTTTTTGTAATGGTTGCTGGTATGTACAATCAGATGATCTAGATATGGTTGTATCACCGAAATTAATATTTGCTCAATTGAGCTTGAAGTTGTTGGAGGAATCAATTGAAAACCAGCGTTAACTGAAAGTATTTTTATTGTTTTTCTTATTCTCATTATCATTATTATTATTATTATTATTATTATTATTATTATTATTATTATTATTATTATTATTGTTTTTATTATTATTATTATTATTGTTATTGTTATTATTATTATTAATATTACTATTATTATTATTATTATTATTATTATTATTATTATTTTTATTTTTATTATTTTTATTAATATTATTATTATTATGACTATTATTATTATTATTATTATTATTATTATTATTATTATTATTATTATTATTATTATTATTATTTTATTCTTATTATGATTATAATATAATACGTTTAAGTACCATTTACGAACTCAAAATTGCTCTCAAAATTAAAGATGAAATTTGAAACATTTCAGGTTTTTCCGATAATCATTTTCATTGTGTATTAGATTCATTTCAAAAGGCAACCTATTCCATTCAAAATGAACAGCAAAACTGTATGATCTTTTCCTAAATGCAGTCCTGACATTAGATTGTACGCACATTGTTATCTAGTCACCTTATTATTTCGAAAAACTATTGCGCCAAGATACATGGGAATATTTTACGGATGGCGAACCAAACGGTGACAAGAAATTAGAATTTTGTAGAGGACACGTGGTTTCATGGTTAGCCAATGAAGCTCTTGGACATAAATTGCTGCTGGTGATCCAGGTGATAACCTAAAATGAGACGACCTGCTGAGTTCATTTTATGCTGTAATTTATGTATAGCAAACGGAGGTAACCCAGAGTACAGTGAGTTGCAGTAATCTAGTCGCGAGAAAATCAGTACCCAAACATACTCGATCAACGACTTTCTTCGGTTGCATCTCTGATGGAATTAATTTTTCGCAGGAAATAATAACATCTACGACACACAGAATTAACTTGTTTCGTATATGAAAAACTAAATCCAAGTTGAAGCCCAACAAAGTAACATTATTAGAACAATTGGTGTCCGCTGGAAGTTCAATATCCCTATTTAAACTATTCCTCCTACTAATAAACCTGTACTCCGTTTTATTCAAGTTTACGCGCAGCTTAGAGCCCTTTAATCACTTTTACAGAGTCGTAGTTATCAAATCAAAAGCTCCCTGATTTTTCGAAGCATGGTAAACAAAATGGATAAAAGGATCATCCACATAAAAATGATAATTGGCATCAAGAAATTCAAGCATAACTTCCAAAGGAACAAGACAGCATGAAAAGAGAACAGTCCCCAGAACTGATCCTTGAGGAACACCCGTTTTAAAAGTTCTTGGCATCAAAGATTCACCATCAATCAACATCTTTTGAAATCTACTACTCATATAACTGTTTAAAAGCTTAGCACTTTATCTTTGATACCCAATCTTGTTTCAAGAATCAAAAGAAGCAATTCATTATTGAGAACGTCGAAGGCAGCTGATAGATCAAGTCCAATATAAAGAGTGCTTTCTGTTTTATCTAAGGTGAGGAGCAAATCATTCGATTTACGTGGGCTGTCTCTGTAGAAAAAAAATTCCTGTAGGCACTTTGGTGTTTACTAATTAGACTATTCTTTTCACGAAGTTGCATGAAAGCCGCCCGTTCTAATAGTTTTGAAATGTAACTAAGGTTTGAGATGGGTCGTAATTTGGAAAATTTTTCTTATCAGAATTCATTTTTTTCAAGCGGGGTTTAACAATGGCCATAATAAAGAACTGCAGAAAACATCCCGCCTTAACCAAAAGATTAATAAATTTCAGGAAGTCGAAAAAATAATAGTCTGGAATTAACTTTCTGAATTTCAGGAAGCTTTCGGAATTTCAGGTTTATCGCAGTGGGAATCGATGCAATAATGGTTTCCGTTCTAGATAAAAAAAAACTCGTTGGAGTTGTTTGCCAGCTGGTTTTTATTTTCAAATTCCGGGAGCTGTTCTACATATCGACCAAGAAGCAATTTTAAAGTGGCAAACTTTTTACAGTTACAATTTTCCATAAACGGATTCTCAATGTTTAATCTGCGCTTCTCTGCAAGTTTTTCAAAATACACATGGGTAGCATTTTTTCTTTCAGACTTAAGAACAGATGTTTTCGACTTTCTATATTTACGCTCGGCTGTTCTCTTCTTTCGTTTCAAACTCAAAAGCTCGGTGTAAAAAATTTGGCATTAACGTTTTGTAAATGTTTTTATTTTGGGTGGTAGAACGGAATACAAAGTACTCTCATCAAGGCTTAGATACAAATCCTATGCTTCATCAACACTTGAGGCAAAATAGAACTTTAAGCTTGGCTTCAATAACTTAAAAAACCTTCAGAGTCACGATTTTCCAATTTCTAAACATCAACTGGTGATAATATTTGCGTTGTTTCACATTGATGAGCCAGAAGCGAACAAACGAATGGTCCGAAGAAGTAATGAAGCTATTCAATTAGACATTATTTGAAGTATTGTCTGACGCTATAATGTGGTCAAGAATCCCGTTACTTCTATGTGTTTTCTCGCACAAGTACAGAGTCAGTCCGAAATCTTCATTTCAAGAAAACCAAATTTCTGATGCTTTGTTAATTATATTCAGTGAAGCGTTAAAATCTCCCAGGACAACAATTTTGTCGAATTTTAGTCTTTGTTCTTCAGAAAGAACAGAAAGAGATTAATGAAAGATTTAACATTCAATCCAGGTGATCGATAAACAGCGATTACTAAATAAGTGGTAGCCCCAACAGTTACGGAAGCATAGCAGCATTCAAAAAATTTAGAGGCAATACTTTCAAATTTTTCCAAATGGAGACCACATCTGTAAAAAAGGCAGATTTCAACTCCTCTTTTTTTTCCTTGGTACACTATAGAAAAAAAATCTTTGGCGACAACACTGCTTTAGAAAAAAATCGTTATCTGAGTTGTTCGTAATCCACGATGCAATAAACACTACAAAATTAATGTCATTTAATTTTGAGATGCATTTTACATCCTTCGTTTTGTTCCTGACAGAGCGTACATTATGTAAACAAATATTTAGTTCTGTAGAACATTGTTTTGTCCTTTGTTCAAACTGAGGACTGTCTAGTGAACAATTTTGATCCACTCTTTTTCACCAATCACGGGCGGCTTCAATCAAGTTTGTAGCTGCGACAAGAACCTGGAAAACAGAACTTGAACCAAAAATAGTATATGTAAGGCAGCAACCGAAAATTGCTCGCTTATATTTGTGAGTGATGTAGGAGCTTAAAATTCTAGTTTTGGAGTTAAACTCAACTTCAAGTCCGGCATAAGAAAATTTGAAGAGAAATGTTTCGAGTGTCACATTATCGAAGGCCTTAGAATGAACTATGTCTAGAATGTTTCGTGAGTTGAAATTTTCACGTTTAATAATTTCAACAATCTGATGCAGATGATAAAAAGAACTTTTTTCTGACGGAAAACTTAACCCTCTCTATAATTTAAAAACTGGCTGTAAATGACAATTGAAAACAACACAAAAATATATAACAAATAGTAGTAGATCTTTTTAAAAACAATCAATCTTCCACAATACAGACAAAACCACACACAAGATTTTGCATGCAAAAAAACGGGCTGTCTTGCAAACACTTTTTTGACGAGAAATTAAAAATCATGCCTGCCCACAATCTTCTTTCAAAAAAATTCTCAGGAGATGTGTGAAACAAAAATGCTAAGCCATCTATTTTGGCCAATAATGCGGCATATTGCCACTAGAATATCAGAACAACAAAAGAAAATCTCACACTTGGATCAACACGTTGCTGAGTTTTGTGGCTCCACGAGTAGTTTTTCTAAAAAAATTAAAAAAACACATGACTATCAAAGCTACATGCATCAGCAAACTAAAGATTGAAATAAAGATACACAGCAGGTTTTTTTGGATAGGCCTCAAACTAATATGTAATTTCAAATCAATTTTTTACTGAATTTTAGGGCAAGCATATATATATATATATATATATATATATATATATACATATATATATATATATATATATATATATATATATATATATATATATATATGTATATATATATATATATAGAGTGCATGGCAAAGCAAAATTTCTCAAAAAATTTTCAAGAGAGTTGTGTAGGGTTATATCAAGTGCTTAGCCATTCAAACTGGCATTGTGATATGGCGATCAAAAAACGTTTTATGTAAAAAGGCACTATTTGTTCGCTACCATTTAAAATTGACTGTAAAGCTTTATTAGAATCTTGTGTTTTCGTTTAAATGTTTTCGCCCGATAAAGGGTGCAATAATTTTGTCCTTGTTTTCATAATTGCTGCCAGATATAGAATGAACAGTTTGGAGAGGTGTACTTTTTTTGTATTTTTTCAGGATAAAGCGAAAGATATTTAATCAACTACCAGAGATCTCAAAGTCAACAATGATAATTTTTTCAAAGATAGCAATTGCAAATATTCAGTTTTTTTGTAATGGTTGCTGGTATGTACACTCAGATGATCTAGATATGGTTGTATCACCGGAATTAATATTTGCTCAATTGAGCTTGAGGTTGTTGGAGGAATCAATTGAAAACCAGCGTTAACTGAAAGTATTTTTATTGTTTTTCTTATTCTCATTATCATTATTATTATTATTATTATTATTATTATTATTATTATTTTTATTATTATTATTATTATTGTTATTGTTATTATTATTATTAATATTATTATTATTATTATTATTATTATTATTTTTATTTTTATTATTTTTATTAATATTATTATTATTATGACTATTATTATTATTATTATTATTATTATTATTATTATTATTATTATTATTATTATTATTATTATTATTATTATTATTATTATTTTATTCTTATTATGATTATAATATAATACGTTTAAGTACCATTTACGAACTCAAAATTGCTCTCAAAATTAAAGATGAAATTTGAAACATTTCAGGTTTTTCCGATAATCATTTTCATTGTGTATTAGATTCATTTCAAAAGGCAACCTATTCCATTCAAAATGAACAGCAAAACTGTATGATCTTTTCCTAAATGCAGTCCTGACATTAGATTGTACGCACATTGTTATCTAGTCACCTTATTATTTCGAAAAACTATTGCGCCAAGATACATGGGAATATTTTACGGATGGCGAACCAAACGGTGACAAGAAATTAGAATTTTGTAGAGGACACGTGGTTTCATGGTTAGCCAATGAAGCTCTTGGACATAAATTGCTGCTGGTGATCCAGGTGATAACCTAAAATGAGACGACCTGCTGAGTTCATTTTATGCTGTAATTTATGTATAGCAAACGGAGGTAACCCAGAGTACAGTGAGTTGCAGTAATCTAGTCGCGAGAAAATCAGTACCCAAACATACTCGATCAACGA
Source organism: Convolutriloba macropyga (assembly GCF_964194025.1). Lineage (NCBI taxonomy): Eukaryota > Metazoa > Xenacoelomorpha > Acoela > Convolutidae > Convolutriloba > Convolutriloba macropyga. The sequence continues at coordinate 38,769,412 of NC_134481.1, read as the reverse complement.
CTTTCTTCGGTTGCATCTCTGATGGAATTAATTTTTCGCAGGAAATAATAACATCTACGACACACAGAATTAACTTGTTTCGTATATGAAAAACTAAATCCAAGTTGAAGCCCAACAAAGTAACATTATTAGAACAATTGGTGTCCGCTGGAAGTTCAATATCCCTATTTAAACTATTCCTCCTACTAATAAACCTGTACTCCGTTTTATTCAAGTTTACGCGCAGCTTAGAGCCCTTTAATCACTTTTACAGAGTCGTAGTTATCAAATCAAAAGCTCCCTGATTTTTCGAAGCATGGTAAACAAAATGGATAAAAGGATCATCCACATAAAAATGATAATTGGCATCAAGAAATTCAAGCATAACTTCCAAAGGAACAAGACAGCATGAAAAGAGAACAGTCCCCAGAACTGATCCTTGAGGAACACCCGTTTTAAAAGTTCTTGGCATCAAAGATTCACCATCAATCAACATCTTTTGAAATCTACTACTCATATAACTGTTTAAAAGCTTAGCACTTTATCTTTGATACCCAATCTTGTTTCAAGAATCAAAAGAAGCAATTCATTATTGAGAACGTCGAAGGCAGCTGATAGATCAAGTCCAATATAAAGAGTGCTTTCTGTTTTATCTAAGGTGAGGAGCAAATCATTCGATTTACGTGGGCTGTCTCTGTAGAAAAAAAATTCCTGTAGGCACTTTGGTGTTTACTAATTAGACTATTCTTTTCACGAAGTTGCATGAAAGCCGCCCGTTCTAATAGTTTTGAAATGTAACTAAGGTTTGAGATGGGTCGTAATTTGGAAAATTTTTCTTATCAGAATTCATTTTTTTCAAGCGGGGTTTAACAATGGCCATAATAAAGAACTGCAGAAAACATCCCGCCTTAACCAAAAGATTAATAAATTTCAGGAAGTCGAAAAAATAATAGTCTGGAATTAACTTTCGGAATTTCAGGAAGCTTTCGGAATTTCAGGACTTATCGCAGTGGGAATCGATGCAATAATGGTTTCCGTTCTAGATAAAAAAAACTCGTTGGAGTTGTTTGCCAGCTGGTTTTTATTTTCAAATTTCGGGAGCTGTTCTACATATCGACCAAGAAGCAATTTTAAAGTGGCAAACTTTTTACAGTTACAATTTTCCATAAACGGATTCTCAATGTTTAATCTGCGCTTCTCTGCAAGTTTTTCAAAATACACATGGGTAGCATTTTTTCTTTCAGACTTAAGAACAGATGTTTTCGACTTTCTATATTTACGCTCTGCTGTTCTCTTCTTTCGTTTCAAACTCAAAAGCTCGGTGTCAAAAAATGGGCATTAACGTTTTGTAAATGTTTTTATTTTGGGTGGTAGAACGGAATACAAAGTACTCTCATCAAGGCTTAGATACAAATCCTATGCTTCATCAACACTTGAGGCAAAATAGAACTTTAAGCTTGGCTTCAATAACTTAAAAAATCTTCAGAGTCACGATTTTCCAATTTCTAAACATCAACTGGTGATAATATTTGCGTTGTTTCACATTGATGAGCCAGAAGCGAACAAACGAATGGTCCGAAGAAGTAATGAAGCTATTCCATTAGACATTATTTGAAGTATTGTCTGGCGCTATAATGTGGTCAAGAATCCCGTTACTTCTATGTGTTTTCTCGCACAAGTACAGAGTCAGTCCGAAATCTTCATTTCAAGAAAACCAAATTTCTGATGCATTGTTAATTATATTCAGTGAAGCGTTAAAATCTCCCAGGACAACAATTTTGTCGAATTTTAGTCTTTGTTCTTCAGAAAGAACAGAAAGCGATTAATGAAAGATTTAACATTCAATCCAGGTGATCGATAAACAGCGATTACTAAATAAGTGGTAGGCCCAACAGTTACGGAAGCATAGCAGCATTCACAAAATTTAGAGGCAATACTTTCAAATTTTTCCAAATGGAGACCACATCTGTAAAAAAGGCAGATTTCAACTCCTCTTTTTTTTCCTTGGTACACTATAGAAAAAAATCTTTGGCGACAACACTGCTTTAGAAAAAAATCGTTATCTGAGTTGTTCGTAATCCACGATGCAATAAACACTACAAAATTAATGTCATTTAATTTTGAGATGCATTTTACATCCTTCGTTTTGTTCCTGACAGAGCGTACATTATGTAAACAAATATTTAGTTCTGTAGAACATTGTTTTGTCCTTTGTTCAAACTGAGGACTGTCTAGTGAACAATTTTGATCCACTCTTTTTCACCAATCACGGGCGGCTTCAATCAAGTTTGTAGCTGCGACAAGAACCTGGAAAACAGAACTTGAACCAAAAATAGTATATGTAAGGTAGCAACCGAAAATTGCTCGCTTATATTTGTGAGTGATGTAGGAGCTTAAAAGTCTAGTTTTGGAGTTAAACTCAACTTCAAGTCCGGCATAAGAAAATTTGAAGAGAAATGTTTCGAGTGTCACATTATCGAAGGCCTTAGAATGAACTATGTCTAGAATGTTTCGTGAGTTGAAATTTTCACGTTTAATAATTTCAACAATCTGATGCAGATGATAAAAGAACTTTTTTCTGACGGAAAACTTAACCCTCTCTATAATTTAAAAACTGGCTGTAAATGGCAATTGAAAACAACATAAAAATATATATCAAATAGAAGTAGATCTTCTAAAAAACGATCAATCTTCCACAATACAGACAAAACCACAAACAAGATTTTGCAAGCAAAAAAACGGGCTGACTTGCAAACACTTTTTCGACGAGAAATTAAAAATCATGCCTGCCCAGAATCTTCTTTCAAAAAAAATTCTCAGATGAGTGAAACAAAAAATGCGAAGCCATCTATTTTGGCCAATAATGCGGCATATTGCCACTAGGATATTAGAACAACAAAAGAAAGACTGACACCTGGATCAACACGTTGCTGAGTTTTGTGGCTTCACGAGTAGTTTTTCTGGAAAAATAAAAAAACACATGACCATCAAAGCTACGTGCATCAGCAAACTGAAGATTGAAATAAAGATACACAGCAGATTTTTTTGATAGGCCTCAAGCTACTATGTAATTTCAAATCAAGTTCTTACTGAATTCTAGGTCAAGCATATATATATATATATATATATATATATATATATATATAGTGCATGACAAAGCAAAATTTCTCAAAAATTTTTTAAGAGAGATGTGTAGGGTTATATCAAGTGCTTAGCCATTCAAACTGGCATTGTGATATAGCGATATAAAAACGTTTTAGGTCCAAAGGCACTATTGGCTCGCTACCATTTAAAATTGACTGTAAAGCTTTATTAGAATCTTGTAATTTGGTTTAAATGTTTGCGCCAGATAAACGGTGCAATAGTTTTGCCCTTGTTTTCATAATTGCTGCCAGGTATAGAATGAACAGTTTAAAGAGGTGTATTTTCTTGAATTTTTTAAGATAAAGCGAAAGATATTTAATCAACTACCAGAGATATCAAAGTCAACAATGATATTTTTTTCAAAGATAGCAATTACAAATATTCAGTTTTTTTGTAATGGTTGCTGGTATGTACAATCAGATGATCTAGATGTGGTTGTATCACCGGAATTAATATTTGCTAACTTGAGCTTGAAGATGTTGGAGGAATCAATTGAAAACCAGTGTTCACTGAAAGTATTTTTATTGTTATTCTTATTATTATTATTTTTATTATTATTATTATTATTATTATTATTATTATTATTGTTATTATTATTATTATTATTAAAACTATTATTATTATTACTGTTATTATTATTATTATTATTATTATTATTATTTTTATTTTTATTATTATTATTAATATTATTATTATTACTATTACTATTTTATTCTTATTATGATTATAATATAATACGTTTAAGTACCATTTACAAACTCAAAATTGCTCTCAAAATTAAAGATCTAAGTTGAAGCCCAACAAAGTAACATTATTAGAACAATTGGTGTCTGCTGGAAGTTCAACATCCCTATTTAAACTATTCCTCCTACTAATAAACCTGTACTCCGTTTTATTCAAGTTTACGCGCCGCTTAGCGCCATTTAATCACTTTTACAGAGTCGTAAGTATCAAATCAAAAACTCTCTGATTTTTCGAAGCATGGTAAACAAAATGGATAAAAGGATCATCCACATAAAAATGATAATTGGCATCAAGAAATTCAAGCATAACTTCCAAAGGAACAAGACAGCATGAAAAGAGAACAGTCCCCAGAACTGATCCTTGAGGAACACCCGTTTTAAAAGTTCTTGGCATCAAAGATTCACCATCAATCAACATCTTTTGAAATCTACTACTCAGATAACTGTTTAAAAGCTAAGCACTTTATCCTTGATACCCAATCTTGTTTCAAGAATCGAAAGAAGCAATTCATGATTGAGAACGTCGAAGGCAGCTGATAGATCAAGTCCAATATAAAGAGTGATTTCTGTTTTATCTAAGGTGAGGAGCAAATCATTCGATTTACGAGGGCTGTCTCTGTAGAAAAAAAGTTCCTGTAGGCACTTTGGTGTTTACTAAATAGACTATTCTTTTCACGAAGTTGCATAAAAGCCGCCCGTTCTAATAGTTTTGAAATGTAACTAAGGTTTGAGATAGGTCGTAAGTTGGAAAATTTTTATTATCAGAATTCTTTTTTTTCAAGCGGGGTTTAACAACGGCCATAATAAAGAACTGCAGAAAACATCCCGCCTTAACCAAAAGATTAATAAGTTTCAGGAGGTCGAAAAAATAATAGTCTGGAATTAACTTCATAACATGTATCGGAATGATGTACAGTGGAGATGTACTTTTTGACGACGCCGAAATCAAATCTGTAAACTGACTTATCGACAACTCTGTGAACGAACTCATTGAGTTAACTTCAGCTTTCGGAATTTCAGGACTTATCGCAGTGGGAATCGATGCAATAATGGTTTCCATTCTAGAAAAAAAAACTCGTTGGAGTCGTTTGCAAGCTGGTTTTTATTTTCATATTTCGGGAGCCGTTCTACATATCGACCAAGAAGCAATTTTAAAGTGGCAAACTTTTTACAGTTACAATTTTCCATAAACGGATTCTCAATGTTTAATCTGCGCTTCTCTATGAGTTTTTCAAAATACACATGGGTATTATTTTTTCTTTCAGGCTTAAGAACAGATGTTTTCGACTTCCTATATTTACGCTCTGCTGTTCTCTTCTTCCGTTTCAAACTCAAAAGCTCGTTGTCAAAAAATGGGCATTAATGTTTTGTAAATGTTTTTATTTTGGGTTGTAGAACGGAATACAGAGTACTCTCATCAAACCTTAGATACAAATTCTATGCTTCATCAACACTTGAGGCAAAATAGAACTTTAAGCTTGGCTTCAATAACTTAAAAAAACCTTCAGAGTCTCCCTTTTTCCAATTTCTAAACTTCAACTCTTGATAATATTTGCGTTGTTTCACATTGCTGAGCAAGAAGCGAATAAACGAATGATCCGAAGAAGTAATGAAGCTATTCCAATAAACATTATTTGAATAATTGTCTGACGCTATAATATGGTCAAGAATCCCGCCACTTCTAAGTATTTTCTCGCACAAGTAATGACTCAGTCCGAAACCTTCAATTCAAGAAAACCAAATTTTCGATGCATTGTTAATTACATTCAGTGAAGCGTTAAAATCTCCCAGGAGAACAATTTTGTCGAATTGTCTTTGTTCTTCAGAACAGAAAGCGATTAATGAAAGATTTAACATTCAATCCAGGCGATCGATAAACAACGATTACTAAATAAGTGTTAGCCACAACAGTTAAGGAAACATAGTAGCATTCAAAAAATTTAGAGGCAATACAAAATTTTCCAAATGGAGACCACATCTGTAAAAGAGGCAGATTCCACCTCCTATTTTTTAATCCTTGGTACACTATAGAAAAAAATCTTTGGCGACAACGCTGCTGTAGAATAAAATCGTTATCTGAGTTGTTCGTAATGCACCGTGCAAAAAATAATACAAAATTTTTGTCATTTAATTCTGAGATTGAATTTACATCCTTCGTTTTGTTCCTGGCAGAGCGTACATTATGTAAACAAATGTTTAGTTCTGTAGAACTTCGTTATGTCCTTTGTTCAAATTGAGGAATGGCTAGTGAACAATTTTGATCCACTGTTTTTCACCAATCGCGGGCGGCTTCAATCAGGTAAAAATTACACAGTATCGTTTTCAGGCCAGAAATCAGGTAACTCAACTTTCTGCTTGTCAAACGTGAATACACAATGGAAAGCTTTCAGTTGAGCTTCTGACTTCGAAATTTGTCGAATATGAAGTAGTTCAACGCTCTTTTCTGCCCAAAACCCCTCAAATTGTAATGCTGATATGTTCTGACTCAATCGACCTACATATAAGTGACGACGACGCTTCGGGGATTTTTAAAACTCGTGATGACTGCTTGATTGCTGTTCGTTCTTGTTTCTACCTCCTTAGTCGATCTTTTTTCTCTGTACAGTTTCAATTTCAAATTCATCCGCCTTTCTTTTTTTGTTTACTGTCGTAATATGATAACTGGAAAAGTGCCGTTCCGATTTTTGGCGGGTTCACTTTTCGCATCTTTTAGAGAAATGAAATCCGATTTCTTTATCAACGCTATCTCATTGCGTAGTACTGTCAGCTCGCGCATCAGAAAATCAACACAATCGACCTTTTTTTTCAACTGCCGTAATTCTATCCAGCGCAGATCTTTCTGCGTTAAAGATAAGAGTGAAACCAGTACATGACCAGTAGATCATTGCTTTGATGTTTTCCGTACTTGAAAATCCCAGACAAACAAAGTGGACATGTATTTTCTTACATTTGACACCAAATGCGCACATTGTACTTTGCAAGGCTCGCTACAAATACTGCAGAGAGGTGCGGGAGGTAGCAGCGGTGGTGGGGAAACAATCGTAACTTGGGAAAAGGGGGATAAGGGAAGTGGCCACTAGGAGCCTAGACTAGTTAGTCAAACAAATGTGGAGAACACACAAACCAATTGTTTGACTCCAAAAAATATTTAGCATGGCCAAAAAGGTAGGGAATCGAATCAATAAAGCAGATGCGGAGAACTCTCGCCAAATGTTTGATGCCAAATATGGAATCGTAGACAATTCTCCTGCAAATTTGTCCGCCGAAATCTAAAATCCCCGGTAACAGGAGCTACTCAAACCAAACAAAATCTCTCGTCTGATACCACAGTAACTGACAACAATCAAGAGCTGAAACAGAATTGAATAGCCTCCCGGGTGCACTGTTAAATAAGTTTATCACAACAATTAGGTTCAATTATCTAAAATAAGTTATCTAAAGTAAATTATTTAGGCTAAAGTATCCACAATTGAAATGAAAACGGTTACTGCAAGTATTGTGAAATTCCATGGAAAACGAGTTTTTTGATACTTAAGCAAAAACATGTTTCGTGCGAAAAGACAACAAAAATTTTAAAAACAAAAAGGCCAATATGCAGGATATTGTTTGGATTTATTTGTACTGCAGCAAATAAGAATCACCTAGGAAAACAAGGATAAAAATGTTTCATGTGGATGACATTACTTGCAGTGTTAGTGATGACCATTTACTAGTACTAAATAATTGCAATTACAAAAGCAGTCCGGTATTAAGTGACGTCAAAAACGGACGTCAAACAATTTGGTCTTTCCCGATATCATCAAAAGTATGATTATCATTGATTATGCATCCAACTTCAAACAGATGGGGAAGTTGTCTGTTTCCACCGACTGACGGGAAATGGTGCAAATAATTGGTGTAGAAACCGACTCACAAAACCTGATTGTCGCACTTACAAAAATTTTAGTTATTTTTAATGCATTTCTGCAACAGTTATCCGTATGGATTTACATAATATTCCTCATCTTCTGATATATATTTTCATTCTCACCAGGATATCAATTTCGTAACGAAGAAAAAATAATGCTCAGTCAGAGAACAGATAAGATTTTTGCATCAATTCTATGGGCAACGAATCCAATATGGTGTTTACTTGTGTTAATTTTGCTTCAAGTATTGGGAATATAAAACGTCTTCGACAGAAAATGCTTGACCCTCTTTCTGTAAAATCCAGAAAAATTACCAACGTAAATGTGAACAATGATATTAAAATGACCTGCCATTAGCATCAACAACCAACTGAATTTTTGCAGCTGTAGATCACTTAAGCAGAAGAAAAAAGTAATTCAAGGGAGGGTTCTCTATGTTTTTAACCCAACAACTAGTTGGCTGGCCTTCGTTCAGGCGTTTATTTTAAAAAGAGCAAGGCATGCTGGTCCAAAAATCTATTATTCACAGGAATGTACTGAAATTAAAGTAAAGCAGGTATTAGATACGATGATAAATGGTTGTAAATATCAAATGAAGTCAAAACAAAAAAAATCAAAATGAACAAAGTAGATCTTGTGAAAAAACTTCTTTACAAAACAGTTGCAAACAAACAAAAAACGTTGCAAGCGAAATATAAAAAACTATGTGACTTCCAATTGGTATTGACAACGAGAAATTTAAGATCAGGACTTAAAGTTTTAAAATCATCTAGCAATAAAAACGTCAAATCTCGCGTTGTACAAGAAATAAATTTTAAATGCTTGCGTATCTTTCATGATTTCCTTACTGATTGTCGTGACTCCATAAAAGGGATTGAGTGAAAAGTTCGGCATCTCTGTTGCTTTGTAGACTATGGAAGCTATTTAAATCAGCAAGTTGCACCAGGGGCTAAGTTCAAGCTACAAACATCGGAGGCAAGAGGTGACACTTAAATATAGGTTCAAATCTTTCGACTGAATTATACTTCGTGCATGGCCGAACCAAAATTCCCACAATCCCCACAATAGGGAGAGGTGTAGGTGTAGAGCTAAGTTCTATCTGCGCTTTTCTGCGAGTTTTTCAAAATACACACGGGTAAAATTTTCTCTTTCAGGCATAACAACAGATGTTTTCGACTTCCTATATTTACGCTCTGCTGTTCTCTTCTTCCGTTTCAAACTCAAAAGCTCGTTGTCAAAAAATGGGCATTAATGTTTTGTAAATGTTTTTATTTTGGGTTGTAGAACGGAATACAGCGTACTCTTATCAAACCTTAGATACAAATTCTATGCTTCATCAACACTTGAGGCAAAATAGAACTTTAAGCTTGGCTTCAATAACTTAAAAAAACCTTCAGAGTCTCCCTTTTCCAATTTTTAAACATTAACTGGTGATAATATTTGCGTTGTTTCACATTGCTGAGGAAGAAGCGAATAAACGAATGATTCGAAGAAGTAAAGAAGCTATTCCATTAAACAATATTTAAATTATTGTCTGACGCTATAATATGGTCAAGAATCCCGCCACTTCTATGTATTTTCTCCCACAAGTAATGAGTCAGTCCGAAACCTTCAATTCAGGAAAACCAGATTTTCGATGCATTGTTAATTACATTCAGTGAAGCGTTAAAATCTCCCAGGAGAACAATTTTGTCGAATTGTCTTTGTTCTTCAGAAAGAACAGAAAGCGATTAATGAAAGATTTAACAATCAATCCAGGTGATCAATAAACAACGATTACTAAATAAGTGTTAGCCCCAACAGTTAAGGAAACATAGCAGCATTCAAAAAATTTAGAGGCAATACTTTCAAAATTTTCCAAATGGAGACCACATCTGTAAAAGAGGCAGATTCCATCTCCTCTGTTTTAATCCTTGGTACACTATAGAAAAAAATGTTTGGCGACAACGCTGCTTTAGAATAAAATCGTTATCTGAGTTGTTCGTAATGCACCGGGCAATAAATACTACAAAATTGATGTCATTTAATTCTGAGATTGAATTCACATCCTTCGTTTTGTTCCTGGCAGAGCGTACATTATGTAAACAAATGTTTAGTTCTGTAGAACTTCGTTATGTCCTTTGTTCAAATTGAGGAATGGCTAGTGAACAATTTTGATCCAATGTTTTTCACCAATCACGGGCGGCTTCAATCAGGTAAAACTGACACAGTACCGTTTTCAGGCCAGAAATCAGGTAACTCAACTTTCTGCTTGTCAAACGTAAATACACAATGGAAAGCTTTCAGTTGAGCTTCTGACTTCAAAATTTGGCGAATATGAATTATTTCAACGTTCTTTTCTGCCCAAAAGCCCTCAATTTGTAATGCTGATCTGTTCTTACGCAATCGACCTACATATAAGTGACGACGACGCTTCGGGGATTTTTGAAACCCGTGATGACTGCTTGATTGGTGTTCGTTCTTGTTTCTACCTCCTTAGTTGATCTTTTTTCTCTGTACAGTTTCAATTTCAAATTCATCCGCCTTTCTTTTTTTGTTTACTGTCGTAATATGATAACTGTATAATTGCCGTTCCGATTTTTGGGAGGTTCACTTTTCGCATCTTTTAGAAAAGGGAAATCCGGTTTCTTTATCAACGCTATCTCATTGCGTAGTACTGTCAGCTCGCGCATCAGAAAAGCAACACAATCGAGCTTTTTTTCAACTGCCGTAATTCTATCCAGCGCAGATCTTTCTGCGTTAAAGATAGGAGTGAAACCAGTACATTACCAGTAGATCATTGCTTTGATGTTTTCGGTACATGAAAATCCCTGACAACCAAAGTGGACATATATTTTCTTACATTTGACACAAAATGCGCACATTGTACTTTGCAAGGCTCGCTACAAAAACTGCAGAGAGGTGCGGGAGGTGGCAGCGGTGGTGGGGGAACAATCGTAACTTGGGAAAAGGGGGATAAGGGAAGTGGCCACTAGGAGCCAAGACTAGTTAGTCAAAACAAATGTGGAGAACACACAAACCAATTGTTTGACTCCAAAAAATATTTAGCATGGCCAAAAAGGTAGGGAGTCGAATCAAAAAAGCAGATGCGTAGAACTCTCTCGCCAAATGCTTGATACCAAATATGGAATCGTAGACAATTCTCCTGCAGATTTGTCCGCCGGAATCTAAAATCCCCGGTAACAGGAGCTACTCAAACCAAACAAAATCTCTCCTCTGATACCACAGTAACTGACAACAATCAAGAGCTGAAACAGAATTGAATAGCCTCCCGGGTGCACTATTAAGTAAGTTTATCAGAACAATTAGGTTAAGTTATCTAAAATAAGTTATCTAAAGCAAGTTATTTAGGCTAAAGTATCCACAATTGAAATGAAAACGGTTACTGCAAGTATTGTGAAATTCCATGGAAAATGAGTTTGCAAAAATTTTAAAAAGAAATAGGCCAATATGCAGGATATTGTTTGGATTTATTTGTACTGCAGCAATTAAGAATCAGCGAGGAAAACGAGGATAAAAATGTTTCATGTGGATGACATTACTTGCAGTGTTAGTGATGACCATTTACTAGTACTAAATAATTGCAATTTCAAAAGCAGTCCGGTATTAACTGACGTCAAAAACGGACGTCAAACAATTTGGTCTTTCCCGATATCATCAAAAGTATGATTGTCATTGATTATGCATCCAACTTCAAACAGATGGGGAAGTTGTCTGTTTCCACCGACTGACGGGAAATGGTGCAAATAATTGGCGTAGAAACCGACTCACAAAACCTGATTGTCGCACTTACAAAAATTTTAGTTATTTTTAACGCATTTCTGCAACAGTTATCCGTATGGATTTATATAATATTCCTCATCCTCTGATATAAATTTTTATTCTCACGAGGATATCAATTTCGTAACGAAGAAAAAATAATGCTCAGTCAGAGAACAGATAAGATTTTAGCATCAATTCTATGGGCAACGAATCCAATATGGTGTTTATTTGTGTTAATTTTGCTTCAAGTAATGGGAATATAAAACGTCTTCGACAAAAAATGCTTGACCCTCTTTCTGTAAAATCCAGAAAAATTACCAACGTAAATGTGAACAATGATATTAAAATGACCTGCCATTAGCATCAACAACCAACTGAATTTTTGCAGCTGTAGATCACTTAAGCAGAAGAAAAAAGTAATTCAAGGGAGGGTTCTCTATGTTTTTAACCCAACAATTAGTTGGCTGGCCTTCGTTCAGGCGTTTATTTTAAAAAGAGCAAGGCATGCTGGACCGAAAATCTATTATTCACAGGAATGTACTGAAATTAAAGTGAAGCAGGTATTAGATACGATGATAAATGGTAGTAAATATCAAATGAAGTCAAAACAAAAAAAATCAAATTGACCGAAGTAGATCTTGTGAAAAAAACTTCTTTACAAAACAGTTGCAAACAAACAAAAAACGTTGCAAGCGAAATATAAAAAACTATGTGACTTCCGATTGGTATTCACAACGAGAAATTTAAGATCAGGACTTAAAGTTTTAAAATCATCCAGCAATAAAAACGTCAAATCTCGCGTTGTACAAGAAATAAATTTTAAATGCATGCGTATCTTTCATGATTTCCTTACTGATTGTCGTGACTCCATAAAAGGGATTGAGTGAAAAGTTCGGCATCTCTGTTGCTTTGTAGACTATGGAAGCTATTTAAATCAGCAAGTTGCACCAGGGGCTAAGCTCAAGCTACAAACATCGGAGGCAAGAGGTGACACTTAAATATAGGTTCAAATCTTTCGACTGAATTATACTTCGTGCATGGCCGAACCAAAATTCCCACAATCCCCACAATAGGGAGAGGTGTAGGTGTAGAGCTAAGTTCTAATTTACTCTTGCGGTACAAAAACATGGCTAATTGTTGTGATAAACTTATTAAATAGTTTCATATCATGAAATGGGACTGTATTATATGCAAAAAGAGTATTCACCACAACTCCTACAGTGTCCCCTGTCAAAAATGCAAGGAATATGCCCACATCAAATGTGCAGACGTCTCGAAAACAGCCAAAAACGTGGAGTGGATCTGTTTATACTGTTTTAGGCCCGCGATTCCCCGAGTTAGCCCAGACTCTGCTTCGCTTGTTGGTCCTGGTGACCTTCAGGAGCAAGCTGGCTGTGAGAGGGGCCGGGAACCGGGCCAAGCCATAGCGGGAGACGTACGCCCAAATTTTCAAAATCCAGTGAACCCCCAGAGCCAACAAACACCAGAACAAAGTTTTTGGGCAGCGCTAGAAAAACCAGAAGACCTGCTTCCTATCTACCAAGAAATCGTTCACTGGAAGCCAAGCTTCATGAGAATCAACAAATGCAAAGCAGGCAACTCTTTTACCAGCGCCCTAAACGACGCCCTTAAACCTCTTGCAGACCAATCAGCAAATGCCCCCTACTCATTGCTCGCTGCCATGATCATGCCCCACCTACTGCTCTGCCGGACCAAGAAGGCCGACGACAACTCTGCCAATAAAACGCTAAGCCGACGTCTTGACCTTTTTTGGTTTAGTGGAAAACTGACGGAACTTTTCCATGAGGCAGGAGCATTGCAAAAACGAAAGCCAGCAGCCAAACAAAAAGTAAGTGAGCCCAAACCAATCAAACGTTTCAATGAAATGATGAAAGAAGGAAAAGTCTCAGGCGCGATGCGAGTGCTGGCCGGCGAAAAAGGAGGAGTCCTTCCGTTGAAACACAAGATTGGAGACAGCGATGTTTTGAGTATTCTTCTTTCGAAGCACCCACCTGCATCCTCGTTGAACGAACAGTGTCTTGTTACAGGACAACAACCCCTTGCTTACCACCCAGCAGTCTTCGAAAGAATCGATGCAGCATTGGTTGAAAAAGCTGTCCTGCGCACTAACGGAGCACATGGTCCGTCCGGCTTAGACTCAGCGCAATGGAGAAGGATTTTCACCTGTTTCGAAAAGAACTCTGACAACCTTAAGAACACAGTCGCAGCTATTGCCAAACGAATCGCGACCCAAAGACTCGAATCAGAAACCCTGATGCCATACCTTGCTGCCGTCTTATTCCTCTGGACAAAAACCCTGGAGTTAGACCGATAGGAATTGGTGAAGTACTTCGGAGGATAGTCGGAAGATGTATCGCCAAAAGTGTGGATGCAGAACTACGCTCAATAGGCGGAAACGACCAGCTTTGCATGGGTCAGACCGCGGGAATCGAGTACTCTATTCACTCCCTGCGAACCGAATTTGAGAAAGACTCCTGTGAAGCTCTGCTACTTTTAGATGCAACGAATGCCTTCAACAACCTGAACAGAGCAACAGCGCTTGAAAACATAAGGAGAATCTGCCCTTCTATCTACTGCGCCCTAAACAACTCCTACCAAACCCCCAGCAATCTTTACGTCGACAAGCAGACCCTTCTTTCCCAGGAAGGATGTACACAAGGGGATCCCTTGGCAATGCTAATGTATGGCATTGCGTCAAGGCCGCTGATAGACAGAATGAACATGGAATCAGTTTCGCAAAAATGGTACGCTGACGATGGCACTGCAGCGGGAACAATTAAAAAACTCCTGTTGTTCTTCAAGCAGCTGAACAAAATTGGTGAAGGATTTGGATACTTTGTCAACGCCCCCAAATGCCAGCTAATTGTCAAGCCTCACACCATTGAAAAAGCGAAACATATTTTCAATAACACAAACGTACAAGTCGTTGACGGTGCACGAGTTCTCGGCTCTGTAATAGGGTCTGAAGCAGCCTGCCAGAAGTTTGTTCAAGAGCAATCAGAAACACAACAAAAACTTCTGAAGAACCTAAGCGAGTTTGCCAAATCGTGACCGCAAGCAGCCTATCACTGTTTTTCCCGAGGCGCTCAAAGTAAATTGACATTCTTGCTACGTACAACCCCAAAAGCTGATACCATCCTAGCTGACTCAGAGAACATCATACGTAGAAGCCTAATACCGAATATGATCGACCAGGACTCCTCCAATGATGGTATGAGATCCCTGTTAAGTCTACCTGTAAAGAATGGCGGGATGGCAATCAGAGCTCCTGACGATTTAGTCCCCGCGTATGACCAATCGAAACTTCTCATCAGCCCACTAGATCATTTTGACGTAACAACAGCGACACTACATCAAGAGAGAATCAAAACAGACATACGAAGACAAAAACAAACCCAAAACAAACAGAAGTCAGAAGAAATTCTTGCAAACATGACCGAAGATCTCAAATATTCAGTACAACTAGCCAGTGAGAAAGGCACATCTACATGGTTGAATCCACTGCCAATAGAACGACATGACCTTTGGTTAACCAAAACCGAGTTCAGAGACGCCCTATGTATTCGATATGGCTGGCAATTCAAAAATATTCCCGAGAAGTGTGCGTGTGGCTCGAAGTTTCTTGTATCCCATGCCCTTCACTGCCCTAAGGGAGGATATCCAATAACCAGGCATAATGAAGTAAGAGATCTCTTCGCCGAGCTTATGCGAAAAACTTGTTACGATATCGAAGTTGAACCTCACCTGCAGCCTCTCAGCAATGAGAGCCTAAAACCCGCAACCTGCAAGGACGAGGAAGCACGATTAGATATCTCAGCTAAAGGCCTATGGGGTTCTCGCTTTGAGAAATCATACTATGATGTTAAAGTTTTCAACCCGTTTGCTCCAACAAACAGACGTATTGGAATCAAAGAGAGCTACAAGTTCCACGAAACGACGAAGAAAACCAAATACCTGGACAGAATTGTTGAAGTTGAGCATAGCTCTTTTATCCCTCTGATCTTCTCGACCACAGGAGGAAGCGGCCCCGGCTCCACAATAGTTATAAAACGACTTGCATCAAGAATTGCTGAAAAGACGAAAGACACGTATCCTAACGTCATAAATTTCATCAGAACATCCCTGAGCTTCGCCCTACTTAGAAGCACAATCCTTTGTATAAGAGGCCACAGAGGACAACGCTCTTACAAGGAGGAGTCTTCACCCTGTGCATTTAATGCCGAAGTCAACCCATTAATCTGTACATATAAACCTAATTTGAAACCTAACGTGAACTTACATGTATACTGTTTCATACCAAACTTTGACCTCCAGAAACTGACTGGTAATTTATTCATTTCTTTAGCAGACGTGGTGCTCATTTTTCATTCCAACAGCACACAGTGCACTTTGAATTTTCGTCTTTACGATCAGTTGCTTTGATTTTGCTCTTTTTGTTTGACCTCGAATGATGTTAGCACCGTTCTGTTATTGTTGACCTTTATTGAATTCAAGTTATTTCACAAAAACATGGCCAAAGTCGGAAATTTCGGAAAAGGAAAGAAGCTGATAACAGATGAAATATAAAGACGTCAATGGGCTCGAGATTGCGTATATAGAAAATTTTCGGTTAAAATTTTAAGCATATTTGCTTAGAATTAGTAAAATTTGGTCTCAGAAATGTAAGAACATTTTCAATTTATACCTTAACAAATTGTAAAACAGTTCTACCCTGACCATGAACAATAGCGAAAAAATTTGTTTTAGAAACAAGAATGGCTTTGGTATTCACAAATCAATTTCTTCTGATTTCCTTGAGAATAATTAAATAAGATAGCAGATCTTGAATCAAAAGGGTTTCCTTAAGTTGAGCCTAACAAAAGTTTGAAAGCACAAATTGTTTTTGTTCCATCTTTTCCTCGCAACAAAGAGGATTTTTAAATAATCTGCATAGACATAGTTTTGAGTCATGAAATTCAACTGGCAATTGGTTAATGAGTTTTCAGAATAAGGACCTGGGATATACCAATGAAAGGAAATAGGGATCTATTCTGTCCCCCCCCCCCCAGCTTAGTGAGCATGAAATTTTTATGGCCCTCAGGCGCACGTGCTATTTTCTTACAGTAACGTGCTATATAACAACATATAATTTGTAACTGGGGGTCATAAAAAACAGTGGGGGGGCAGAATAGATCCCTGGCAGTGCTTGAGCTAAGCTTGAGCTAAAAACTCAGCGTCAAGTCCAGTGTTCGAAAGATTGAAGACTACTTTTCCAATACGAATGGCTTTTAAATTGACATTTCAATTTCTGTACATTCACCTACATTAAAGGATATGTTAGCGCATCTTGAACTATTGCATCAAGTCTAGTATATGAAAGCTTGAAGAAAATGTTTTTTAGAGATAATTTAACAAAGACCGTAGCATGACCCAAATGTACAACGTTTAATGAATTGTAATTTCCACATGTAGTAGTTTCAATGAACTCATCCAGATGATACACCGTACTTTTCCGTGACTCGAAACCAAACGCACTTGGACTGACTTGATATTTCTCTCTCATAACGAAAGGCGAAGTGATGTCTCTCACAAACAACGAGATTTTTAGTAGCAAGTTAATTGGCCTCTGGTTAGTGATATCGTTTCCGACTGTTTAGAACGTCATATTTATATGGTAGGTCTTCCAGATAGGAGTAAAAACCAATTTCTAATCAACGACAAAAACTTTCTTAACACCCAAATCTACCAAATTACATGCGATCTCTGACAGAAGTTTGTGATCTGGGAACTTTTTCTCTAGTGGCGGGTTTGCGACCTGGCAAAATGCTGCTTCAATTTTCGCAAATTATTGGGCAATTAATTGGGTCGTTCCAATCAATTACTGCAATTGAAATATAGTAACCAATCAATTATTGCAATCAATTAATTGTCAATTATTGCAATTACAATTACCTTTTCCAAATCCTTGAGTCCCCCTGAATTGAAGCTGAGACAGACTGACTTTCAAGAAACATTGCCGAATTTTAGTTGATGATAAAAAACTCGATAATAAACCAAGATTTGTTGGTTAATGAGTTGATCATCTTTATTGTAAGAAAAAATCCTTTTCTGTTGATAGGAAAACATAGTGAGATAAACAGCTTGCAATTTTTCCTAGAAACATTCCAAACCAAAATATGGCTTTCATTGAAGTGATGAAACGTTTGGTCCGGATACACACAATGCACGACCAAGATAAGGTCTGGTCACTCCAGCGAACAACACAAGTAGGTCCTTCCCTCATAGAGTGAATCACATGAGTCTGATCAGAGCCAACTTAGGCCAAGATGGCCCGGTACCATAATTTTGGTCTCTTTATAAAAAAAACGAAAAGGTCAATTAAAAGAAAGCCCCTCCTCTAAAAGTTGTCGGTCTACTCGGGGCGGCAAATCAACTAATATATATTTATCAAAAATTTCAAATCAATATCAAAGAAAACGACGCATCAAAAGCAAGCTTCAAAACATATTCAATATCGAAGAGAAAGAAGCATCGAAAGCAAAGCATCAACAGCAGAAAAATAATAAATAGAACGAAAAAATAGCAATCAATTTGTACAATATGGTTTGAATCAGTATTTGACTAAATGGCGACATATTTAGGGCAACAGCCACCTTTTCCCGACATGAGTTACGATCGATGCTTCCACCACAGGGTGCCGACGCATGGATAGCGAGCTACGGAGGCAGAGTATGGAGCTGTGCGAAACTTGTCCTGATGAAAGTGGCCACGTCCGAATACGAATGTTCTTTCTTATAGCGATTCTGGAAGCCAATCTCATGCGGACGTACCGAAGGCGGTCTTTCTACTTCGATTATCTTTTGCTCGTATTTCAGCTTCTTGATGGAATCCTGGTATTCACAGGAATCCAGTATGCTTCTTGGGCAACTCTTAGTATACGGATTAAAAACTTTCACATAGAAGAATGTTCTGCTGAAGCTTGATTCGAACAAGCCATTAGCTTTGTTATCTAGTCGAGCGTCGTCATCAATAACAGTATTTTTGAGCAATGGCTTTGCTCAACCCACCCCCATTAATGGAGACTCTTTTCCTACTGTTTCCGTGTAAAGGAGCCATCCTTCCTTAGCCCCTGCTAGTTATTGAAGAAGCAAAGCGCTCAACAATTGTTTCGCTCAACGTTTTTCGGTTATGTTTGTCCATCTATTTCTGCCGCAATACTTCAAACTCCTGAATCGAGATACTGCTCATTTCATAAGTTAAAACACACTAAAGCGCACGTTATAAAATGCCTGAGATCAAAATGCCAGAAGTTGCTGTATAGATAGCCAGAAGTTTACTTTCGTCAAAAAACGTGAATAAACGCCAGAAGTTTTCAGTGACTTCAATTAGTGCCACGTAAGCTTAGGACTTTGTGTAGCTCCATACTCTGCCTCCACGTCGGACGCTCCATGTGCCGCTGCCATGCATTATAAGCGTCAATAGGAACCATCGCAGAGGCAGAGAGGCTGTTGTCCTAAATGTTTCTATATTTTTTGTTTCTAATTCTGATTCAAATTCACTACACCTTTATTCACTACACCTTGCTATTTATCATATCTTTTTTGATTATAATTCTGATGCTTGTCACTTTCTCTATCTTGCGCTTTTGATGCTGTCAGGATTTATAAATATACATTGGAGTTGACTTGCTGCCCCTGAGTTAACCCTTACTACCCGTGTAGGGGAGGGGCTTTCTTTTACATCGAAAACAACCATTAGCTTTCAGAGAGACAACAATAAATTCAAATAGATAAAATAAAGGATGATAAATATTTGAAGTCAATAATTTACTTCTCAAACATTTTCACTATTGTATAAAACTATATACAAATTATAATTCTCTTCCGTGTCAAATTGATAAAGCTAGTCCGTGTCATCAACATCTATTTATTTACAATTGGGAATAAATTTAATATTTATTTGTATAGAAAAGAGCATTGGTTATGTAATGAAATTAAGAGTTCGATTTGATGGGGAACAACTATATTTATGAGAGTGTTTTTGATTTAAATCCAGACAATCGACCGTCATGAACAAAGGCTGATGACGTGTTTTCGACCATAAGCTTACGAAAAACCTAATGAAAAAAATTAAAATTGTTCCGAAGACAAGAGTTTAGATGCGACTTCTGATTCTGCTGCTGATTCTGCTAAAAAAATTGTTTATACAGCCAAGGAGTGCATGCTTTCAGTTGAACTATATGTTGACTGAACGGGGAAATCGGAGGTTAATTTTTTGTTTGACTCCAAGGGAAATCTCAGCTCTGATGGCATTTAGAGCTCATTTCCTCGTAATTTTATCTGAACGTGTTTTATGTCCCAGAAGGCTGGTCTTTTCAGCAATTAGTTCCACCTGATGCTTTAGTACAATATGTGCGCCCTAAAATATTTAACATATACTGTATGCTGTGATGTTATAAAAAATAACCGTAATGGTTTATACCAGTGTTTTGATGTAACTTTCTACTGGTCCAAAAAGAGATTAATAGCCGAAATGAGCTTGGATTTTTAGGGAATTGAGACTAGGAGAGTGATCATGTCTGAGGTTGAGAAAAGAAGCTTTCGTTAAGAGTTCATTTGTAATTAATAGAATAAATAGAAAGGAAATCATGCGTTGAGAATAATAGAGCAAGCCTGCACCTGCTAAGTAGTATCTGCTGCTCTTTTATCACCGCTCTCTTTTCTCAATGGAAATTCTCACAATAATTCAAGCGCATTTCATTCAAAAAGACCTTAACCGCATTTTTGGCTCTGCTTATGCAGCGCCTTCCAAGCCCCCCCCCCCATGACACCACTGTGAACCTCTACCCCCTGTTATTGTACATTAACGTTTCTATCGCGACTGAAAAAAGGTTGGCTTGTGCTATATAAAGCAGCGATTTCTCAATAAAGTAATAATTTTTTACCACTTTTGAAATTATTTGATGTTTTTATGAAAACTTGCCGACGTTTTTGAACATAAAATACGAAGTGATTTTAGAACATCTCCGTGTAAGTGTGATTTTGAGTATGCGAGAGTGAATGTAGTTCAATGTTTAAACATGCAGTTTGCTGATCACAGTGAATGATGACTCTTGATCTTGTTTGATGTCATTTTGGTCCCAAATTTCATCACTGTTTTCCTCTTCTTTTATTCCCCTTTCACCCCTTCAAGTTGTTTCTGTTCTCTGCTGGTCTGCAGGAAACACTCTTTGTATTTGAGACTGGAAAGAGATTAAGAACAGACTTAATAACGGAAATATCATTTGGGTGCAGTTGTTATGGCGGAATTAAATCAATAACTTGAGAGGAGCGGCGCTGCAAGTTACTTGCCTCTTGATGCCGATGAAAGCCTGAGGGCTTTTGCATTGATTACATATCTCGATCCCATCCTACCCTCATCCTAACATATCTCAGCCCCCAGTCTAATCGCAGCCTTCCCCTGAGGGCTACTTTCTCTGCTCCAATGCCAGTGCGCAAAGTAATTTGAAGGAATTGACTGGGATTTGAACGGACAACGTTTTGAGTATTGTGCAGACATAATTGAAATTCATATCCTTTTGAGTCAAAACTTAGTCAAGGTTGTTTTATTTGGGTTGATAATTTGTAAAAATTATAAGAATTTGGATCTATTTAATTAAGTAGAATTGTTACATGCTGTTAAAGTGACGGTGTATAAAAACGGCCGATAATTATTGCAGCAAACCTCATTTACATTAGCTCTTTCTGCGAAATTTTTTGCTGGAGCACAAGGCTGATAAATGGAATGTCGAAATCTGGCAATGTAAATGATAATGCGTAATAAAAATACAAAGTCGTCAATTTCTAGAATATTTGCTTTCAGACAGCTATAATACATCTATGGCTTTAGTTGTTAACATGGCGATGTTTGAGCTACAAATGAATCGGTTACTAACATAATTAATATTTGCCTTCGAGATTTCAATTCAGTTAATAGACTTTACTATTTTTACCACTATCGGGGCGGTAAATTAATTTAAAATTTTTGACATTCAAAAAGCATTTGATTCCTACTAATTTAGGTAAAACTAGTTTAAATACTGTGGTGACGGGTTCTATACCTGTGACGGAATAGTTTCATAAGAGTTCTCTGATTTTACCACATTGTTAAAATTATCCAAAACTCAATTTAATTTATCCATAAATTTAATTACTTTTAGATTATGGACTGGCAGTTTATAACGACAACTATCAGTATTGAAAAAGAAGGTTTTTACTGTAAATGAAGGAGTTGAACTTTCGATAGTAAAATGATGTAAAGAACAGAGCAAACGATATATTTTCCATGCAATCAGAAACAGTTTTGTCAGAAACAAAGTCTCATATTAAATATACTCTCCGAAATTTGTTTATTCTTTAAACAGCATACTGTGGCAGAAAAGTACAAAAAGCTGTACTATGAACAGCTTTCGAGGGATTCGGGGCAATTGTACTACGGTACAACTTGCTAGAGAACTTTCATTTCTAATGAAATCTGTGTATTGTAGACGACTCAAGAACAAAGCCAACAGTTCTTTAATGCTCTCGAACGACAAAGCTTGAAGCAATTATTAATTGCTTTCGAGCAAAGTTTGAAGCAACTCTTTTCTCGAGTGACTTCTTCGCGCTTGATTTTTGCGTGACCTAAGCTGCTCTTATTCGAGAATTAATTCTGTTTCTAAAATAAAAGCTATTGTAAGAGCAGCTTTGAGCAGGCCCTGATAGCCGATTAGCTAATGCTGCAGTCTATTATGCAGGTGGGGGTGCGAATCGCTTCTTGACGCAATATTTTTGACCGCTACTGAGGAAGTTCACGATATGAATGAAAGTCAATTATGGAATTTTTGGTGGGTTTTGAACCCCTGTTTTGGACACCACCGGACGCTTTCTAAGCCCTACCTCAATCACCAGGTGAGCCGCTGTCCTCCCTAGGCTTAAGCTATCGAAAAACAGAAGCCTACCCATCGCCAGTTATTTGAGAGCTTTTGGTTCGACGGTAACCGGTCTGAAAAATCATTAAATCTTTAAATCTGTGATGTATTTAATTAGCTGCCTTTCGCTTCCTTTGCTTTACCTTGGTTCACAACTTGTTGAGCATTTCGCGTGAAATCTCTAGCTTCTCTATGATCTTATTCTTTGCTCGTTCTGCTCGAAAAATCTTCAATTAGCTGTTGTTCAGCAAAGCAATCTGAAATGAGCAGAGTCAATATCCAAAAAGCAATCCAAATTAGAGATAAACTATTGTTTTATGCCCGGTATTTGAATTTTGTTCCAATTGGTCTTAGTTGCCAGATCTTATGTTCATTGGTGTTGATACTAATCCTTATAACTAATCTCTTTAAGAAAATGGAGTAATTCTTGCTACGAAATCCAATCAATATGGCTAGAACTTTTTAAAAGAAATGTTCAATAATCCAATTTTTTAAAGAAAATTATCTGTTCTTTCTTCAACCTCAGTCGAGTTCACCTGGATCAATTGTGGATATTTTCTGGCAATCTTCTGGGTTTTTTTGTAAACGGTATTGTTTTGTCGGCTACTTATCTATTATAATTAGATGGTTGTCTTTTCAATTTTTGTTTGAAAATTGAGAGAAAACAAGTGCTCTGAAAAATGAAAGGTTAAAACTAAAATGTTATATATTGAAAGAGTAGATGAAATGGATGTATTTTGTAAAATTTAATTGAGAGAAGTAAAATAGAATAACTGCCTACAATAAAGTTTGTAAAAATCTAATTGTTCTACTAAATAAAGCAAGTTTTGAAGAGTTTAATCACTTCAAAGTAAAAAATTGTATAAACAATAGGAAAAGCTATCTAAGTTGAGGGGGGCATATGGTCAGCTGGTTTTTGTTGAGCCAATTTTGGTTGATCGATTAGTTTTTTGCAGAGGGTTGTGAGGGGTATCTTCAGAAAGCGCATCGATGGTAGAATATCAAATTAAAAATTTAATTGCTTTTTCTGAAGAGTTATCGAGCTTTAAAAATTTTTGACAGTGAACTGCCTGCCGAGTTTACATTTGTTTAAAAGAATTGCTCTGCGAAATCTCTTTTTTTTTCGAGGAGTAAATTCGACTGATTTCTGTTGTTTTTGTTAACGGTCCGTAGTTTTTGCTCAATTTTTTTTGTGGTTTTGCTGGAATGTTAAAACTGAAAAGTATGCGGTTGTTGTTTTTACTTTAAGTGATAAAATAGAGTTGTGAAACTGTTTTGTCTGACGTTTTGGCTAAAATGTTGTCCTACTAATTCCAAATTTCTGAAAAAAAAAGCTTTTTGTGAAAAATGGCACCAAATATGTTCTTAGCCCATTATGTCCAAGTTTGCTCAAAGTACCCAACCTTTGTGTACATGGACGAAGGATTGATTTATTTTTGAGTTCCTCGGGGAGTTCTTGAAATAAAATTTTTATGGATTTTAGCTAACTCAAATCAATTTATCCAAAATGTGTCATTTAGTTTTGATATATTAAGATTTTTGATGCCAAAATTGATATTGCGCTCAGAATTGGAAATTTTTTTGTTCTTGGCAGCGATCGTTGGTATTAAGGCTGCTTTTGATCTTATCATTGATACTCAACAATGATGCATTCAGATTTAATTGGATTTTTAGTACAGCTTAATCTGAATAATGGCAGATCCCATAGACTTAATTTCAAGGATTAAGTGAATTTCTTCGATTTTTAAATTGATAGCTAATATATCTAATGATTTTTGATTTATTTGTTCTCAGAAAAAGTGTGTCTTTTTTAACTTTGTCCCTTTTTATTCTTTTTTTCAACGTTTAACTTAGTGGCTTATTTTCTTTGTTAACTTGTAACTTAGTGTCTTTAATGAGAGGTCCAATCATATGATTGGATAATTGGTATAATCATATCATTGTATAATTGGTCGAATTCTAACAGCTTGAAGTTCAATGCATCAAAATGTTCTTATATCCATATTTCAAAGAAAACTACTGGTGATTTGTTCTTAAACAACGAAAAACTGCGGAAAGTGGAATCAACGACCGATCTTGGCATTGAAGTTACTAGCAGTCTAAGATGGGACTTTCACATTCGATCAAAGCTAAACAAAGCAAAACAGAATTTCAATTACCTCAGACACAATGTACCATACAGTTTGCCGAACAAAGTTAAATTCAACCTGTATTCGGCTTGTGTTTTGTCTGTGTTACTGTATGGTTCTCCTGCCTGGCATGCCGGTTTAACTCATTTGCGATTACTCGAGAAGTTTAACGAAAAATGTTTGCGTTGGTGTTTTGGTAAAAAGAGCTATAGTGATTTATTGTTGGCTGCTGATACGATTCCCATTGCATACCAGCTTCTAAACATTGATCTGAAACTTTTTGCTACCATCGCTACAGGAAAGAGTTGTATTACGTTCGAAAATTTTTTCTTTCTTAAGAAGAAGAACAGATCTTTACGCAGCGAGAACAAACAGTACCTGGTTTCTAAATACCCACGCAAATCGGTCACTGAAACATCATTTTTTAACAGAGTAACTCTTTTGGTCAACGATTTTAATGATTCTAGTGATATAAACATTTTATTTCCCCCTGCAAATATTAAATCGCTCTTAAAGGGTTTCTTCGTCAGTCTACGTGATTTAAAATACGATATATCAAGAACCTGTACATGGTCAATCAAATGTCGCTGTGCCGTTTGCAGATGTTGAATGTATTTTAGAATATTTCCTTTAATTCATATATTTTCTTTTACTGCTACCTTCTGTAAAGATCTTTTCTAGTACTGTCAAAAATCCTTCAATGGTAAATTCAAGTCTTTTACTACTACTACTACTACTACTACTATGCCCTGTGAAAATAATTATTGATCTCTCTCTCTCTCTGTCTCTCTCTTTGTTTTTTCTGTTTTATTTGACGGTTTAATGACTGTTTTCATAGAAATTTTAAGGTTTTTGATACGGGTCAATTTTTGTGATTCTTTTTGTCTTCCCATAGTCTCTTCAACAACAGGTCTGATTGGTGTCCCGGCATTGTTTCTCTTGACTATCAGTCTCATTAATGGCAGTCTTTGCCAATTGCAAGTCGTTAATGCGGCATTCTTTAATTCATTTAGTGTTTTGAGTTTTTTTAACTCATACATCAATTATTTTCGAACAATATATGAACGTTTTCTACCTCTTCTACATTTGTAGACCATTGAGACAAAAATGAGGTTGAGTAAGCGGGAACTTTATGTGCGAGCACATTTAACCGATCCTCCTTATTTACAAATTGTTAATTTTCTTCGTTTTTTGATCTTGCCTTCACTGAAATTGTCG
Organism: Convolutriloba macropyga; assembly: GCF_964194025.1. Taxonomy (NCBI): domain Eukaryota; kingdom Metazoa; phylum Xenacoelomorpha; order Acoela; family Convolutidae; genus Convolutriloba; species Convolutriloba macropyga. The sequence goes on along the minus strand of NC_134481.1, from coordinate 38,743,581 downwards.
CCTGACTGTAGGACTAGTTTCAATTAGGAAGTCAGATTTTTGCCGTATAAGCTTTGTCATGGCATATCATATTTCTATTACTTTGATGTAACATCTAATGAATGATTTTCTCTATCTAAACTGAACGACAAAAATTACTAGCTAATCAATAGACTGTTCCACAGTAGTTGTTGCTGTTGTTCAACTATGTTCCGTTTTTTTTTCAACTGACACGATTTTGGTAGCATTATAATTGGAAAGCTTCTGAAGTAATTCAGTGAACTTTGTGCATTTTATTAATAATTGATTTAATTCCATGTAGTTAACCTGCTTTTCGGGTTCTTTTCAACATCTTCATCTGAATAATTCATCACTAGGTATGTCGAGTCTTTGATGTTATTCTTGTTAGGGAAGTTTGAATCCTTTCTTCAATCGGAATTTGTTCAGGCTTTAAACAAAATTTGTTCAACTCTGCGCATAATATGCATTATTTACTTGAAAGGATTTAAGCTCCTTTTCAAAAAGCGGACGGGGGATATTGAAACAAGAGAAAAAACTCAGTTCCGCTTATTTTTGACGCCATTCGTCCTGATTATGTGACCGCATCTTATTTGTTTTCTGAATGTGAGAGAACATTGCAAACATTTTGAACCTTGAGTCTTTTGAAACGAAGGATATAAAACTATTGTTTAAATTAAATTTCATTTTTTTTGTTGCTCTACATATTTTTGGCGGAATTTATCCAGCTTCGCATAATCTGCTTGATACTGCTAGTAGTGATATACTTCAAGGTAATTTTTCAATTGTTCTCAAAGACTGTCAATTTTTCGCGTAGTTAATATTATTTGGCCTATTTTTTTTACTGCCGTTTTATATATTTTTCTAGACAACACACTGCAAAAGTATACAAAAAAATTTGCTTTACCTGTCAATTTGGTTATTATAATTGGTGTATTATAGATATATTCGTTCATTATTTGTTATTTCTTCATCCTTTTCAATAAGCTGTGTATAGTTCTGAGTTTGAGATCAGCCAACGACCAACCGTGATTTATCAATTTTCAAAAATCTTGGTTTCTGTTGAGTCGCAATGGAAAAATTTGAGCATTGCTACTAAATAAGCTAATAGCTATCCGCTGATACGAGTTAGAAGTGTTCAATTTCGTAACGATTTCTCTGTACTTCCACTTTTGTGATCGGAAATTTTTTGTGCTTTAAATTGTGTCGAGGGGTGTACAATCTCTTAAACTACTTTCGAAGCTAACAGAAAAAATCATTTAAAGAAAATCCAGACTTGTTACAATTTGATCCAATTTGTGGCCTGTAAAAATCAGTTAACTTTATTGCCAGCTAGATCAGAAGGTTTTCAGACGATGTTTTGAAATTAGATCAAATTTTTATTGGCCATTTTTTCTCATGTTGATAGAAAAGGACTTCTCTTTAAGTGGAACTGAATTCCTGCTATTATGACTACTGTGAATTTATACTTGCGTATAGATTTTCTAAATGTATAAATAAATCTAAAGTTGGTTTTGTCAATATAGATTGAAGATTGAAACCTTTGATCTTTATATGCACATCATTGGATCTTGATCTGCAATAGATTAGAGGACAGAGGTGTTTGGTTTTATTTGCTCGAAGCAAAAAGCAATCAAGTTTTAATTTTTTTCGAAAACATTTTGATAATGGGGCTGAGTGAAGTGTAATTTTTTCACAGTCTCTAGACCCAGAGTTCTTAGGAACTTGATAGCTTTAATTTTCTTGTGGAAATGTTGTTTATGCTATGTTTGATCTTTTGCTTTCTGCTCACAACTTAATTTGGAGGGAGTTTTAACAAAAATTAATTAGCAATCTTCTTGTATACGATTATAAGAGGTCTTGATATTTTTTATGACGCAAGAACTTTGTTTGAATCAAAACAGCTTTCCATGCAGCATATTTTTGGCTATCAGGAAAATTTACCCTATTCCATTTTACGAAAGGCCATTATACACAACCTGCCATTTCACTCAATGCCAACTTTAATGTACCCTATTGTTAAAATTACAAAATCGAAAAGATCAATGAGCATTGGATAAGTTGGTATTTGGTAAAATGGAATTGGTAAGTTTTCATGGGCCATATTTTTAATGATTTAATGTGAGACAATGATGGGATAAATTTGGTGTTAAGGATTGCTCTCTGGTTTGTCGTTTGCGCTCATTGTCTAATAAAAGAGTTCTTTATCACAGACCAAAGCTGTTTATGATTTTAATCAACTTTTCAAATCTATGGGTCTGAAATTTAATTGCAATTCCTTTTTTTTGAAAGCTGGTGGTTTTGAATCTTGGGAATTAAGAGTTTTTAAAGCCTGTCAATTTTTTGTTCTTCATTTTTGATGTTTTGTTTTTCTTTAAATTTGAGTGAGTTCAGACATTGACCAGTTTGATCGATTCAGAATCTTGATCTGACAGAAATTAGTTTTATAAGTTTTAAGCCCACCGAGAAAACTGTTGGAGGGTTAGTGCTTATATAACATCACTATTCGAGTGCCAATCAATTAAGATTTACAGGTACTCGTGTTTCAATAAAGCAAAAAAATTAAATGAAACAATGGTTTTCGCAAAGGTTGAAATTGCCATTAGTGATTGTGTGCTTTGAAATGGCGTCATAATGTTCTCATTTAGTAAGGCTGTTCCCCAATTTAATTGAAATATCTGATCTCTATTCGGTCACTAATTATTTAGTTATTGGAAAAATATTTGAAAATGTAATATTTGATTTAATTGTTCTCGTCCTTCAAAACACGTCAAAAATTTTTGTCTCCTTTCTAATTGTCTCTCATCAAATTTTCAAACGCTGCCTTCTCAAACCTTTTCACATGCGATTTCACTGCAGATAATGATCTACTCAACTTTGTGGCAAGTTTAACAATTATTTGGGCCATGTTGGCCTTTTTAGGACTCGGAGAAGAGTATTTGTTGATTACCTTTTGCTAGAGCTGGGGCACAATTGTACGTGAATTTAATTACGATTTCTTTGTTTTCGAACATTGACTCCGCCTCCCTTGAAGATGCCTGCCGCTACCAAGCCTCGGCATGTGTGCTGAAAAATGTTGCTAAAATTTTCGAATTTCGAGTGAAATTAGGCAATTTTGTTCATTGTTTTTCGTTTAACTGGCTTCAGTTTTCACTCGCTGAAGGGGAATAAACTGGAAAAGATAGGACATTAAGTTACTACTGTGTAGTTTTATTGATGGTTTACTAATTTCAACGTGTACCTTTCACCTAAAGCACCGCAATGGAAATTTTTTTATTGTGTTGTGGACAGTTTTGGTAGTTTCTACCCCCTGAATCAGTTTAGCTGGCCTTCCTTAGTTTAAACCTGGTCAGTGCACTGTTGTCATTTGAAAGTAATTCTTCTGGTTTTAGTAGTTTATTGTTTCTTGTTTTGACGATGTGTTTTGACGATGTGTGGCGGTAGACATCAATTTGTTCACCGTAGGACAATTTCTTATGGCACTGTCTTTGATTTCAATTTTGCAAAAAAAGGAAAGCCGTTGCAAAAAATTGACATTAATTTCTTGAAAAAAAATTCTCGTTTAAATGTCATGACGATGCCTGGAAGTGGATATCGGCTTATTTTTAAATCCTTCTATCTTCTGTTTGTTTGATTGGAAGAATTCTTTGAACTTGTTCTTTCATATTAACAACATAGTTTTCGCAGTTTACTATGCGGCTGTCATGTTTCAATAAAATTAATTGAATCTACTAAATAAATGTATATTGTGCTTTCTATAAATCATAGCTTGCTTTAGAGTAGATTTCTGTTTCTGCAGACTTAATTTTTATACTTTTAAGAAAATTAATGTATTAAAATTTGCTGCTTATTGCTAGCTGGATTGATAGCTTTTGTAAATAAACATACCATTAAATTATGCCATTAAGGTAGTTTTGATAATAGTATGGAAAATGTCAAATTTTCATGGGAATTGTTTGTTAATTGCTTTTGGTATCTAGCATTGTCGGCTTTTGTCTTCTATTTTCTTTCACTTTGTATAATTAGTTTCATCAATTCCAAATCGATGAATAATGAAGTAAAAATGCCTCTGAGGTTATTTTTTGTCTAAATCGAATGGTAGAGGAAAAACAGAATTAGAAAGGATCGAATGAGTTTGAATTTGATGTTAAATCATTCTTGAAATCGTACAGATATTATCTGGATACATACATGGTACAATCTGTTTTTTTTTGTAAAAGATAGCCCGCAGATTAATTGACGGAAAGTTTCGGTTGATTACTTTGAGCTATGCTGAATATAGAGCTGAGTGCTAATAAATGAAAGTGACGCAGTTTGTCACAATTTAGGAAGTATGCGAATAAGGACAATAATATTTGTAGTTCTGCTCAATTCTGCTCTGCTACTAATGATGATGCTGATAATGAATATTTATTTTTCTTTCCTAAAAATATAGTCATGATGAAAGATTTGGTTCTTTTATAGTTTTTGATTGTGCCTAAGAATATGATTAGATGGGTTATGATTTAAGTAATCTGTTTTATCCTTCTAAATTTGGTTTTGATTGTGGGGACTATTTTCTGTATCTGTTGAAAACCAAACTGGTTAAACCAAGCTGCGAAAATTTCACACAGCAGGTTATCATAAAGGGTAAAGATGAAAGAAAAAAGATAGACGAAGTAAATGATGGTTATGGCACAATATAAAAATATATGACATGACAGGTCTTGACTTACTCTCTAATACTAATTAAATGTTGTTAATTTGATCAAAGAGTTTAGCTTAATTATATTTAAAAATGAAAACGTAGAAACATGAAAGGCCAAAACTAGCATGTTTTTCTTAAGGTATGGTTGGTGCACATATGCCGTCTGTATACTGTTAGGAGGACAACCGTAGATGGTAAAAGGAAATGCAGCAGAATGCCATAAAAGGACATTTAAAGCAGGATATTTCTGCGAGCTCTTATTTCCCGATTGTAAGCTCATTATTCGAAGGCAACTTTTGTGAAAAATTCTTTTAAGACAGCGTAACAAGGGTCTCCGTGGTCGCAACGCCGCCGTCACGGGGGAGAAATGCAGCCAAAGAGGTCAAGTATAACTCAAACCCACCACAACCATAGTAATTAAAGCAAATACAACTGATTTAGTTTGCCAAAATTAAATGTGTTTTAAAAGAACAAAATTGAAGCAAATTTGATTGTTTGACCTAGTGGAAGCACTGAGCTCTTTTTACTCTATCTTTTGTCCAAATTTTAAATATAAGATTTTATTAGATTTGACCAAAATGCATTTGAAACCCTGATGGAAAATTAAAAATTGCTAATGTGTTCAAGGGAAAAAAATTCAAAATGAGTGCAAACAAAATAATCTTGCAAAACATCAGATCGATCTACAAAAATTTGAACGAGTTTGAAGTGTTGATGAAACAACAGGAGAGTCAGCTTTTAGCAAAATGTTTGACGGAAACGTGGCGCAAGGACCAATCTAACACAAAGTGCATTAACCTTGATGGCTACCAGGAGACTGCTACAAGCAACCGTAATACTTCTAAAGGAGGAGGGTTTGGGATCTTTGTAAGGATGGATTTAAAACAAACAATTATTAATAGCCGCACAGCGATAGCTGGGGCTATTATTGGCCTTCTCTTGGTTTTTTTTAATTTCGTCGTCATGATTTTTGTTACGACCATATGACGTCACAGCCACTTTTTGTTCATTCGTTCATGCAATTTCAACTGAATTGCATGCGTGACGTCATTTTTCGCTCTTAGTGCAGCGAGTTTTTTTGTTCATTCGCGTGATTAAATTTTTGGTCACACTTGACTTACTCTCAAAAATGACTTCCTCACTTTGAAATTGACTTTTATTTACTTTAATTCAAAGAGATAAGGTCAAATGTGTGTGTGTCACTCTAAATGGAGGTTATTTGAGATCAGCCAATAGAGGCAGCAATAACTTATACAGATTTTTAATCAAAATATAACAGATCAGCCTTCAATAAAAAGACAAATTTTTTTGGTCTGTCTTTTTTACTGTTTTTTTTAGACTGACGATCTACGAATCTACTGCGGCTATTTTCTGGCAATCTGCCAGCTATGTTTAAAAAGTTTGGCTTTACCAGTGTTCAAATTTTAACTGTGAAAATCAGCACAAAAAATGGCAAAAGTTTTTTATTAACAGTGATCTATATCAAACCGAATACAAGTATAAATGAAATATCGGAAACTTTTCAAATGTTTTTTGAAGAACTGAATCCGGAACCGGAACAATTGCACATTGTTTGCAGAGATTTTAACATTGACCATAGTAGCAAAAACATCATGCTTACAAAATTAAAAGACATTTTTAGTTCTTACAACTTAAGCAATATGTCAAACGTTGGGTATACTAGAGAAAGCGCAAAGTCGAGAACTAATATTGACGTAGTTTACTGCTCGAAGACAGTAGAAATTCAAGTCAGCTGTAACGGATCACTATACTGTCCAAATCGTGTTCTCTAACTTCGTCGGAAAGACTGTACCACTGAAAAACAAAGTTTACAGGGATTGGACGGTTCTTGAAAACCACTTAATTTTAGAAAAATGGTTTTTTTAAAATAAGAGACAAATTAGGCAGACTTATGTCGTACTTTTATGCTTTAGATTGTGATCTTACATTTGAAAAGTTCCAAGAGGCTATCATTGAGGAAGTTGACAATTATATTCCGTTGAAAAAATTAAACCTTCTCAGCAACCAAATTGGATTGACAACAGTATAAAGAATTTAGCAGCCAAAAAAAACAGAGCTTATTCCAGACCTTTTTGAGACACACAAAAATAATAAAAACAAGGAAAACTCAATAGAATCAGGAATAAGCTGAGAAAGAAAATAAAAGAAAACAAAATAATCGATTATCAGAAAATATTCCACAAAAACGCAAAAAAGAATTCCAGCAGCTTTTTTAATACAATGAAAACATTGAGTGGAAATACACAAAAAGAACAAGGAAAAGAGTTGTCAGAGAACCATATTGAAGGTTTTAACATTTACTTCACAACTATTGGAAAAATTTTATTGAATAAATTAAGTGATCCTGGAAAAATTGGAAGACAAAAAAGAACTATAAACAGCATGTTTTCGACCTAAACAAATGAAGCAGAAATATCACTAGTCATTAAAAAATTGAGAAATAAATACAGCACTGATTGTGACAGTCTCAATAACTTTACTTAAAAATGGAATATGCTATAGTTCCTACCTTGACGTTTTTAGCCAATAACTGTTTCGAAAAAGGAACATTCCTAAAATGTTTCAAAAAAGCAGTAGTAATTCCCATGCATAAGTGCGGGAATGCTTACGAAGCTCAGAACTACAGGCCAATTAGTTTATTACCAACGATTGGAAAAATACTAGAAAAAATACTTTGTGATCGAATGACCACATTCCTCGAGAAATACGATTTGCTTAATAAAAATCAATTTGGGTTCCCACAAAAAAGAGGGACTACTGATGCATTAGTTAATTTCCTCGGGGGAATCAGAGAAGACTGGGAAAATGGATTTAAAGAAGTGAAGGCTGCCTGCATAGATGTGAAGAAAGCATTTGATACAATTGAGCATAATTTGGTCCTGGAAAGCTAGAAAACATAGGAATGAGAGGACCTGTACATAAATTACTGAAATCCTATCTGAGTGACAGACAACAATGCGTCAAATCGGTTGAGTTTAGGTCGGAATTTTTACCAATAAAATATGGAGTGCCGCAGGGCTCGGTGCTAGGACCACTGCTCTTTCTAGTTTATATAAATGATATTCAGGAGTTCTGGGGTGGCTCAACTGCAATTTTGTTTGCTGATGACGCTGTTTTGAAGCAAAATGCGTATTCAATTAAAGAAAAATTTGAGAAGTCAATTGAATCTGTAGCCGACTATTTTTTGCGAAACAAACTGAATTTAGAAAAAACGCACCTTGTGAATTTGAACGCAATCAGAAATTCTTCTCAACAAGAGATAATTTTGCAGAATGATGCCATCAGTCAAAAAACGTCTTTAATATACTTAGGAGTACATATTGATGAAAAACTTAATTTTAATCGGCATATCCTCGAATTATGTGCGAAACTGTCCAATTTTTCTGGATTTTTTTATAAGTTGAGATCAATTTTAACAACTGCACAGCTTCTTGTAACATATAAAGTTTACGTACAACCAATACTAAATTATGTTGTTTTAGTCTATGGAACCAGTAGCAAGACAACACTTCCGCCTCTAGAAGCAAAAATAAAACAAATTGCCAGAACCATGTTTAAAAAGAGAAAAACGGAATCAACACTGCAAAATCGAGAAAAGTATAAAATGAATTCGATCAAAGATTTGCACATTTTTGAACTGTTTAAAAAATTAACAGAGATACTTAGATCGGAATGCGAAATAAATAGTCTAAAATTTCTTTTAACAAAGAAAGAAATACAGTCAGTTGAGTTTAAAATATCATCATCCCGTCAGTTAAAAAGTACAAACGCGGTTAGTGGACTTAGCCCTAAACGATCAGGAGTAAGAATAAGAAAATTGTTGAACTTTATATTAAAATTTAACCCCAATTTCATTTCAAAAGTACAAATTTTGAGTAAATAAGAATTGAAACGTTATCAGTATAGATTTGGAGACAAATACATTAGCAATAACCAACAAATAGTTTCGTTAATATATTGAGCTGATCATTTCAAATCCTTTGCATCTTAAGCATCTGACAATCTGTCTTTTAAAGTTTCTCAGTACTGCTACTGGCATCACTTGACGAGGACCATCAGACCTTTTGATGACCTATCAATTAAGTGGCGGTTCTGTGCGGCCTAGTTTGTACAGCAATGCTAACTTACTTGAAAACAATTTATTTTTATTTTATATCGCTTTTCGTTTCATTGCAAATGCCTTTATATTAGTTATCAAAACTGATCCAATTCTAAGAGGCATGAGAAATTGCTAAACGATCGAAGTTAAGATATGAAGTCGATGTCTCAGTTTAGAAGTCATACAAAGTTCAATTTTTACTTGAACTTTACTAAATTTTTACTAAATGTTTCCACTTGTTGGTGTGTTTAGTTGTTTTGAGTCTATTCAACACTTCAAGTTCGAAAAAAGTGGACAACTATGAAGTATTGCAAATGCTATAGCTGAATGTCAGCAGAAATGCAAATGTTATCGATTATGCATTTTTTATTCACCAATTTTGATTAAAAAAAATCTTAGGGTAACCAAAATTAAAGTTATTGATGTTTTGACTGCATTTAAAAGATTTGAAATTTTTAAAGAAAATATTTCTCCTGTTGATTACTTCCAAAAACCTTAGTTTGATTGCTTCAAATTTATTGGTTTCAAGGTGCCGTTTTTTCCGTAGTCTTGAAAAATGACTTCTAATTTCACCAGAATCTACCTTGATCTTTTACCGCCCATTGAGAGGGGATAGCGACCAGCATTAATAATAGCTCACCCAAAAAGTGGGTAGTTATCCGAATAAATCGAGTGATAATTTCGCAGAATGATTGCTTCAGTTCTGACGCTGAACTTTTATGTCACCCAATGGGAGGGGACTTTATATGTTAATGGATTCTTCTCGACTCACCCAATGAGAGGGGAATTGAACACATCGACGGAGTAAACGAAGAAAGAAAAAAAGCAATTGATGGAAATAAAGAACAGGAGGGGACGATAAACTCAATTAGTAGAATGCTGACATGGTAATACTTAGTTCATTGCTGACCTAAGTATTACCATGTCAGTTCATTGCTGACATGGTAATATAATACTTAGTTCATTGCTGACATGGTTCTAATTTAAATCAACATTCTACTAATTGAGTTTATCGTCCCCTCCTGTTCTTTATTTTCATCAGTTGCTTTTTTTCTTCCTTCGTTTACTCCGTCAATGTGTTCAACTCCCCTCTCATTGGGTGAGTCGACAAGTTTATATATATATCAGTTTATTATTTTAGAAAATGTTTTTTGGTTTACAACTATTGCAACAATTTTGCGGCCAATTTGCGTAGTCCCAAAAGGCCAAAAATGTTGACAACAAGGTTAGCAATAGTGGCTCTCGTTCTAATCCTAGCATAAAATTGTCAACAGAACAATATTTGATGGATACTTTCTTGCGATCAAAATGAAAATTTGGCCGAGACGTTTGAAACTGAGATAGCCGCGAACTAGCGGTAGTGATTCATAAAGTCTTAAAAACAAAACAGCGTAGGCATCTTAAACAAAATTATGGCGAAAACTCATTTGTTTCAATGCGCAGTTTTTTTCCGTAGTCTTGAAGAATGACTACTAATTTCATCAGAAGTTACCTTGAACTTTTATCGCCCGTAGAGAGAAGGGATAGCGCCCAATATTAATAATAGTTAGCCCAAAAAATGGGAGATAAATAAAAGCCGAATAAATTAAGTGATGATTTTGCAGAATGATTTCAACTTTGAAGCTGCACTATTATGTTACCCAATGCGAGGGGACTTTGTATATTAATGGATTCTTCTCGACTCACCCAATGAGAAAGGAATTGAACACATCGACGTAGTAAACGAAAAAAGAGGAATTGATGAAAATGAACTAGGGGATGATTAGCTCAATTAGTAGAATGTTGATTTAAATTAGAACCTTGTCAGCAATAAACTAAGAAATATGTATCAGTTTATATTTTGTAAAATGTTTTTGCTTTAACTACTATTGAAACATTTTTGGCTGCAAATTCGCTCAGCCCCAAAGTACCAAAAATGTCCATAACAGCGTTAGCAATATTGGCTCTCGTTCTAATCCTAGCTTAAAATTGTCAACTGAACAATATTTGATGGATACTTTCTTGTGATCAAAATGAAAATTTAACAGACATTCGAAACTGAGAAAGCTGCGATGTAACGCTAGTCGTTCATAAAGACTCAAAAACGACATGAAACGGCATCTTGGTCAAAATTACGGCAGAAATTGAAAGTCAACTGCAACGTTTTTTTTTTGTAGAGGTAGGCCCAAACAATTTTTCAAAATTTTAAACGAAAGGTGACCATGTTGTTATTGGGAATCTTTTTGCTTCATCGTTGTCAGGCAAATAGAATTCCGACAGAAACATTAACAGATTGATAGGGGACTAAAAATGGGTTCGATTATCAGCCTTTGCATATTTTTTAACCCCTCTCTTCCGCAATTCGTTTAATATCTTTTTCGAAATGCACAAAATATGAATTATGAAACAAAACGGAACTCGTTTTACAGTGGATACTAGTGTAAGTTTTTTTTTAAAAAAAATCAAATATTCGGAGGCCAAGTAAAATTGACAATAATATAAAACACGAGAACAGTCCGTTTTGAAATCCATTTGCCAAATATTTCTTGAGCTAAACCAACAAACTGCATCAATTGAACACTCATTTTACGCGATACTAGATATTAGAAGTTGACTTTTCAAACAAAGTTTTCATCGTATAAATTATATATGAATATCAACTTCCAAAATGTGTGGCTCAGTTTGTACTTCAAACTTTGAGAGAATGAACTTTCTGATTATTAAAAAAGAGGATCGGAAAAACATTTTTGCATGGAAAAAGCAATTATAAAGACGAAAACTTTTTCTCTTTTTGAATTTAGGTAAGGAATTTGAGGCAATTAACTGATGCTTTTGCAGGTAAAAAAACTTTTATTCAAGAGACTTAGTTGCTGCATTAAAACTTATCTGTCAAATTTGATCGAAAGAAAGAAGCTTCCAAATTTTTGTTTTATCACCTAAATGTTGATGCTGCATTCAGATGGCCCTTCGGAAGATAATTTTAGGCCAAAAATAGTTTAACCTGAACCGGTCAGTGAAACTGATTTAGTTATCGAAAATAACCTACATCTAAAATACATTTCGAATGAAATCTCTTGATAGGTTTTGTTTTTTAAAACATTTATGGCCATATTTGTTTTAAAACAAATATGGGTAAAAAGAGTGAAAGACTGTTTTAATACCCGTAAAGCGATTTTGGCGCCAAAAAGACATTTTCCGATTTGGACAATTCCTCGAAAAAGGGGAATGAAAAGTTCTTTTCCTTTTTTCGAGTTTTCAACATTAAAAAAATTAGTCTCTAAATTTTTGTCCCCAAAATTTTAGCTTCTTTGCTAGCCCTGGATTTCCGTTTAAATCGTCGAATCGAGACATCAGCAACAAAAGAACTAAAGATGGCATATAGTTCTCAACTCTTCAAGTTATTTCAATTTATTTTAGATAACGATTATAGAACAGTTCTATAGCTCCAAAATTTCGTCCATTAATTACATGTGGAAATTTTAAAAAGTTGTGAAAAATCAAAGAAATGTTCAATACGTGGAATTTCGCCTTGAGAGTTTACTACCCAAGCTTTCCAAGTCCCATGCTTTTGTCACTAATCTTAAAAATTATGGAAAAATGGATTTCTTGCAACAACTGGCAGCGGCAACGTATAATAGCTTTTCCTTGGGGATTGTTTTAAGGAAAACACTTACTGTATTGTAATTTCAGTTATGTCGCTTGAAACTTGTCTGCGGTTGTTTTTTGTATTCATGTATGCTCTCACACTGGGGTATAAAAACGTCTGAACAGTGAAAAGGCTGACTATGTTGTTAAGAGAAAGAAAGAAAGAAAGAAAGAAAGAAAGAAAGAAAGAAAGAAAGAGAACTCTAACCAAACGTGAAGGTATTAATGCATGGGAATGCTTTGTTTTTTGACAGGGAATAATAAATATAAATTGCTCTCAGTTCCCAATATTTACTATCATATACTTGAAAAGTGCTTGTTCCTTCCAGCCCCCCTCCCTCATTGGATCTGAACAATTGACAAAGAGTGGAAAGAGCCCGCCTTCTCTTCCATTTTGTAATTCATTATTCATTGTCACTTTTTCCTCTTTGCAAATATTTTCCCAACTTTTACTCTCTCTATGTAAAGTACTCGTGACAGATTTTTCCTCAAGGATAAAAAGATAGCCGTTATTTCTGCTGGTCTTATTCGGGTAAATTTACTTTTAAAAAATCCAGATCTGGAATTTTATCAGTAAAATTGTTAACACTAATTATCCTAAGCATGTTTGTGAAGTCTTTCTAGAATTTTGTTGGAAAAATAGTGGCGGGGGGGGGGGCTATTTATCCATACGATTCTGGTAAATTTACATTAAAAGTTGTTGAGAAATGTTGATTTGTTTCAGGTTTAGATATGGGTCTATCAAGTTTCTGCTGGGGTTAATGTATTAGTTCTTGTTTGGCGTCTGCAGCTACTACCGCGTCTGTTATTATTACTCTACTTTCTATCTTTCTTGGATAAAAAAGGTTAGTGGTAATTCTGATGATGAAATAAGTCTCGTTTCCATGTAGTCTTTTTCGCTAGATTGACACCGTTTTCATTGATTGCTTTACGGCTCTGTTCCCCCCGCGTGACCCATTATGTGAACAATATACCTATCACGTGAAATAAACGGGAGAACATTTTCCTCAAAATTGCGAATCAATTATCGTTTTTAGCTTGTAGATTTTGAGGAAGGCTGCTTTAACTATGTTAAGGCGAAAAAGCTATGAGGACTATATAGTTTGGTTTATTGTTTTATATTTTACTGTTTTTCTTTTTTTTTGTGCCTACTATTTTTGTGCGAGAATTTTAGTTGAGAAACTACCAACCAATTCTTTCTTTCTTCCCCGTTTTTCCATCAATTTTTCCCTTTTTTCTGATTGTGACATTCATAATATTTGTAATATAATACAAAAATTTTGGCAACATAATACTCAAATGGAATATTAGGAGCAGAATTACCGCTGTAATGTTTTGTGCTGTGGCTTGATTTACTTTTACTACCTCAAAATACTCCGCACCAAAAGTGATTAAGGATAAAATAAAATAAAATTTACGACTGCTTCCCGATTTTTGTGCTTGTTTTCCTTTTGCTTGTTCTTAATTCGATTTTGTGTTGAATTAGTGGGAGCTACAATAGCAGTAAGTAAGGAAAAATTGTGTAATTTTTGCAATTGGTTTGTTAGCCTATAAATGTAAAAGTATTGTTTAATGGTGAGGTTGGAGAAGAGAAGGTGACTGGTGTTTTGAACAAACATTGAATAATTTGCGCCTAAATTTCCTTCTTTCTATTTCGCATCCTGTTTTCATTCCATTTTCTACTCGCTAATATTGATATACACATCAGATTTCTTCTTATGCCCCCCCCCCTCTCTGTTTTTCTTCATATAGAGCTCTGCTAAGCTTGGCTCTTTCTCTATTCTGTATTTCTTTTTTCCTTTTCTTGCGTCTGCGTTAGCCTAATTCTTTTTAGTACTAACCACCTTTAGAATATTCTCTGAAATTTAAAGCGACACAATATTTTGTCTTAGAAGAAGACTAAAATTTGCTCTGAGAAAACGAAAAGGCAATTATAGTTCTCTTTTTTCGCTTTAAACGCGCTTCATCGGCTTATGTTAGCGCGCTTATTTTTGCCTTGAAATTTGTTCTCACCACCAGCTTAGAAGGGTAACATGGTTGTAAGAACCCTATATCTCCTGTAATTACACAACAGATTGAACTAGTAGGCTCTGCTGGTACTATCTCACTAGGCCCTCCACTAACCCCCGGCTACTTTTTTTCCCACTTTGTCTAGATACCTCTCAAGTACTGTCCTCCTTATTTCTTTCTTTTTTCTCTCCTCTTCGGGCTTCTCTGCAGTTCTCTTTCTCAACATTATTGTTGGTTTATCTAACAACATAGACAAAAAAGTGAGTTAGTGTAAGAACGCAAATCGAACTGGTTGTATTGTTACTCCCTATTCTGTAATAACCGCTTCTGAAAAACTTCAAAGTCAACATAACCGTACCTTCTTGCTACTAATACTTATACTTAATTTTTACTTCCTTAATTCTTTTTTTCCTCTTTTACTGCTTCAATTTTTGCAGTGCCCTAACTACTCCTACAATATTTCAGTTGCTACATCACACACTGCTCCAAATATTTCCCATTAGGTATTCACTTTGGCGCGCTTTTATCACTTTTTCACTAAATAAATTTCTCAAATCTAGTATATGAGCAGCGCGCTCTTTATTATCTGTCTTGACTTTAGCCCGAAGAGTGGACAAATCTTGGACAAAGGCGGCCTTCGTTTATTCTCTTTTTGTTACTGGGTTGACATTGTGCGTCATAGAGCTAAGGAGTCTTTTGTCATTAATTAGCTTAAGGATTCAACTTGCGTGGGAGTAAAAGCTTTCCTGGTAACTTGAGCTCAACTAAGGTCAGTGTGAATTACAATTTTTTACCTTCATTTTTTCAGTTGTTAGCATGATAAAACATTAATAGTTATGCGATAATTGTCGAGAAATAAAATTTTTGTAGTAATTGAAATTCGATAAATATTGGCAGTCTTTCTGGTTACGTTATTGACTCTTATTGATTCTAAGAAAATGGAGCTGGAGCTCTCTCGGTTGACTGATTTTGTGAAAATTTTTATTCTGTTTTTTGGCGAATGTAACATCGTAAATGGATTGAATATGTCTGCAATCTCTTTTTCTGTCCGGTTGAAGAAGATTAAAGCGAAATGTGATACATTTCCTTATCCCGAATTGGATTACTCGATACATCAAACCGAAAATTAAAAGTGAAATTTGAATTATTTTTAGGCTTTCAAATTCAGATCACATTTTCGAATTGACCTCATATCAACAAAACAAAGATTTGTGTACAAATTTTCATTTTTTTACTGAACTGAAAATAGGAAATGTGGTTAAAATATGCTTAAATACAGTTCCACATTTTACTTAAGCTTTGGCGATCGTTTTCCTAATTATCACTGCAAAATGTGGCCCAACCAGGATAAACTACGGTTCAAACTTGTTTCTCTTTCGTATGGCCAATTATATTGAGCTGGAAATGCATCGTCAATTGCGGATTATAATAGTGAATTGATTGTCTTCCATGCAAGTAATTTTTTGCCCAAATTATATGAATTATTCTGTTTTCATATTTCTTGGGGCTATTATTGGCCTTTTCCTGGTTTTTACGACTCGAAGAGGAGTACTAGTTTTCTTAGGTTTTTATACGACTCGAAGAGGAGTATTGGTTTTCTTTAGGTTTTTTTCCCCGAACGCTTCGTTCAGACGGTGTTTTGACCGAAAAGCGAAAGTGAGTAAAATTGCCGTGCGATCTAATTTTTGTCTGAGTGAGAGGATTTTTGATCATCTGCTGCGTTCAGTGAATGACTTTTCGACAATGAAATGTGTTTTTGACTTTTTTAAAATGTGTTTTTGACAGAGTGGCACATATACATAACGGTTTTTAGCTGATGTCTAATTGGACCGTTTTTGGCTTGTAATTTGTTTACTTTTGTGAAAAGAATTTTTTGACGTCATACTAAAATGTAGCCCTCTGAAATTGATGCCACAGTGATTTCCAGAGCCTAATAATGCGTCTCAAGTTCAAAAATATCTGACATTTCTTGAGTTTTTATTAATTGTTGGTTTTTTCCCTTAGTTTCTTCTTTTTGGATCATTCTGCCGTCTTATCAGAAATCAGTTCTTATGGCAACTTCCCATTGATAATTCATATATTGAGTGCCTCTTTCTACCGCGAGGTAATTTTCCATAAAATTGTGCACATGCTAATCCGATTTTGCTGTTTTTTTAATCATTTCTCAGTTTTCTTGTGTTTTGGTTTAATTTTCTGAAATTAGTCTTTTTATGCAAAATCAGGGTTTTTGATTTCGTTTTGTTACAGCACAAAAAAAATTACTGAATTTTTAAAATTTTGGAATACAGTTAAATTTGTTTTCATAAGTGCAGTTTTAAAGTTTTTTAACCTTTTTTTGCAAAATGTTTCAATTTTTCCAATCTCTGAAATTTGTTTCCACTTTATTTTAACCTGTACAGAAGGATAGCTTTTAGTTTTTTCTAAGTCTAAAATGCTGATTTTCAAATTGTATTTGCTTCTCTTCATTTTATATCTTTTACTTTCGATGTTTAATTTTCAGTCAAGTATTCTTTTTGATTTCTGTTTCTTACATTGTCTATATCCGTTACACTGTATCATCTATCAGTCTGGCATTCACCTATTTTATTCGTTTTGCTTTTTTCAGTTGTTGACTATTTTAAGGATTTTAGCTTTTTCTTAGGATTTTCTCATTTCTCTGGCTTGCAATTGATTTCGTTTAACCGAAAAATTTTGATTTATTACAATTTCTGCAGTTTTGTTGGCGGGATGTCAGTATTATTTTTTAACTTTTCTTGCCTTGAATATTTTTCTTTTGCTTGTTTTTTCAAGATAAATTTAATTTTGAAATAGTTTGAGTTCATTTTGTCTATCATTTCGTTTAAATTCATATTCTCCGAGGAAGAAGAATAACCTATATCTGTCTTAACTGCTGTGATTAAAAATTTTAAGTGTGATTTTCCAGTCTTTGTTTTTAGTTTTCATTTTCGGCTGAAAAATTAGAGTAGTTGCTGAGTTGTTTATCTGCCTTATGTTTTCAAAATGTATTTTCGGGTATTACAGTTGATTGCGGAGTTCTAGTTTTGTCAAGACCAGCTACCAGAGTTATTTCATGCCAATTTATAGCGCTGCCAGGTGTTTGAGCCTATCAGTACTTTGACTATCCTAAGAATGTTGGACATTTTTAAAGTTACCAAATGTTTTCAATATAATAAATTGGTATACGTTAGCAATCTTTTCAAATCAAAGCAGGTGAGGCTAGAGTTGATGGTAATAAACAAAACGTTATGCTATCATTTGCAATTACGGGTTTTTGGTGGTGCTTCCGGAATTCTTCCTATGTTTTTTTCGTCGAGATTTTTGTTACGACCATATGATGTCACAGCCGAATCAAATCTCCGTTTTGTTCATCCATTCGTTAATGCAATTTTAACTGAATTGCATTAACGAATGAAATGGTGAAGCGAGTTTGTTTTTCACTCTTGGTGAAGCGAGTTTTTTTTTCGTTCATTCGCGTTATGAAATTTTGGATCACACGTGACTTACATCACTCTCAAAAATGACTGCCTAACTCTAAAATTTACTTTTTACTTTAATTCAAAAAGACAAGGTCAAGTGGGTGTGTGCCACTATAATTGAAGGCTATTTGAGAGCAGCTATTAGAAGCAGTGATAAATTTGACAGATTCCTAATCAAAATGTAACAAAATGAGCATTTAATAAGAATTTTTTGTCTGTTTCTTTTGCTATCTTTTTGAGACTGCAGATCTACGAAGCCATTGCAGCTTTTCTCTAGCAGTGTGTCAGCTATGTTTTATTTCTTTCACTCAATTTCTTCATATTTCAACTCTATTTCAGAGTTGAAATATGAAGAATCAAATAAACAGAAAATTAAACTCACATCGGTTGATTTGAGCAGTTTTCAATTGCTCTCAAAATTAGTTTTAGCAATTATTCAAGCCCTGTCTGTCTTTTTATGCGCTTCACTTCGTCAGCCCCCATCTCATTCACCTCTAAACCCTCACGCTGTAGACCCCCCAATCGGTTCAACATCAACTCCTTATGCTAGTTTCCTAACCACAAGCTGGTTGCTACCGCAGCCCACCGCTCGACAATTGTTTGAGAGTAAGTCGTCCGACGTTAGTCGGTTATGTTAAATTGCTCTAACATCTAGCAATCGTGTTATTGCTTTTAGTAATGTTATCTCCCTCTTGTGAGCTTCTTTAAACAATACTTCTTAAAGAGTACCGAAAACATCAGTTTTCTCATGAATTTGATTGAATAACTGACTAAAAAATTGATCAAGAACACCATACTATTCATAATCTTAATGAACGCTTACATATTGTTGAAAGCAGCAAGTTTAATCTAAAGATTCTGTTTATTAGTTAGAATAAAGAATTTTATCCATTGAGAGGTACCAGAATCGACTATTCTTAATTTTCACTAACCTGGATGTCCCGGAGGACGGTAATGTAGTGCTAAAAATCTTACATTTAATAACCGGAGTGGCAAGGTAAGCCTCAATGCTGATCAAACTTTTATAGCGCGCGCTTTAAGGCAACCGATATTTTATAAATTGCACTCAAATTTTGTATTTACAACAAAGATGTATTTATAACAAAGAGCGAGAGCGTCATGGCTCAGAGGTTTCAGAAACGTTGCTGGTCAAACATTTTTCAATTACGGAAGGCTCGCAGAAACAGACTCTCAAGTTGAAAAAGGCACGTGAAATAAGTATACAGTATTGAATCCGCAAGTCAGAGTTGTGGGCATTTGATGGAGAAATTACCAAGCAATTGGCAAACGGGGTGAACTATCCGCGTATTCCAAGAAGCCACAGAGCCATTTTGAACAAAATTGCCACTGATCTCGCATATTGCAAGAATGGTAAAAGAATTATGGTCGATGACAGCAATAATTATGTCGATGCTGCCTCAAAGAAACAAAATGTTGGTTTCTCCTCAATTACACCATCCGGCAAATTAATCAACTTTCAAATCTATTCGTAAAAAAAACGAGCATTAAAAGTTGAAAAGACAGTGATAGAAAGCATAGGACTTTTACAGGTATTAAACGAACTTTTTGCCTCAGTTGCTAAAAGCTTTGTCCAGAAAGTGCCAAATACTGAGAACCGTAACTTCGTGAGATCAGAGAATCGAACGATGTGTTCGACGAAAAAAAATAACTGAAGTGATGCGGGAAATTCGAGGCCTCGACTCTTCCGCATCGCATGTCGGAGATCTAATATCTAATAATTTTTTTGGAAGTTTGCCTGAATCCTAGCACCTTCTATCACAAATCTAATAAATCAGTCGTTCAACAATCGGGAAAATCAGATGTCAAGAAAGGTATTGTGCTTTCGCTTCATAAACGAGGACCAACATCTGATGTAAAGAATTCTCGGGCCGTTTCTATCCTACCGTCTTCAAATAATTTTTTTGAAAAAGTTATGTTCAAGAAATTTAGTGGGATTATTGAAAATTTAATATTCTCATAAACGAGGACCAACATCATTAATATTCTCATAAACGAGGAAATTTAGTGGGATTATTGAAAATTTAATATTCTCATTAACGAGGACCAACATCTGATGTAAAGAATTCTCGGGCCGTTTCTATCCTACCGTCTTTGAGTAATTTTTTTGAAAAAGTTATGTTCAAGAAATTTAGTGGGATTATTGAAAATTTAATATTCTGCATGAAAAACAGTTCGGCTTTTCGATCTATCTTAGCACTAGACAGTCGATGCAATTTCTAGCGTAGTTGAAACTATCTGAATTTTCTTAATTAGAAGAACTTGGTTTCCGTGATCCGGTTTTGGAATGTTTTAAATCTATTATGTTGGATAGGACAGTGTATTACGGAGTGAAGTTTTTTTCTGCACTACAGAGGTTGCGTCAGAAAATGAAAGGAGTTCATCAAGGCTCGGTCTTTGTACCCTTGTTTTTTGTTACTTAATTGATTTTTTGGATGCTTGTAGATAACTCCGCACTTGTTTGCTAATGACACTTGCTTGCTTTCTTCGACATGGTCCTTTCGTGAAGACCTAAACGCAGAGAAAACATCCTTTTGGATGGCTACATTCAAAATAAGTCGGAAATTAGCCGCTGGAAATGAGAAAAAAATAGCAGACGATAATATGTAGACTGCCTTCTAGAGAAATATGCTTGTTTTGAAATATTTAGGAATAATTATTGGCTCTCACTTAACATTTGAAGGTTACATAGTTTGTTTGCAGAAACTTTGAAATTTCGTTGTTTTGTCACTATTAATGAAGTCATGCAACTATAAAACCCTAATTTTGATTTATAGACGTACTGTTGTCCGTCTTTGAGTACGGAATTTTGATTTATGGATGTACCACACTTGGTTATATACAGTTACAAGAGAAAATTCTAGTACTGATTTTATTTCAAGAGACCTTATGACTCAATGTTCAACATTTTTTCAGATTGTAGCTTTTAACCGTTAGTGAGCTGTACTTGAAACGTTTGCTCAAGTTTAGACTGAAGTGTTGCCATAAGGATCATGAAGTTCTTGATGATGAGATGTTGAATTTGGATTGTAATCACATCTGTAGGACACGTTTCAAAACTGCAATTTATTCCTGAATTATCGAAGAATAAGCTGACAACAATGTTATTTGAACATAAGAGTCAAATTTTATTGAACTTTGTGCTGCAGAAAAAGATCGTGACAAATGCTGAAAAAATGACTTTGCGTGAAATTGAAAATCTTGTCAATCGTTTCCAATCTTGTTTGATATTGCAGAACAGTTTAATTAATGAACTTCTGTTCAAGTAACCTGCTTTTTCAATTTTTTTCTGGGGGCGTCTCATAAAGAAACTAGAGTTCTCCTTAGAGTTTGAGCTTAGATCGCTTTTTTTCAAATTAGTTCTTGTAATGAACTATTTTATAGCGTGTTGTACAGTTGGCATGTTAATTTGTGTTCAGATTGTTTTTAATGAGACCATTTGGACTACTTGCCAACTAAGGCGCTAGTTTGCTCTTTTTGCTGTTTTTGGACAGTCATATACACCCACTCATTGTCCTAGTTATGATTTGTGTGGTGTCTGCTAGGATTTGCGGAGGTGGCCTTATAAAATGGATGTATCTCATTCTAATACCCCGTCAGTTATTACTAGTTATAACCAGCCAGTGTGAATGATAGATGGAAGGACGAGAAGGAACTTTTTAGGATTGTCTCGTATTATGAACTGAATATTTATAACTGTTTCAGTAGTATGCCCCCCTCCTTGTCAGCATATTATGTTGCCAGTTAATGTAGCCCAAAATCGATAACTCTCCGAAGTTGACTGGCAGCTGTATTAGGGGCTGTTTTAATGCTGTGGTAGGGATTAGAAAAAGATTTCAGAACTAAAATGACCAAATCATTTAGATCAAATGTGGCCATGCGCTATACTGGTATTTTGTTATTGAGGAAAACCTTTTGTCAGGGTATGTAACCTATTGACAAAGCGAAGACACCTTAATGCGTTCAAAAAGACACGCCTATGAGGTAGAATTTTTCACGGGGGCAACCAAATAGTTCCGTTTTTGTTTTAATTTGCTCTTAAGACAGTCGTCCTCTAAAAAGTGTGACGTCATTTGTTTGTGTTTCAGGTGTCTTCATTTCTTTTCTGGCTGCAATTTCATCTACACTAGTGTCAATTCATTATTATTCTCCTTATTTACTTTCTTTGAGTTCTCGTTCCTTTCCAGTTGCTGAGGTTACTTTGCATTATACTACTGCTGACGCACAGTTGAAGAATTTTAATTTTAATTCCTCTGTCATATTCTGCACGAGTGCAAGGTCAAAAAAAGCCATTAGCTTTTAGCCATAAGACTTTTTATACAGCCATATTTGAAGTTATTATAAATAACCATTTCATTCATATCTACTCAAAAACTGTTTATCTGACTGAAGCTCGGTTTTCAAGCTTTTAACTTTCTGGCTCGTGACCCTGCCAAATATCTGTTTCAACTATTTTGACGACTAAAAAGAGTGATTGTATTTGTTAGTGTAGTTACTGAGGCGGGGTAGTTTATAACCTAGTTATTATCCAGTTAGTAATAACACCTAACCCATCTATATCCACTTATTCAATAATACATTTGATATTACACAATGGAGGAAGAGGCAGGTCACCAAAACGGAGATGTCCATTCCCAGATTAACGCCATTACAGACGAGTCTCTTGAATCCACGCGGCGGATGCTAGCACTCTGCGATGAGTCGAAAGAGGCGGCCATCTCAACGCTCGTCAACTTAGACGACCAGGGCGAACAACTGGAAACAATAGAAAAGGTCAGTGGACCAATAGTTTTGTCGTTTTTGTTCATACCTCAAGAAGGGCGGAAGTAAACATTTTATTGTAAATATATTTTATTTTATTCACGAGACAGTGTTTTTGTCAAATAGCTTTTTGAGTAAATCAAATTTTTTGGTGGTGGAATATTTGAAAACTTGATAAACTTCCTATTTGAAAAAATATGTTGATAGAACCAAATATTTTTCATTTTTCTTAATATAATTTTCTTTATTAATTTGAAGCGTAAGCTATGCAGTAGGCTATTATTTTGAGGCGATATTATTTCATACCTTTTTTGGTGGCTTCGATTTTGAAACTGGATTAACACCGAGGGCATAAATTTCCGGCGGAGTCTTGAACCTGCCTTTTATAGTCTGACAATTGCAGTTTTTCTGGTGTTTGTTTTTTACTACTAGTACAGACTACTAGTCCAAAACTTGTGTTAATTTTATGTGTATGTGTTGATAATGTCAACAACATCTACAACGTTGAAATTTGCTGATCTACTCAATTTTATTTTTGAGAATGTTAGTTTTTGACTTTATGGGGCGAGGAAAGGGTTTTTGGCTTATAGAGGTGCCATTGTATAATGCTTGAATCCGAGGTAAAAATGTCAGTTTTTGAACTGTTTTAGGATTAAAGTTGTCAATTTCTTTTAATTAATAGCCGCCCTCATCTTCTCAGCCGGCTATTATTGCGCTCGTATTTTTTTTTTACTTCGTCAAACTTTTTTTCGCTTTACCATTTTGCCGCTTTTTCGACATTTTGCGTGAAATCTTTTTGACTTCTCTAGGCTAGTTTCTCTCTTCTCTCATTCTGCTAAAAGTGAATTTGAACATCAGTTGCTAAGCAAAGCAATTCAAAATGAACAGAGTCGGTATAAAAAATTGAAGTCAGAAATAGAAACGGGATAAACCCATAAAGCCCAATTTTAGATGACCGCTATTTGAACGTCGTTCCTATAAGTCTTAATTACCACCTCTAATGCTTATTGGTGTTGATAGTAGCCCCTGTAGCCTCTCTCTAAGAAACAGAAGTATGTTCAACTACGAAATGCCATCAAAATAAATCAGACTTAAAAAATATTTTTGTACAAAAATCTTTTTTTTTTCAATATCTTCTGTTATTTCAATCCCAATCATGCTTATTGGAATCAACGGCGGCTATTTTCCGGCAATCTGCCGGGTATGTTTATTGCTTTCAGATTTTCAATTGCTTTCAAAGATCGAATCAATTATTAAAAACGTGATGGTCTTTTATTATGAAAAAATTTTGCTTGACTGTTTGTGCGCTTTGATCTGGAACTTTCTTTGACTTCTTGAGTGACTTTTTTGTTTTTGAGTGATCTAAGTTGCTCTTATTGGTAAAAGCGACTGTCAGCTACAGAAAATTAAAGCCATTCTTACCTGTGTCGTTAAGATGTCAGTTTGTCAACCTGTAGGACCTGTTTTCGAAACCATGTGGCATCCTACGCCCCTTCTAAATTTCCTTGGTCTGTCGTTTGAGAGCAATTCATCCGACGTTAGTCGGGTTTTTTTTATATATAATTTGAATGTTGGTAATGCGGAATTGAGAAGGATCAAAAGGTTTTTGAGCAACAGGAGTGTGGAAAAAATGGTGTTTAAACGAAATGTTTTTCTCGATAGTGGTTTGAGCAAAAAATAGTTTTCTGAACTTTGCTTTTTGGTTCACATTGTTGTATAAAAAATTTTTGAATTGTAAGTCAGGACTTGTCCTGCTATGCTTCTTTGTTTCGTCTGAGTTAGCCATTGTGTTGCGTTCTCGCGCCGCTAACCTCAAAACAGCGAGTTTGTTCACTTTTTTGACGCTTTCCAACTAATTTCTATATGTTTGATGTCAGATGTGATACACACAAGCTTTGAGTTTTAGTTGAGTTGCGTGAAATTTTTTGGGGATTCTTTTCAAGGGAGATTGCTGCTAATGAGCGTCGCGACAATGATGTATTTCGGTTCATTATTTGTTCCTATCTATATTCTAGGAACGCAACGATCTTAGCTGCGTTTGTTATTTTAGGTTTTTTAATTCCTAAACTTATTAATCGAAGTATTGTTATTTTTATAGGTATGTATTGCTAATCTCCACCTTTAGAATTTGTTGAATTGTAATGATCTTTTGAATGTTTTTAAATGTCTCCTGATTTTTGAGCTCCAGGGGTAGAGGAAATTTTCTGAGCTAGTTGATGTGCCATTATGTAGTCTCTACCTTCTGAAAATAATTTCATATTGGTTTAAATTTGTTTCAATTTTAATGTTTTTGTTGTTATCTCTGCTTTGCACTCAGGAGTCAATTAAGTTTTCTCTTAGCTTGTAGCTCTATTATATGATTGTGTTTTGTTGAAGTGGTTGATACTCAGTAATATTAAAAACTTTCCGGTACTTTGTGGTGAATTCGTGTTGCTTATTTTTTTAAGAAAGAATTTGTTTTTTACTCTGTTTGGATACCAGGTGTCGAAGGCAGATTTTTTAGTTTGTAGTTTTAGTAGATTTTTGAAAGAGTCTCAGTTTTGGAGTAGTTACCTAAATTTTTGTAAAGAAATAATAGGAAGATTTCGTGTTTTTTGTCTATTTTGCTGAAGAGTAGAAAAAGTTTTTTCATGTGAAAAAACTTTTTCAGGGATTAAAGAATTTTTAAACTTGTATGGTTCGTTTTGTAGATTTTGGTTATTATGTCTTGATTTTCAAAAAGTTTTGATTTTCAAAAAGTTTTGATTTTCAATAAAAGGACAACTACATTGGAGACATTATGTGCTTTGAACTTGAACATCGTTTTCATTCGCACTCAGTCAAAACACTTCGAGAATTGTAAGCTAAACAGCGCTAGTTGGGTATGTTTTGTAATTTTTAATTCGTCACCTTTGTCATTTCTTTAAAAGTTCATGCGCAATTTGAGTTCCTGATTCGTGGTTCCGTATTCAAAATTTGCACAAGCAAAAATGGGATCAGAGAGACAATTAAAAGTTATATACGATTAAGAATAGTTTCTTTTGGGGTGCAGGGTCTGGACACGATAAACGCTGACATGCGTGAGGCGGAGAAGAACCTGAATGACCTGAACAAGTGCTGTGGCCTCTTCACGTGTCCCTGGATGAAGGATGGGGTGGAGAAGGGAGACGAGTACAAAAAGGTGTTCAAGGGCAATGATGATGGACCCATCGCTGCCCAACCAACCAGGGTCACTGACGACAGGTCGGGCGGTGCCATGATGTCAGGAAACTACGTTCACAAGTTAGTCACGTGCCTATATCCATATGTACGGTACCTTAGTCAACTTTAACAGAATTTTGAAAGGTTTTCGTCGAGGAATTCGGTGACGTTCTGCTGTCTTAGTAAGATATCCAATTATGGTCAACATGTATATTTTAGAGCTGCTTTAATGTTTCAGTAACCGGTATCTTAGTCAACTTTAAATAAAAAATGACGTGCATTTATCATACCACAATTCGATTGAGAGAATTTAGACATTCTTCGTTCTAGTGACTGTTATTCGGACCCGGAATTAGGCACGTTCTGAAATCTTTCAAAAATACCTCAATCAAGCAGCATTTCACGGCTGTTGATGTTTCTGATTAAATAACCGTATAATCATAAAAGGATAACTAATGGGAGAAATTATCGGCTTTGAACTTGAACATCGGATTCTTTCCCATTCAGTCGGGGGTTTCAATTACCATCTGATCGATTCTCAGTCTAGAATGGTCGTTGGTTGTGTGGAAAGAGGAAACTAAATTGACTGACTGTTAAGAACAGATTGACCTTTTCCTGCCTCTTTCATGCCGTATATCATCCCCACTTCCTATCTTTGCGGAAACTTCTGTCACTGTTGGCTTTCTAACAGCTATTAATATTTTTAGGGTAAAATTTAGGTTTTCGATTTAGTTTGAAAACCGCCAATGACAGTGTTCATCGTTCTGTTTTGTACAAGTCAAATTAAATGACAGCTGAGAAGAAATCGGACAAATATAGCAAGGCAAAATGAATATTGAAACGCGCGCGTGTAAGTTCTAAATCCCAGACCCCTATTTCCCAGATTTTCTTCTATACGGTACAAATTTCATAACTTCAAGTTGCGTGTATTACGTGACTTTTATAAAGTAACTTCGAAATTCTGGCTTAGATCTCGTACTGCTAGGTGGATCTCTACGAATGCTAGATTTTCTGTTATTTCGTTAGCGATACAACGTATTATCTCGATGCGTTGGCGGTTGCATTACTTACCGATGAAATGACTTGTGAATTTTATTTTAAAAGTATGCAGCAGTGGGAAAACTGTGATTTGGAATTAGATTATTCTCTGCCATTCTTACGGAGCTGTTGCCATGTAAAAAGTGTCGTTGAAAAAGAGTAGAAAAGTGGTCTGATGGGCTCTGCAGTGTTGCAACTTGTAATTGAAACGAGAGTCGATTAAAAAATAACATCATACATTGCTCAACGACGCGCCTTCGCCTAAGAGTTTGATAACTTCCGGATGGAGGTAACAACCGTGTGATAATCAAATATTCAGATCAATTTATCTCTTCCACGAGTAGAAAATGTTTGTTTCAGTAATTTATGTGATCAAAAAAGCTCAATCATTCTATCTTTTTAGTAATGTCTTCCACTTCAGCGAGTTTGAAATAATGCAGATATGTAGTAGTTGATTTCAAACAAAGCTTGTAGAAATTGCGTAATCAAATATAACAATAAGGGTCGGTTATGTTCGTTCGTACATAATGTTCCGGCTCCGCTCAAGCACAATGTTGACTTAATTGTCTAACAAATGAGAAGATAGAAAACTTTCAAAACTTCATATATTGTTCGAAAATAATTGATTTATTCATTTTAAAAATTGCTTTAAACTCAAACCACTAAACAAATTGGATAATGTATCGTTAGCGGGACTGTGATATCTGCTATTATTACAGACTAAGAGTCAAGACAAACAACACAATCAAAGAAAGCAGCAAACATTATTTACAACCAAAATTATTTATTAATCATTATGGTAAAGTGAACATATATTTTATCTTTCCCCCTTTTTGTTTTTTTCTACTTAATAATTATTCTCATCAAGTACAGGTCCTATATCTTTTCTGTTGAGTACAAGCATATTTGTTTGGTTTCATCTAATATTATGCTGACTTGGAAAATATTTTTATATAGATTATCTATATAAAAATTAACCAAGTCGAAATAAGCTCACATGAAACCTAAACTGAAAAAATTGACTCGTACTTCATCAAAAATGATATGGGGCCTGTCTTTGTTGAGAATAATTAATATGTAGAAAAAAAACAAAAGGGGGAAGTTGAAATAGAGCACATTATGAAAATAATTAATTTTAAAAATATTTTTAGAAATCGTTAAATATTTTCATTTATACCTTTATAAGAAGCCATTGTTTCTGGTTATTATCCAGAATGTCACGCGACTGGAAAAAGAAGCAGATACAGAAATAAAAACAATTTTTGCCAGAAAATGTTGTCGAAGCCCTATTGCCCTAGAATGGTGCCGAATTCATAATTTATTCACTAAAAACTATAAATAGGATCAATTGTGCTTTCTTTCAACACTAAGGTGGTATTTAATTTGTCTCCAATGGTAACTCATTGTCATAATCAGACAAGACTGCAAAAAAGAACCTAAAATGGGAAAGTGTCCCAAAAGCTGTGAAAAACTTGTACTGAAAATATAAGCACTGTTTAAAATATGATAAAGCAGAAGATAAAACAGCCTTGAAGACATTCGATTCGCTTGAAAGAGGATGCGACCTCTCTTATTTAATAAGTTCTCGAATTTTATAAAAAGTCAAAATAAAGGTAGCCCTCATATTAAAATAGTACAAAATAGATTAAATTGTACTTGCTTAGTAAGCCAACGGGACCTGTAATTAGTGAAATAAGTCAAAAGACTACATAATAAAAACGAAAGAATTATGCCCCCTAACACTCCAACTGATGTTGCACTTCCTTTAAAACAAATAATTTGCGATACAGGTAATTTCACAAAACTTTCGATCTCAGAAATGGTGAAACTTGGATAAATAACAACTATTGGCAAAAAATTACTTAGTATTTAATGAAACCATTAAATAGTTTCAATTATAGACTCCTTCATAATGCTACAAAAAGCAACAAATGATGGCAAAACTAAGAAATTTTTAACAATTTATGAAAAACACTGAAACGGCTCCATTAAAACCATGATCTTCAGAAAATACAATATTTATTCATTGGACTTGATTTGAACAAAAATGAGTCCTCCCATGAATTGAACCTCTTAATGAAAACGTCCTGGTCTATGATTTGAATTATAAAAATGCAACACGATTTTTAAGGGACAGAGCCAAAATACAATGGGAAAATCAATAACTGGCAATGCTATTGCTGCATGACTGTTAAAAAACGTAATTGTTCGGATATTTTGGTAAACAAAAATTTTATATCAAAAATAAGTGCTGAATTTTTAAGAAATACGAGTTATAATTAGCGAAAGGACGTCAAGTTGTTCAATCCGAAGAGTTTTCGTAGGAACTGGAGGTAAAAGCTCCCATCTAGTACACTCATCTCTCTTAGTAAACGGAGATTGTGACAGCAGTTTTTGTGTACTACCTGTCATTTTGGACAAAATGGGCTGAAGAGGCATATTTGGTTTCATTTTTTGTGGAAAAAAATCAAATAATTCAGCAACTCTTTTAATCTTTAAACGTAAAACCAATGAGACTCATTAACAAATTTATCATAATTTTAGCAAAATTGATCAAAATTTCGATCAAAAGTGCGACTAACGTTCACAAACTTTTAAAGCTCCGTATCTCCTCAGAAAAAGCGAAAATCAAAAAAAAAATGAAGGGACAAAACAACTACAATACTGTTGTTATAGCTATCACAAGAAGTTATGACACTGCGAGGTGATGCCTATTTGTCGAATAATTTCGAGAAGGCAATAAAAGCGTGTGGTAATGTTCTTAACGAAGTCTCGTTGCGGTTACAACAGTTGCATAACTTGCGCAACACTGCTCCTGATTAGACGATATTTTTATGACACTCCTCATAAAGCAACAATGGCGGAGAAAATAGTCTAATACCAAAGCAGAGTTTATCAATATTTTAGCTTTCACAGTATTCGTCGGGCGCTACCAATTTCATCGGCCAGTTATACAACTGTTATTATGCAACATTTATGCAAGGGTGGATTAAAGAGAAAATAGCAGAGGCTAAAAATAGCAGATGGTCCCAAAATCTCAAAGCATTGAAGCATCCTTATACCATCCTATTTTTTCACTCTCATTTGAAGGAAAGATAATGTTTAATGAAAAAGATTTAAATGATAGTGTTTTCATTCAACCAATTGAGCCTATTGTTTATGAGGAGCCATTTTGGCATAATTCAATAGCTTAAAAGTTAACAAGTGCTCATATAGGTAATTCTCCTGCTTTAAGTTGGCACCTTTTGGATGATATTGAGTTTTCTATTATGGTGAAAAGATGGTTTTAGGATCCCTATCAATTGCTCTCAAATGTATTCATCCTGTTTTATAGTGCAATTTTGTTATATGAAGTTCTTCATAAAAGCCTATTACGATATTCTTAAAGAATGATATAGTTCTTGGCATGTAACCTATTACAGTTTTGATGAAATGTCATTTACAGTTATGGCTCAATAAAATGGCTATCAGCCAATTAGCGTGCGGGAAAGGCAGGTGTTCAGAAGTATCATTATCACTCCTTCCCTTTTTTTGTATACTTTTTTTCTAGTATTGAAATAAGTATACAGGGCAGGGTGTGCTAGCTTTCACAAAATGGGCCTTAAATAAGGCAAGTGTTCACTATTGGTAGTCTACTGGACGTGAGAATGATTTAACAGTAACAGTAATGCGCCGAAATTATCACTCAGATCAATTTATCTCTTCCACAAGTAGAAAATGTTTGTTTCAGTAATTTATGTGATCAAAATAAGTCAATCATTCTATCTTTTTAGTAATGTCTACCACTTCAGCGGGTTTGAAATAATGCAGATATGTAGTAGTTGATTTCAAACAAAGCTTGTAGAAATTATTTGTCTACTCGGGGTTTTACGGGATTATTCGTACTACCGATTTTTTTTGTCTGACACCCTTTAAAGTGAATTTTTCACGCTTGATTTCTGATAAGTTGCTCTCATTTAAGTTTAAAGACGCTCTTTCTGATTGGCGGCAGTTTACTTTTAAAACTCTAATGGAAAGTGCGTCGAAGACAGTTTTTAGATTTAAAATTTAAATCACCTCTTTTTAAATTATGTTTCAATTCATCCACGCCCCCTGCTGAGTTATTACTTAAATAGCCGAAGTGAGATATTTAACGACCATTTTTCTGACCTAGACAATTTTTTGGAACAATTTTAAGAACCGGCTACCGCATACACATTATGATGGGTGTGATTTTTAACGGGGATATCCAACAGAATTCACGACAAAACAGGCAACTGCTTAATTGCTCTCGAACGAAGTTTCAGGCAATTATTGTAAAGGTGTTTGTCTTTTTATGCAAAATTTTTGCTTGACCGATCTAACTTTTGGAGTGACTTTTGCGCCCTTGACTTTTTCATTTTGAATCATTTAAATTTCTCTCTCATTCACAATTTTACGCAGCTCAACTCAAGTGGCGGCAGATTACTACTAAAAGTCAAATGAGAAGTGGGCCAAAATTGGTGTCATTTTTGTCATTGTAATTTTTATTATTGTATATAGTGGTATATGAAAAACTCTAATGACGTCATTTGAACACCCACTAGTGATTTTAGTAACACCCACCAGGCTGAATTAGGCTGCAAAGAGCTAGAGCTCCCACTAGTTGTTCGAGAGCAATTCTTCTGACGTTGGTCGGTTATGTTTGAAATTGTTGTCTAAGTTTTTTTGGCAAAATAACGTTTCATGGAAAACTGGTCGCTGATCAACAAACAGTTTTTCACGTTCCTCACAACGAATGCGCTGCGTATTTGCTGATGAATTGTAATCGCTCTCAAATGTAGTTTGTATTACTTGTATTAATCATGTCTTTTTTATAAGATTTTCTACTTGACCAATTTTTCGTCTGAGTTTTCGACCTTATGAAGAGCATACACTGTTAACGCCCGGAGGGCATTAAGATTGCTGAGATCTTTACGGCATAGTAGACTGGAAGTGTACGATTCATCAAAACTCTTTTGGAGACATAATTTTATGGTGTGAAGTGTAGTTCTTACTGTTCAGCTATCTCTCAGCGCACCCTGAGTTTTAACTGGTACCTGAGTTGCATTTGTATTATAACAAAAATAGATCTAATAGTAGAAATGGGATTGCCCATCCAAAGCTTGCTTGTTGTGTGGCTAGCTTTCTGAATCTACGCCATGGTGAATGACATGCGGTCCCCATGCGGAGGGGCATCATCAACATCGGTGAAAATGGCAAGGAAGGCAGATTATTCTGTGCAGTGTGGTGTATTGGACTGATGCTATTAAGTTCAGCCAGTTAGCTACATCTACTGGTCTTTGCCACAGGTCAATCACTTTCATGTCAGTGGTGTTCTTACTGCAGTTGAAAATGTGGTTTACGTCATGTGGTGCTGCTTCACATTTGGGACAGCGGGTACCAACATTGTAACAGATCCTACTCGAGTAGCATTTGTTCTTCTGCTATCTTTGGTCTAGTTGTGCCAAGATGCTTGCTGTCTTCCTTCAAATGAGTATGGACCGCGTGTCGGTGGATACTTTGAGCGCAATTTTCTATTCTTTGAGATTTAATTGCTCTTTATTGTTTTCGTGTTGTTTCTCGCGGTCCCTATAGGTATCCTTTAGTGCTGGTCTCATTGAACGAAAATTGGTTGAAGGTTGTTTTGTGATTAGCATGGTGGCTCTGATAACTGCCGGCTAGAAATTGCTCTGCTAACATTTCTGTGTGAGCTTTAACAGGCAGCTTTTCCCGTCATTGTGTAAGTCATTGATGTCACACATTTTTACATAGCAAGTAATTTTATGAAGATCAATATTCTGTTGTTTGCAGGTGGATCAAGTTTGTATTGCTGATTGTGGAAGCCCAGATGGGAGCACCGTACTTCAGGATGCTCCGACCGATAGATTTGTCAATGACAATGTCAATGAGAATTTCTTTTGTGCAGCAGCAGTTGCTACCAAAAATTTTATTCAGTATTCAGTATGTTATTGCTCTTTCTGTATTTTCTCGTTGGTGCTCCTTACAGGTTCTCGAAAATTGAGCATACTATCGAAGATGACACCAAGTATTTTGACTTTAGACTTTAACGTTATTGGTGAGTTGTTGATAGTGAGGAGTGGGTCAAACTTGGCCTCCTTGCTTCAGGTTGTGAACACATGTGCACTTGATTTCTCAGCTCATAAAGTTGTTTATTCTAGCCAGTCGTGTAAATTATTGAGGTATGGAGTTATCGTGTCACGTAATTTTTCGACCTGTGGTTGAGATGTAGTTAATAATATATCACCGTCGTAGGACTTGATGTTTATATCTTTTGGGTTTAGAGGCAGCTTGCAGGTGTGCATTTTGAAATGTATTGGCGACAATACACCACTTTGGGGAGACCCTGTTGGATTTGTCCCCACCTTAATTTTTTATTTGTTATATTCTACGTAAGAAAACCTGCCCTGTAAGTATGAAGCGACCTATCTTTTTCTGCTATTTGGTAGTGGTGCCTCTAGTTTTTCTCTTAGTAGTAATTTGGAATCAACCGTGTCGAAAGCTCTGGTGAGATCTCAGGCTACTAGTAGAGTACGGTTGCAATGTTTTTGTTGATTCAGGCCTTTTTTGTATATCGTTCTTGACAATACTGAGAGCTGTCGTGGTGGAATTCTCAGGTCTAAAGTCGTGCTGATATTGTTTTAGTGAATCCTCTATAAATTCACTTAGTAAAAATTTTTCTGTTAGTGTTTCATCGGGGGATAATAGTGCAATTGGTGTGAATCTTTTAGCTTCGTCATGGGTTTTCCCGGCTTGTGTAGGGGATATAACCCGGCCAAGTTTCCAGATGTCCGAGAGTTTTGCTCATGATTTTCAAGTACGGACGCCTCTACGGGGCAGAAGTACGAGCGGGCGACCGCTCCCAGGATCCATACACTCCGTACACAGAGTGCGAGAAACGGGTCTTTGGGGCGGGATCAGGCAAGCCCAGTCTCTGGTCCCTATAATGCATTTGACTGGGAAACACACATTTGCCCTTCTTCTCGCCCTCGGCGGCCTTTAAACCAACCCCGGCCCAACGCCTGTTTGTCATCGTAGAAACTGGAAACATGCGGAAAAGACCTTAAGGAAAGTCATCAATGCAGCATGGCATCTCCCACAAGGAAGAATTAAAACAGTGGTTGCCAATTTTCCCAGCAAATCAGTAAAGCTTTCTCAAAAGGGAGATGAAATTCAAAGAAAACACCCAGGGGACCCCAAAATAACGCAACTAAGCCCTGAAAAATAAACTTGTTCAAAGTCAAAAGCGCAAAAATTGGATCGAGTTTGTACAAACACTAACTCACAAAGGTAACTGCTCTAAAATCTGGAGCATAGTAAAAAAAGACTTTCACCAATTGGCGCTAAACCACCTGCAATAACTACTGTCACATTTTTGTCGCTTGTGTTTTTTTCTTTTTTCTTTTCGTCTTTTTTTCTAGTATATAATAACCTTTACCCATCACAGAATTTATGCAAAAATACTAAGAGCCGGTTGTTGTTGAAATTGAATTACCCTCTCAACGAAACTGCTAGGTCACGTTTGGTTGTGAGCGTCATTTGTTGTCACAGCTCAAAAAAGCAGCAAGGTAATCTGCTCTTATGTTGAACACTGCTTCTCCTGTACGAAAAAATTTGAACTCTGTTGGTCCAACAACAAACACCAAACTGACTAAAAAACTGCCATCACCCAAAAATCATTGTCTAATTGTATGACTGTCGTGAACTAGGAGTGAATAGGGGCAAATTTTAAAAGCTGTTGCTTGTCAATCAATTAAATTTTTGATGTTAGCAAGATTTAGGTTATTGCATGTGGCCTCTCATTCTTCATTATCCGGTAGTAAATATTAAATTTTTTGTGGTCTCTTTTAGTCTTTACTCTTTACATCCGGTAGAAATTTCTGAATGGCAAATAATCGCACTGTTGACGCAGCTACCATTTGGTACTACATATCCCCCCCCCCCCCACTTTTATTCATGCTAACTCGGACTGGTGTCTGCGCAAAGCGTAGATTTTTTTAAGCTTCAGGTTTCTTTGTCTTATATTTTATGATCAACATATATTGTGAACGTGCTGTAATACAGTGGCAAAACATTTTTCTTCTTGATATTTTCTTTGGAGTTGAGAAGAGATAGATCAAAAGTATTTGATTTTGTTTTCTTTCATAGTATTTTCAAGTACCATTGCCCTTAGCAGTAAAGTGTTGTGATGTGTGTTTGCGTGTGTGTGTGGTGACAATAGTATTTGGGATAACCTAATAATGAAGTTATCAGCTAAGAGTTCAGTGGCCAACACGTATGAAAGAAATGGTTTCAATGATGTAGATTGCCTCATTGAAAACAAGGTGTTATTTGCCGAGTATGTGGTATGAGTGTAGTCAACACTCATTATTGATCGACCACAATTGGCTTTAATTGGGAAGCGTGGCCTAATTGATCAAAAGAAATTTCCCTGCTCGCCTATTGTGCCCCCTAATTTGCCTCCTTTCTTGCTACGGGTCTTTAAAGGTGCTGTGCTTTTGGCCCTGGCTCGTCCATTGAGGCGCACTGAATGCGTTTGTAAATAACAATGAAAAGACGGTCGAGTAGCCGAATTATCTGGGATAGAATTGATATTGTGACTCGTTTTTTTGCTTTTGACTTTTCATGATTTTGTTTTATTCGTTGTTTACCTGATTTTGTATTTAAAAAACTAACGCATTCTCCGGTGGCCACATCTTTAAATGACAATTGGAGTAAAAAGTGTCAGGGTGATGGTGGGGGTTCAAATCTGATCAGGATTTTTACTAGCCACCTCAAAATACAGATGCTTCATTCCTATGCAGAAACAGTTAAGATAAGCTGCAAAGACGTGATGAGTCGCAAAAAATACGACACTTTTGATCTAAAACTGAAACTTCAAATTCTCCCATTAAAGTTTTTCTTAGAGTACAAATTATTTTATGTTACCAGAAACCAACTTTCAGTTTACGGAAAATTACACTTAGTCTGCGCTACAGCCTGCGAACCAAAAACACTGCTTCAATCGAAAATTAAACCCATCTGCCATAGAAAACTACAGTTTGCCTAATTGTTGTGAACTTATTAAATAGCCTAGCTGTTTCGTAAGTTTATCAAAAGGCTGTCTTTCAGTTACTTGTGAATGTTCCAATAAATGGTTATCTTGCTCGGAGCCAGTTGTTTATTGAGAGCTCTACAGAAGTCACCAAGCTGCATTGGGGAAATCAAGCCTTCACAAGGAAGTCACTGTGCTTCTATCATAACTCACGAGAGACACTCCAAAAGTCCAACTTCTGTTAGATAGAGGTATTCTCCAGAACAGGTCATTTGGCATGACGTGATTAGTATTTCCATCACACCTCACTACTCAAATAACGACACTGCTTTGAATAAAGAAGAATTATTTCATGCTCTAAAAAGATTTGATTGTAATGTAGTTATTGTATATTTGCAAAGAGAAGAAAGTCAAGATATTTTTGACGAATTGTGTAACCTAAAAAATTCGGCGAGTAATTAACAGGAGACATTTGCTACCGAAATTCGAACAGAAACAGAAATTGTTTGAAAAATAGCTATCTCAAATCCATACTCACGTTTTGATTGAACTTAAGTTTATCGATATCATTATACGAGAAAAAGAAAATTTATACACGTTGACATACTATGAAAAATAGATCGAAAACTAGAAAACGCAAGTGCAGACAGAGGAAAAACAAAGCCAAAAGAACAAGAAAAATAAGCCGAATGAAAAAACTTCACAAGATTGAGCGTGGAATTTTGAAGTTAATGTCCATTTACTTATTGTATTGTATTACCGTTAGCTAGTTCTTGGTTAAAGGTCAGTTGTATACGTGTAAGGGTACGTTTCACGTGCTTTCTTTCAACTTGGGATGACATCTAGCCGTCTCTGAGTCCAGCGGCCTTAAGGCAGTCCCGGGGGTGACATGAGTTGGAAGACTTATTCATATTACTAAGCTTGATTAAATTCCAGTACGATTTTACCCTATTTTTGATACCGAGTGTTAGCCTTGTTAAATTTTTTAATTAAGTGATAACTTTACAGCAGAATTCTAAATCTCTTCAAAATATTTCTTT
The DNA here is from genome assembly GCF_964194025.1 of Convolutriloba macropyga. Lineage (NCBI taxonomy): Eukaryota > Metazoa > Xenacoelomorpha > Acoela > Convolutidae > Convolutriloba > Convolutriloba macropyga. Next base: position 38,706,578 of record NC_134481.1, on the reverse strand, counting down.
TTCAAATTAAAACCGTATATTCCTCACTTATAATGTCGGATTTCAGTCCAGACAGCACTGCACTAAGTGTTGTCAGTAGCACTGTATCTGAAGAGCAACAGAACGAGGCTCCGCAATTGAATTTTTTGGGACTCACACCATTGGCAAGCATCCAACAAAAAAATAAACCAACTCCAGGTCACAAGAGGCCTCCATGGCACTAGTCCAGCAGAAGCAGAAGCGAAACAAGAGCTACAGAATACAATCCAAGAAGGTAACAGAAAAGCAATGAACGAAATTTTTCCGAGCCTCATAGACAAACGAAAAACGCCTTAATTGCGACAATTAACGAAATAGTTGGAGAGAATTTTCAAAAGATTACTGACGAAAGTAAAGCAGTGTGTCGAAGAGTAATAGGCAAAAGGATTGCAAAACTGAAAACAATGCTGTCACAAAACAGAGTGAAATTGATAGTTTCGAAAATTTTGGAGATGACCACTGACATCCAGCGCAAAACTGACCAAAAGTTTGCGAGGTTTATCTATGAAATTAGAACAAACGCCAACTCGGACGACACCGTGACAGATCTTAAGATGCTCTCTCAAACAGAGCTTCTTGAAACGTAGAATTGTCGGGATAACATTAAAGATTTCTGACTTTCTAAAACAATCGATGAAAATGAACACAGACTAATGCTCAAACAGCGCATTAGTCTGAAAAAGTACAGCTGACCTAAATGTTAACGTTGATGCTACGGATATCTCAATTGCTCGTCGACTTCCTCAATTGCTCGTCGACTACAAGGCGCACCAAAAAAATTGAAGTTCTCAAACGAGCATTTGAATAATGTCCCTCTTTCTACAATGCTACAATACATGAATATGCAAGTTAACCTAGGCTAATCTTTATCAAATTTACGAAAGGTGACGAACGGATCTCGTCATTCATACGTGATGTTGTCATACACAACACGTGGATGGACAAAATCAACATGTTCGAATTTGGTTTATTCAATTATTCTTTAATCTTTATTCAACAGTGCTTCAAACCGCCTCAAATACAGAACGGACGAATCAGCCCTTTCGCGGAACGTAAAAGAACCAAGCGGTAGTCAACGAAACTAACCTTAACATAAAATGGAAAATTCTGATAATTTTTTATCTCAATGTTAGATCAACGAAAAAGGGTGTCTAGATTTTCAGCTTAGATATTCTGCCTGACACCTGGTTGTGTGACGATGATTAATTAAAACAATGCTCATTACCTGGTTTCAGATTCCATATCCAGACGAGTAGAACAGCCAGGGGAGGTGGGTTAATGTTTCAAAACACAAGTGCATGCAAATTTCTGAAAGAAAAAGGAGTAAACTGTGAAGTGTCTTCGCTGAAATAGAATTTTTTGGGGAAAACTAAATCTTGTGATCATTTATATCAAACATAGCGAAAGCAAACAGCAATTTATTGATAATAATAATAGTTTTCTAGAAGCCAACCAATCCCCTTGTCTTCCTTTAATTATGTGGTAATTTTAACATTAATACACTAAAGAGAATGCACTGTCAAAAAACTATATTAATTGTATTTCATCTAACAGTTGAAGTTTTTGCGAAATCAGCAACCAGGGAATCTGATACCAGCTTCACTTGTCTTGATCATTTCGTGTATCAAAGTATTAATCTGTTTGACTGTGTGTGAATTTTACAAAATCAAAATTTTCAGACCACGATCCAATTATTCAAACATTTGCACTTTTTTAAGAACCTGAACTTAAAACTGCGATTTTAAATGCAGCTTTCCTGAAAAATTCTAGCACTGTAGAAAACTACGCAGAAACTCTCCGGTTGGCAATGTCAGAGTGTAGTGAAAAATTGCTGAGATCTACAACTTTCTCAGAAGCTTTCAATGCTTTTTGATGAAACTTTTCTTAAATTCCGTGATAGATGTGCACCAATCCGCAGTTTCCTCCCCAAGAAAAAATCTGCTGCTTAAAATAAGGTCAAAACAGAACCATGCTCATAAAAAATGGTAGAATATTTGTCAAAACCAAGCCAAGCTTCGAGAATTCAAAAAGTGACTTTTGAAAAAAATACAACAAATCCAAAAAGCAGTACTAATAAAACACTTTTCAAGCTTGCCAACAATTTTCAGGAATATACAATCTTGCAAACAATTTTCAAGAACGTACAAGCTTCTGAATGACATCAACGGAAAATCCAAAGGTGAGGTTGAATCCATTTAACGATGTTCACAAAATAACTTGTCCTCGGGAGATGAACTAATAAGTAACAATATTGTAAAAGCCTCAAGGCATGCCACCCTAAATGTAATTACAACTTTGTAAACCGGTTATTGAACGGAGGCCTTTTTGCAGATAGCCTGAAAACAGTTAAAATAATTACGTTATTTAAAGATGGCTCAAAACTGGATGAAAATAATTATCGCCAATTTCTAATAATTTGGAGAATTTTTGAGAAAGTTTAATAGAGTACACTGCTGTTTCGGAAAACTGGGAATTCTCTCAAGGTATCAATTTGGTTTTCGCAACAAGCATAGCAACGTTGATGCACTCGTAGAATCCACAGAACAATTTCTTCATTCTGGAAAAAAGAACGCGTTCAATTCGCTCTTTTTTGACTTGAAGAAAGCTTTCGATACTACAAATCATAAACTACTGCTGAGAAAGCTTGAAAGATACTATTCAACAAATAGAAAACAAAGAGCTTTTTCGAACGATTTGTCAACCCATGGGGAATTTTTCTCTCCGGGGTACCACAGGGTTCGATTCTGGGTCGTCTACACTTTCTAGTTTATTTTAACGATCTGCCTCACAATTCTAATCTTAATATCCTGCTGTTCGCTGACGACTCTAATATTGCATCCATAGGAAACAACTGTGGTGAAATCAGTCTCGGACGTGCAAAGATAACTGGTTTAAATCAAATAAACTGGTACTTAGTCTTGACAAGACTTTTAATGAAAATGCAGATTGCCGGTTCCAAAATAGATGCAAGTAAATATCTGCTTGATGATCAAGTTGTCCAAACTCATCCTATGTGCAAGTATCTTGGTGTAAGAATTGATTCAAAACTTTCTTTTATCAGCCATATTTAGCGGGTAAAGAAAAATTAAGCAAGCAATTTGGAATTGTATCAAAAACGAGACATTTTTTTCCTAAATCACAACTTATAAGATATTATTCAAGCAACTTAATTCCCATTATTCGATATGGTGTTCTTGTATATGGTTGCTGCAGCTAGTCTTCTTCACTACCATTGTTTATGCTCCGGAAAAAAACGTTAAAGTTTATATCCTTCCGACAAAAATCAGACAGTTGCAGTGATTTTTTTCTTAAAATTGGATTTGTCTATAAGCTACAAATTTTTAAGCTGCTGAAATTCGTTTTTAAGTCTGTTTGAAATTTTCTTTCTGTTGATTATTGTAGCGATAGGTTAAAATTTAATACAAACAGGAGGAATACGAGGCAGTCCGAGCTAAGATTACTCGATATACCTTGCTGCAAGAGAATTTTTCTATCAAGTATCGTGCTCCTAAACTCTATAATAAGATTAGAGAATTGAATCTTCTACCTGAGAACGTAAACAAGTGCAAGTGAATGAATTTAAAAATATACCATAAGTTTAAGGATTCTTACCTGATTGATAACCAGGAGCTAGTGAATTATATATTTGAAATGTAGAGAAATTGAAAAACGTTGAAATGTTTCTGAATTGATTATTGGGCTTGCTGCAATAGAGAATCAGCAGGATTCCGTGTAAGTCCACTTGTGACATGGTAAATATTTATAATATTTATATATTCAATCATGTCCAAGAAATGAATTCTTTTTTCTTGAAAACTCTTTTTTGATCATCGGCTCAATCGTTCATAAGTATTTGCTTAATATAAGCTTTTTTAAAACGTAATCGAAATGGAAGTAAGGCCATTAGTTCTTAAAAAGCATAGCATTGTTTTTGCGTTTATTTGAACAAAACTTAACTAATGCGTCATGCGGCAATGCATCATGGAAAACTTTATTTTTCATATTACCACCACTGTCACACTTGATTATTCTTCTCTGCTTTCACCTACACTGCCTATTAACGCTGTTTCTGTTTGTATTTATATTTTATATAGCCTTATTAACTGAAATTCAAGTTCACAGGTGGAAAGGGCAAACAACGAGTTTACTGAGATTTTCTTTTCAGGTTACCCGCGTAATGAAGGCTAATTGTTGCATTTTTTTCTCGACTGCTATCCAGAAAGAGATAATTTTTTAGATGAAGTCTTTGTGACAGTTTTTTTCCTCCGGTCAATTTATCATGACAATGTAGTGTATTTTGCAGTCTTATGTGAAAGTATGTCAGCTTCGTGTGCAGACTGTCTTCCATCAATTGGGTAATGTTTAAGCATATACGTGGAAAATGTATGCACAGCTTCATCACTTGAATGACATAAGGTAATTTGTTGCCATTCAATTAGCATCCTATTTCACCACCTCGCCTTCTCCTTTTCCCCAAATGACGAAAAGACTGCAGAGCACATAATAGCACCCCTTCACTCAATTTACACATCTTTTTCTGCCTACTCAATCCCTTGCCACCAATTAGTATATTTTGTTCCCTGTTTCTGAGGGCGTTATTCTATATGGAAATTGGTTGATGATAATTAGAAGCTAAGTTTCTATTGTTCAACTAAATTGCTAGTAATATGCAGTTCATTCCTGGGCAAGTTGAAAAAGGCCAAGTGAATTGCTGTGCTTGTCCTACGGAATAGGAATTCGATTTTCCATTATTCGAAGTCGACCGAATTGTGTGTCAAAGGAAATGAAAATCGATAGATTTGTGGAAGGTTTATATTTGAGTCATGGTACTGTAAAATGCTTTTGAATCAATTTTTCATGGATCTCGCATGCGTTAAAAATGCTTGTATTATTAACAAAAGTAGCGCGCAAAATTCATCGTGTTTTTAATAACTTTAGATCATTTGCTGAGCGAAAGGCAAAAAAATAATGCGTTTAATCTTGGGGATTTTTAATTGCTCTCGAACGAAATTTGTCTATGCAAGATTTTCGCTTGACCGTTTTTGTTCTAGAACGTTCTCTGACTTCTAGTGACCTTTTCACGCTTTTCTTCATTTTTGAGTGATCAAAGTTGCTCTCTTTCTGAAATAAAGTTTGTTGCTAACATGGAAGAGATTTTGCACCAAAAAAAATCAGCGACATTGTAGCTGATAGGTAGCTGACTTGCATCCTGGAGGTTCAGGTTTTATTTTGAATCACTTAATTTTCTGTTGACTTCCTGTGAGCTCATGAATCAGTTTTGTTGCCGTTTTATCATCACGCTGATAAATGTACACCGCGGTGCTTTTTTCAACGGCCGCTAAATTTTGTGTCCATTTTGTATTAATTGCTCAAGATCCCATTTAAAGCAAAAACACTTGAATTCCAGTGACCATATCAGTCAGTTACTAGGTCAAAGAGTGTAAAGGCAAAGTACCTCTTCTTTTTGCCTTTTCCTGTTTCAATCCCGATGTGCATCAAGCGCGTCAACGGAGGCTATTTTTCGGCAATGTGCAGGCTATGGTTTACGTTTACACATGAGCCTTTCTTTAATTTATGAATGTTTCAGACGCAACCAAAGTGGCGTGGCCATTGTCACCAAAAAAAGTAATTCTGCTCATGAAAAGATTAGTCTGAAATGTGGCAATAATAAGAAAACGGGCAGCTGCGAATAGGCCGGCCGCTTCGGCCTAATGATGTTACAATACGATTACACGAAAACACATTTATTATTTTATCGATTTTGACTCATTTTTAACAGCTCTGGTGGATATCTGACAAATTCCAGGAGTGTACTTGAGCAAAATGTATTTTTGCGGCGTTATCGTTTTGGCTGCCGTGAGGATACCAAGAGATTCACTTCCGGGAATCAATTTGTTTTTCTTCGAGGTGTTTAATATCATATTTCTAAAATTGAGACTAATATAATTTTTAATACTTAAATAATAACGAAGTTTGAAGCAATTATTGTGAAAGTTTGTGTCTGTTATGCAAAATTGTCGATGAACCGTTCTGGAACATTCTTTCGATTTCCTTGTGTGACTTTTTTACGCGGGACTTTGATTTTTTGCTGGACCTAATTGCTCTTAATGAGAAATGAAGAAGTCTGCCTTGCAAAAATAAGAGCTCTTGTGAGCCAGATTGGCTCAGAATAGGTGCTTCAGATTAGGATAAATGAGTTCGTGGGCTCAAAGCCCTCCATAGTGGGTTTTTCGCACCCATAAAGAAAAGTTCGTCTTTTCTGCAGCCCCTCTGAATTGAATGCCCCGCTTGTAGTTCGAGAGCAGTTTGTCCGACGTTGTCGGTTTATGTTTAATTGCTCTGGGATGAGAAGCAATTATGGTAAACGTGTGTCTGTTAAAGCAATTATTGTCTTTTATTAATAGCCCCGAAGCGATAGCGGCTATTATTGTGGACATCGTGGTTTTTACAATTCAAAGAATTTGAATTGTATTGGGGCGCTGTCTTTTTTTGAGATCTGTTCACACATTTTCATGATTTTTGAAGTCAAATCGGAGTAGTGATTTTGGTCACGCCGAAACAGGAAATGGAGCGAAAAGGCGAGTGGTCTTGCGGCGTGATTTTTTTTCGCTCTAATTTTAAAGTACAGTGCGAAAATGGTGTTTGAACAAAAATTCGGTTTCTCGGTAGTGGTTTTTTGTTCACATGCGGCAATTTCACTCTGATTTTTACTGTTTTTTCGATTTTTTGGATCGGATTTGTTTCTAAATGGTTTTCCCAATCCATTCACAGCTCATTCTAGGCCTAGTCGTGTGTTTTTAACAACTCTAGATCCAGGAGTGTACTTGAGCAAAATGTATTTTTGCGGCGTTATCTTTTTGGCTGCCGTGAGGATGCCAAGAGATTCACTTCCGGGAATCAATTTGTTTTTCTTCGATGTGTTTTTCATATCATATTTCTAAAATTGAGACTATTATATTTTTTAATACTTAAATAATAACGAAGTTTGAAGCAATTATTGTGAAAGTTTGTGTCTGTTGATTTTCGATGAACCGTTCTGGAACTTTCTTTCGATTTCCTTGTGTGACTTTTTCACGCGGGACTTTTGATTTTTTGATGGACCTAATTGCTCTTAATGAGAAATGAAGAAGTCTGCCTTGCAAAAATAACAGCTCTTGTGAGCCAGATTGGCTCAGAATAGGTGCTTCAAATTAGGATAAATGAGTTCGTGGGCTCAAAGCCCTCCATAGTGGGTTTTTCGCACCCATAAAGAAAAGTTCGTCTTTTCTGCAGCCCCTCTGAATTGAATGCCCCGCTTGTAGTTCGAGAGCAGTTTGTCCGACGTTGTCGGTTTATGTTTAATTGCTCTGGGATGAGAAGCAATTATGGTAAACGTGTGTCTGTTAAAGCAATTATTGTCTTTTATTAATAGCCGCGAAGCGATAGCGGCTATTATTGTGGACATCGTGGTTTTTACAATTCAAAGAATTTGAATTGTATTGGGGCGCTGTCTTTTTTTTAAGATCTGTTCACACATTTTCATGATTTTTGAAGTCAAATCGGAGTAGTGATTTTGGTCACGCCGAAACAGGAAATGGAGCGAAAAGGCGAGTGGTCTTGCGGCGTGAATTTTTTTTCGCTCTAATTTTAAAGTAGAATGCTAAAATGGTGTTAGAACACAAATTCGGTTTCTCGGTAGTGGTTTTTTTGTTCACATGCGGCAATTTCACTCTGATTTTTACTGTTTTTTCGATTTTTTGGATCGGATTTTTTTCTAAATGGTTTTCCCAATCCATTCACAGCTCATTCTAGGCCTAGTTTTGAATTAAATTTTCATTTCTCGCTAGTTTTTTTTGTTAACATGCGGCATTTTGACATTGTTTTTGTTTTTTTTTTTCTTATTTTTTTATCTGATTTTTTAAAAATGGTTTTATCAATTCACTCATAGTCCATTCTATGTCTAGTTTTTCTGTTTAGTCAATGAAAATTCTTTGAATTGTACGTCAGGACTTGTCCTGCTATGTTTTTTTAATTCGTCGTCTCCATCGATGATTCTTACGACCTGACTTCTTGGAATTGACTTCAGTGACTTCTATTGCTTTGCAGTTAAAATTTGTGTGTCTGACGTTATTTCTGCTTTAAGGTCAATTGCGTGACTTACCTCACTCACAAAAATGACTTCTGAACTCACTTATGGAACTTTAAATTTTATGAACATAAAATAGTGTGCATCTACGTAGTGCCCAACTCATGCCCTAGTTCTTGAGTATTAGTCTTGAGCTTTTGGTTTCGAATATCAATTTTGAAAAAGCTCTCTTAGCGCTTTTTCACTATAGACTGTTTATGTCAAAAAATTGACAGTCCGAATCTAACCCAAGAAGTGTAGTTGTCTATTATAGGACTGGTGGTCGATCTGTCTATCTTATTTCTTTAGTTGTTTCAATTCATGGAAGGCCACAAGCGTCTATCGCAGCTTTTTTCAGGCAATCTGCCGGCTATGTTACAAATTTATCGCTTGACCGTTTTTGGGCTTTTCTTCTAGAATAATTGGATCTATTCTGTTTCGGCCCCCCAGTGTTTTTTATGACCCCCAGTTACAATTTATATGTTTTTATATAGCACGTTACTATGTAAGTAAATAGCACGTGCACCTGGGGGTCATAAAAAATTGATGCTCACTAAGCTGGGGCGCAAAACAGAATAGATCCGAATAATCTTTGACTTTTTCACGCACTTCTTTTTGATTTGAGCGATTTCAATTGCTCTCACTCCTAAATAAAGTTTGTTGTTAAAACAAAACCAACTGTCAGAGAGACGAAAACAAGGCCCTGATAGCCGAGTGGTTAATGACTCTTGTCGAAGTGATGGAAGTGGACTCTAGAGGTCGGGCTTGGAACCCGACCTTAGTCTGCTGTTTTTGCACCCATAAAGAAAAATTTATCTAGGCTACAGCCCTTGAAATAAATTGCCCCGCCTGTCATTCGAGCAGTTTTTCCGACGTTGGTCAGTTTGTTTTTTTTTTACTTATCAACAGATCTAATCTTTAATTAGCAGCAAACATGCGTCGTTTTATTTTTGAATTACACTGTGGAATTTAGATGGGCTGATTGTAAACAGCCTTCTATGGTGAATATTTGGCTAGAAAACAGCTAGGAAAAGCAGAACAAATTTATTTTCAAATGTTAGTGAAATATTTAAAAATAGGGCGTATTATGCGTTTATACGTCATTTACGACTATGCTAGCGGGAATTTGTGTTGACGGTTGGTTCGGTTTTTTGATGAAAAAAATGCTGTGATTTGCTGTCCGCTTTTACTTCCAATTAAAGCAAAATAATATTCGTCAAACAAAGTTTCTCACATTTTCGATACAATTTCTAGGTACCTTTATTGAACGAGAGACGAGAACATAACTTGATTAATAATGACATCAAATTATATGCAAATTAGATGATTGGGAATTTGGGTAAAATCAGATAAAGCAGCATTTTGTTTTATAAAGAACATGTTAAGGAATCATAGAGTGCGTTCCATCGGGAATATCAGCATTTCACATTGAGAGAGCTAACACAGAACTAGTGCATTGAATATGTTGTTTTTGGTGGTAGCTTCAAAGGGGGTACTATTTACCTAGCCGCTTACAACCTCCCTTTTCACAATTTGTGCAAATGGAGTTGTATTTGCTTTTGTGTGGCTTTCCCAGTTTGACTTGTTACGTCATATATGTTCAATTGTGCTTCAGTTGGTAGAGAACAGTTGCTGCCTGACTGAAAATAGCATCAGTTTTTAAGCAAAGCTCATAGTAAATGCAACATAATTGAAACCGTTTTTCCTCAAATATATTGTCTTGAGCGAATTGGTAAATATTTACTGGAGATGAAAATCATGATTTATTCTCATTGTGAAGTGAGAAACGAAGTTTAGCGCTAAAATGTTTTGGATAATGTGGCAAGCGTTGATTCCCTTATGTTATTGAGTGAGTGAGATATCCTAATGTTATTGAGTGAGTATTTTTCTTAAAGATGTGGTTTTTGTATACCAGTATACCAGTAATTGTGAAATCTAAATTTTTGAAACAGCCAAGCCAACTTAAACGTGAGAGAATGACTTGAACGCAATTTCAAAATCTATGCAATTTTATTGTAAGCTTCTTTTTAATCCAATTAAATACAAATCATTTTCTAATCTTAATCGTTTCAGTTTTTAATTGAAGTTGAACGAAGTTCATAGCAATTATTGTAAACGTGTGTGTCTTAGTTGAACGTCTTAGTCCCATTTAGGCTCCCACCATCCCCGACTGAAGCAGGTTCCAATTGATTAGAGCTCCCACTAGTCGTTCGAGAGCAATTCTACCGACGTTTAGTCGGTTACGTTTTTGTAAAGCAGAAAATAGATTTCAAAATTTTTACAATCAACATGATTTTTTAACCTTAACTGTTATTTGAGCAGTGAAATTGGGCATTAGGGTTTCTGTTTATTCTCTTAGAGTCTTTCGTATGACTTTCTGATTTCGAAGTTTGTGATTCACCTATATTTGTTGTATTTGGTGTTTCTGTTTTTGACCTCTATTGTTGTGTAATTTTTTGCTTGTTCTCTCCCAGCGGAATAGGTGGTTTATTCTTTGGGTTATTAGTGTTTCCAAACTTTTTTGTCCCGTGAAAGTTTGGGGTTATATCACCAGTTTATTCCCGTCTCTTTCAGCAATTTCCTCCAGTAAAATAGGGTCTTCCGTTTGTGACCAGGGAGCTTTGGAAGTTGTTCCAGGCTGGTAAGCCAACCCAGTATTGCTGCTTTTTTTCTTTGGTAGTCCATTCTTAGCACATGGCCTATCCTTTCGAGAGTTCTTTTCTCAACTTTCCATCTATGGGTCTTTAATCCAAGTATGTTTCTACTGTCTTGCATGTTTACTTTCTCTTTCTCCATTTGAAAAAGTGGGGGGCTTTTTTTGTTACTCCAGATATGTCGGTAGCTTCTATCTATCCAAGATAGTAGGCTTTTTATCTAGCCTGAGTACCATGGCCGTGTTGCACAATCGAACACAATCGAAAATGCCACTTTCTACAAAATGCCAGTTTCGATAATTTGTGCGTGCATTCTTTTTGGTAGCTTGCTCTTCTTTAATTGACTTTACATTTTGCCCGTATCATTCCAGCTTTTTATCCTGTTTATGTACCAACCAGCAATCGAGCATCCTAATCTCCCTGGCTTCAGATGTTCCAAAAACGGCCCTTTCCTGTTTTGCCTCATTGTTTCTTTCTTCGAAACTTTCCATGACATCCTTCACTATTTGGACTCGTTCTTTGAGTTCTCTGCTTTCGAACACTATAACGGTGTCATCCGCAAAAAGGGATAGGGTGATTTTAATTTCGGTTGCTTTGCTGTTTGTTTTTCCATGTTCTTTGTCTGGAATGTTGCTCCCCAGTATCCATTTCCGTTTTACTCCCGTTTGGCCATATATCGCTTCGCATATACCCTTTCGCTCCTTATCAGCTATTCCCATTACTACTTAATAGTATATGTTAAATAGGCATGGAGATGTGGAGCAACCCTCTCGCAAGCCTCGTTCCGGGAGCACTCGGTGCTGCATTCTTCCCCTGCTTCGACCTAGTACTTGGTAGCTTCGTGTAAATCAATGATGGAATTAAGAGAGTTACCTTGCATACCGTTCCTTTTGAGCCTTTAACATAGTACTGGTGTATTAAATCTCGGGTATGCTTTTTTCACGTCAAGCAGTCTTGCTTTGGAGTCACTTGGATCTTCCGGGGGATCTTTGTTCTTCATACGGCGTTTCTTTAGGTCTTCTGCGTCTTCACTTATTCTTACCAGGATTTGAGTGGCATCTGATGTGGAGTGGCCTGTGCCAAAACCACTTTGGTTGCCGTCCAGAAGTCCTAATATTTCTGCCCATTGTATCAGTCTCTTCGACAGTATCTTGGCTAGGATGAGGCTCCCCATCGCCAGCAGGCATACTCCCCGGTAATTGCTTACGTCATTTGCTATCTCCTTTCGTATGTAGAGGAATGATTTGACCTGTTTTTAGCACTTCATCCCACTCCGGGGCTCTCTCTTTCTCTCATGGATCATTTTCTTTACAATTCTGTGGATCATTTTCTTGAGCTTTCCACATGCCAGCTTTATGTTCTCTATCCGGATGTTGTCCTTTCCTGGTGCCGAGTTCTTGATGTGTGAATACATTCATCTATTTCTTCGTTTGTGGGTGTTCCGTTTAGGATATCATTTTCAGTTAATGCTTTGGGGTCGTCTCGTTTACCCGTCATTTTGTGTACTGCACGGAATATATCGGCGGGGCTCGCTTCATATCGATCCTTTGAGACTTTTTCGAAGTGTTCCTTAAACTCACTGGTAGTGATTGTGGTGCCTGTGTCCGACTTGCTGTCTCGTGCTCCTAGTTGCCTCAGGATCCGGCACATACTTCCCATGTCATCTTTTTCGTTGGCAGTCATCAAGTTTTTTATCCCACCAATCTCTTTCCAATTGTTTAAGTCTCTTCTTCATGTTCGCCCGGGCAGTCTTCAAGTCTCGTTTTTTGCGCATAAGGATGTACTCTGGGAGGTGTTAGGATAAAGCTTCCTTTCGAGCTGTTACTGCTTTAGATATGTCACTGTGGAGTTTAGCTGGTTGATCCATTTTGCCCAACGTCCTTGGATTCGCAATATGCCTGGTTTTCTTTCCGCAGATCTCAAGTGCGGCCTTGCTTAGTATGCCAGCTATCTCACTCCAGGAGCTGTTTTCCGTGATGCTGTTACTTAATTCCTTGGTCTTTTTGTTCTACTTGAAGGCTTCTTTTTTATCTTTGGTTTTCTCTCAGTTGATGTTTGGGTTAAACCGTATTCTTCTGGCTATCCTCTTCCTTTCCGGCATTCTTATAAGAAGGGTAACTGACTTGTGGTCTGGCATGGAAATCTCTTCCACTACCTCCAATTTTTGAGCTACTTTATGGCGCTCCCCTTTCCTCATTAAGAAACCATCAAGCTCATACCAGGTACAGTTGCTCTTATTAAACCATGTGCCCCGTTTCCTGACGTTGTAATGAGAGAACCCATTGCAGATCATTTACTCCTCACCAATCGAACAAATCATAACCTGCCTCGTTTGTTGGTGTGCATGGGCTGTATCTACCATCCAATTCACTTCTCTCTTCTCGCCCAATGTGGGCGTTGTGTTTGCCTCCAATTATAATCTTGTCATTAGGAGTTCTTGCCACCTCACCTCGTCGTTGAGAGTATAGCGGTATTTAGTCTATTCCTTCTTGTCCTGTACACCAGAGTGGTTGATACGTTGAAATTAATCCCATGCCGTGTGTTTCAATGGCAACAATGCTCTCACTGAAACTTTTTCGTTGTCCTTCGATCCACGCCGCCAGACTAGGGCCAGTTATCAAGACACCACACTTCTAAGAGAGGATAATCGGTGTTTCGGTTTCTGACTTCTGAAATAAGTACTACTTCCCACCCTTTACGGTGAACATTCACAACGGCACGTTTGAGCCCCGCTCTGTTTCTTTTGTGCATAGAGACCTCTTGAAGATTCCAAGTTTTGATTCGTATGTCCACTTTTGGTGAAGCGGGATTGGGATTGATTGGCTTTTACGGCCTCTTTTTCTCTTTGTGCCTTGACTTCAGCTACGTATGGACAGAGCAAGCTGCTCGCCAGTCGCTTGAGAACATTTCGCCCGAAATTAATTGGTTACTTTCTGCAATCTGTGGACTATTTTCTGTATTTGATCGAAATGAGGAAAACTTCGAGTTGAAAAAGTAAAATGAATTGAAAAACGTCTGAAAAGCGGAATAGGCTAAACATTCTTTGGGGTTTGCTACAGATGCGAGAAAAATAGATCGATAATTCTAATAAATACTAATAGCTCAGCAAAAACTATAAATCAATATAAGTGGAAAGTTGTTGGACTCACCTACTTATCTTGATTTATACTTGTTTGAGTCACCCATTTATCTTGAATGGCATTGACGTACCATTGTTTGACTTATTAAAATGTTACCTATTGAACAGAAGTTTTTATATTTTAAATATTTTTCATAAGGCTAATAAAAGAATATGGAATACTTGATTAAATGATCATTGCACCCAGAACCGGCGCACCGGACAAAAATAAATGAAAAGGAGCTCGGCAATTTTTACTTTTATTTGGGGTTCTAAGTCTGATCGTATTAATATTTTACCGTCAAAGTTTTTGTATGACGTGACTTTGCTATATATTTGATAAACCGGTGGAAGCGTTACTACCGCCTGCCAGTTCGACTTCCATTATTGATTTTTTAAATGTTTTTGCACAGCGCAGTAGTCGGAAATTTTGAGATCGTCTTCAAAAGATATCAGAGTATTGTGGCATTTAGTTTTTGTAAGTTCAGATGCTTCCGTTTTTGATGTTTTTTTTGTTTTTGATCTAGCTCATGATATTGCAGATTCCATGTCATCCTAATTTTGGAAAGTGTTTTTTATGGGTAACAACTTGAATAATTGCTGCAACAATCTGGGTTCTCTGTCTTTGCGGTCTGATCAGTTTCTGGGTTTGTTTTGGGAGAAAAATGCCTTATTGGATTGTTAGTTTTATTATGAACTCTTAGTGTGCATATTTGCGCTTTCGACCACGGTGAAACTCGCCATTGCTCAGAAGTAGCTAGTGGTATTTGTGTTCCTCAGGTGATTGCTATATTTTTAAGTTCTGTAAATTTGTTAATGATTTATTTTGGCGTGACCTAATTTGGCAAATTGTTTTTTCACAACTAATTGATTTTTTTAATTAACAAAATGCTTGGTTAGAGAACTCGGTCAAAATCTGTTCTGAGTTTAGTTGATTCTCAGAAAGTCTTATTATGTTTAGGTTTGTGCCCACAAATCACCATGGTACCCAAGCAATTGAGTCTTTGCCTTTTGTTTGTTCCCATAAACACACACATAACGGGCGCTTGTTCGTGTTCATAATTACGTCGTATTGCGGTGAAAGTTGTTCAATTTAATATTAGATCTGCTTGGTAGCCTTATCACGTTTTTTCTCTTTTTTCGTTGATATTTTTAACATTGTTGTTTTCGAGCCAATATCAGTTGCTATTTACCGTGTTTAGCAACTGTATTAGTCCTGTTATTCTTTTTATTACAATTTTTGTCCCGTTGTTCTTGTGTGATGGATTTGTGAATTTTACGTTTCTTTTTAGTATAAAATGCTACAATTCAGAATTTTAGCTGCTGGACTCAATTGGGTAGAGTTGACTACTGCAAACGGTTCGCGAAGATTGATTGCATCTTTCAATCAAGTTTTGTAATAGTCTTAATCAACCTTAACATGCATTGCTATGAAAGGAAAGCAACCCTTCGTGAAATTGTAACAATTTGTCCTATTGACTTGAGAGTGCCATGCTTAATTGAGCGGATGCATTTTTTTGGTTGGTATTTTGAGAAATTGAGTACTGAAAGGGTTCATCTGTATTTAATTGTAGCTTTCCTTCCCCTCCAACAATTGTCCGAACGTGACTAGTCTTTTTCAAATACTTAACCCTATGAAAGTACGATAATGTTATCTCTGCTTTACATTCTTATTGCCCTTCATCTTCATTATAGCAGTTTTGACCTGATTTTAACTATTCACTCCTAGCAAATGTATTATCTCTGTCATTTGATTCACGTGAAGGGGCTCGGTTTCCGGCTTGTTTTATGTATCTAGTCAGTAATTGTCTCAGTTTGCTTTATCTTGAAATGCTCATGAAATCTTCATTCCAGAATGTAATATGAATACTATTGAGCTATTTATGGTGTAGCCTTATCAGAAAAGTTGATCACGTCACTTTTCTGCAATATTGATACGAGGTCAAACCCAACTATATGTTCCATAACTTTATTTTCAAATTACCTAATATCTCAAGTAAGAAGAAAAATTATGGTGAGAGTTGCGGTAGTTGGAGGCGGAATTTCTGGCCTCTCAAGCGCTTATAGAATTCTGACAGACTTTAAATCGGAACTTGAGTTAACTATTATCTCAGAGCATTCGTACGAGAACACGACCAGCAGAGTTGCGGCCGGTTTATGGCGACCTGATGAGAAGTACGACTCCGATGATGAAACAATGCAAACTATTAAGCGATGGTTCCGCGAAACTAGAGAGTACTACGAGAGCTTGGTTGCAGAGGGAATTGATTTTGAACGTGGAGTATCTATGAGTTTTCTCATCAAAGCAGAGGTTATTGACAATCCAACTTCTGAGCTCTTTAGAGATATAGTTCCGATAACGCATAAGTTGAATGTGGAAAACATACAGCAATTGTTCCCTCACGCAAAACTGCCAGAAGATATTAATCACGCACTGCTAAGTAGTATTTTCATGTGCAGACCTCGCATTTACATGCCTTGGATGATCAAAGAGATCGAGAAGATGGGTGGTAAGTTTCAGATAGGAACCCGAATCAACAGTTTCCAAGACTTAATTAACGATTATGACATTGTCATCAACTGCTCCGCAATGTCGGCTAAAACTCTGCTAAACGATGACTTGATGGTGCCCGTGAGAGGTCAAGTTACAGTTGTAAGAGCACCCTGGGTCAGTTTTGGAATCCAGGTCAACTTTTCATCCTATGTCCTCCCAGGAACCGACGGTACTGTGACACTAGGCGGTTGTTATCAAGAAGGTAACGAGGATCTCTCAGTTGACTACGATTTGAAAGAGACTTATCTTCAGAGCTGTTACGAATTTGTGCCATCGTTGAAGAAAGCAGAGTTCATTGAGGACATGGTGGGGCTGCGACCTCTGAGAAAGGGAGGACCGCGAGTTGAATTGCAACTGTGGACCCCCGCGCCTTGTAATGAGGGGGATGCAAGTGATAAAAGATTACCAATTATACACAATTACGGTCATGGACCAGAAGGGTGGGGTTTGCACTGGGGTACTAGCGGAGATGTCTTGAAGATTTTCACTGAGTGGATGAAATCTCAGTGAACTGTCGATTGACTCTCTGCGAATTCATTGTGAATTGCTGTATTTTTGAATTGCCGTTTTTTCTACCTTAGTAACGGAGAACTTATGCTATGAAATATTTAGTTTTGTAAATATTGAATTTGAAATTATTTAGTGCACTTTTCAATGACAGATATTACAAATTTCTAAAACTTTTTTCCTTCGTTTTTACTTGTATAATTCGACAATGTTTTGGATTGGTGGACGCTTGACCAGAAGTAGTATTTAAAGTTTTTTGAAGTAATGATTTGGATTCAGCTCATAACCGCTGTTGATCCATAATTTGTGACTAAATTTTGTTGCAATTTTACAGAGAGTATTTTTGGTTTTGTTCATTTTCTTTCTTACCTCCGTTTTCTCTCTTTGTTGTGTTGGTTTGTTCCCTCAATTTGCTGTGGTTCAACGAATTAAACCTAAACGTATTGCATAAAAGGGTTTTCGCCAAAAGTTGTTTTTTTAAACTTGCAACTCAATATGAAATTTTAATCACATGCTTTATCGTCTTTTCTAGCCAGATACTTCTTCATTGTTCTTTTTCATTTTGTCGTTTTATAGTGATTGGTGTTATTCGAAAGGATAAGCATATTATCTTAGTGATTGTGGTCATTCAGAAGGATAAGCTTCATGTTAGTGAGGGGCGTTTGTCATTTCCATCAAGTCGTTTCCGGAATTCCGGCTATGTTTTTTTATTTCGCTTTACCCTTTAAGCACGTTTTTCGTCAACGATTTTCACGTTTGACTTCTGAGTTATTTCACTCACTGTTTCAAGTAAATGGATTTTAATTTTTTTTCACTTATTGAATTACGCAATGTGGTAAATTCGGATTGAATTACGCAGTGTGGTAAATTGGGTCAATGTCAAAAAAGAAAAATCAAAAGAGACGGGATAAACCGATGAAGCCCGGTCATTAAGTCCTTATCGAAGTTCGTTCGAGTGTTTGCTAGCCGACTTTGGCATTAAACTTATTTGCGTTCAGTTTAGAAGCCCGAATTAAGTATAGTTTTAGAATCTAACTGAAGCTACACGCCAAATTAAAACTTTTTGACACTTAAAAAGACCAGTCAATTTGTCTTTTTTTGTCAATCACGATGTGCACAAAAGAAAAACAAGGAACTAGAGAATAATTTTAGCAGTTTTCTAATCAATTTTTTAATAATTTTAGCAGTTTTCTAATCAATTTTTTAAAAGAAAACCTGCTTTGCAAAGAGAAGAGTTCAATCAGTACGTAAAACAAAATTTCTTAGCAACTCAGTTTTTTCCTATGAAATTGCTTAGAAAAATGCTACAAATATTCTCTAGTTCCTTGTTTTTTCTCTTTTCGACAAACAGATGTTTTGGATTACAGCTTGAGTTAGTTCTTGGAGCAAGTTCATAATTTGCTTCGTGCAATCGAGCTCAAAATGCAAAATAAGAGCGTGTACTTAAAAAACTCAAGAAACTGATTCCCATCAAAATAGTCTACTCTACTCAATCTTACTCAATCTAAAAGAACTACCTTCCACCCTTAAACTCTACGTAATTCTGAAAATTCACCGATTGATATTCATCGATACAGAAATGCCGTAGCGGACAAATTCGTCTTCGCCTAAGAAAGCTCTTCGAATAACCAGAATCCTCTGACAGATTGTCAAATAACAAGCACAAAATTTGCCAGTTAGTGTTCTAACCTAATAATTAGAAAGATCCAATTGATTTTTTATACAGTACAAAAGCATACAAACAAGGGAAACTTTGGGATCAAAATACAAAGTTTCCTTTTTTGTATGTTTTTGTACAGCATGAAAAATCAATTGCATCTTCCTAATTATTAGGTTAGCTCACTTTCTGGAGAATTTCGTTCTTGTTATTTGACAAGAAGTTATGTTTCATGCATTCTGTCAGGTTATTCGAAGAGCTTTCTTTGGTGAAGACGAATTTGTCCTTTTCGGCATTTATGTATCGGTGAATAGCGATCAGTGATTTTTCAGCAATGTATATTTTTGAATTACTTATTTCGTTTTCTGGTGGGTATCAGTTTTTTGTGTTTTAACTACGCAATTATCAGTGCTCAACATCGTCTGTCAGTTTTGCATTAGATTTTAGGCTACACTCTCTTACTCCTTAAACTATAAGGCCAGCGCACATGTGTTGTGTAATTGGGAAATGATCCATCTCGGAGCGGCTTTAATTTTGTTTATTGGCTTAACCCCATAAACTTGTAAAAGGTCGGCACGATTTCTGCAGAAGCACATGTGCTCTGGCCTTATAGTTTAAGTTACAGACTGAACCTGCAGCTGTCAGGGTTTAGTTTAATTGAAAGATGAAAATAAAATAATCAAATTATTATTCTGCAGCAATCAATATTTACGAGCAAGTAGCAAGTAGAGGGATTTAATAGATGGTGTCTGTTTTGTGTGTTCTCTGTACAGTACATTCTTACGCCTCCTTTCCCAGATTGACATAGTTGGCGTTTGAGTAGAGACGCTCTTCTTCGTTTTGCAAAGTTGCCCAGCCAGAAGCCGATTTACTCCCAACTGAAATAAATTGAACCTCAATTAATATCATTGCTTCAATATTAAGAGGAAAATAGTGACACGATCTAGGCGTGTGTCTCGCTCTTGTGTGAGTCGCGCTTGAATGAGTTGTTCATTACGTTTCTGTAGCTGATCTATTAGATTATAAATTTTGCATTTGCGAAAATTGTTTTTAATTGATTTGGATTAGTTAAACTTCATTTTATCAACAGTTGTATATGGATTCCTAGAATTATTTGTTTTATCATTTGGGGTCTCGATTCCTGGTCGCACTTCGATTCCATCAGGGCCGCCAGTATCAACGCCTTAGTTTCGTTTCTGTATGGTTAAAAATGTATTTGGTACTTACAAATGTTGTAGTCGAAGAAAAAGCGCAGGACAATGTAGAACATGACAATGACCACACTCGCCACAAGTCCCAAGAAAGCCCAATGATAAAAGGACACTGTGGTCACCATCTCTCCTCCAAAGTCACCGATTTCAGAGTCGTCGTCGTCGTGTTTGCCTTTCTCAATGTTCTCTTCGTACCACTGCATTGCATAGTCGTACGCATCCTGGTAGTCTTCGTAATCGTCTGGCAATTTCATCCAGTAATCATAGTCGTCGTAATCCCATGAGTTGTCTGCAGGAACCTTGTTATCACTATCATCGTTTTCTTCATCATTAGTGTCATCGTCTTTTTTATCCTCATCTTCTTTATCATCGTCTTCTTTGTCTTCATAATCAGGCGCATCGTAGTAATCGAAAAATTTGTCATCCTCATAATCGTAATCTGGGTTATCCCAGTAATTGAGATCGAGGTCTCCAAAGAGAGCATTCCATTCTTTGTCATCGAACAGTTGACCACCCCCTGGTTGGAATTCATCTTCTGAGACAGCAGTTGTTTTGTCCTTAATTTTATCCAAATCGGTGGTTTCCGTTTTCGCTGGTTTGTTGTTCAAATTGAAGGTTGTTTCTCCCTCCACAGTAGCTGCCACATCAGTGGCTTCTGGTTTAGTTGCACTTATCTTGAACCCGACAGAAGCTACTGCTGATTGAGGTACTTTGATGTCTTTGACTGACGATGATTCCTCAACATGAGATTCCGCTTGTGATTGTTTGACAGTTGACTCGGTCACCTCGGTTTCCGTTTTGTCATTTTTTGGTTCTGTTTTTTCTGTTCTTGTGTCCCCGCTCTTCGGTTCTGTAACTGTTGCAGCGTCATCTTGTTTGGGCGGTTGTGATTCGACCGACTCTACTTGACTTTCTCCAACTGTTGATTGTTTTGTCTCAGCGGCGTTTACGTCGGTCAACGTTTGTGCGTTTTTAACCATGGGCGCACTAATAGCTGCTTGGTCTGTAGACGATGGATCGGAACCTGTTATTTTTTGTCCTCCTGTATTCTCCGCAGGTTCTGAGCTCGCAGGTTTTGAGCTCTCATCCTTAACTGTTGTTGGCGTCGAATCTGCAGTTTCAACCTAAATTATATTCCAACCTTTCACTACTGTTTCACACTATAAAAGTAGAAAAGCTTTGTGAGCTACGATTTTTTGGAAGGCATTGAGCGGAGAAGAGAAGCCTTTTCATCCTAACTCTTCCCGTGTGACAGATAATGTATCATCTAATTTATTTTGTGAAAATGAACCCTTCTAAAGTGTATGCTATCCATCCCATGACGTCACAATGCAAGCGATCCTTAAACTTAAACTTTGATCTTTGTACATAATCCGGTGATTTTGGGGGCGTTTGCTTATTTCCACTTTTTGGGACACGCTATTGGAGAAATATACAGTTAGTCTCCTGACATGCAATTAAACATCAAAATGCTAAATAGTGCATGTTCAACTTTGACTTTGAAACGCTCCATAGTGTTGCAACTTTTTGGGACAGACTAAAGCATAAAGATATTAATTAATGAATTAATTAGCACAGAGTGCGGCCGGTATATTTTCGTCGTTTTTCGACAATGCTTTTAGGGCTGTCTGAGACATGAAACTCAAACAAATGATCCTAAGTTAAGAGAAAACAACACCACCGTCCCTTATGTTTGCATGCGTTTAAATTGATATTGTGAATATCAAAGCAAGTGAAATGAAGACTCATGCTTGATTGAAATTTCAAAGCTTTGCAGCCGTCTGTCTCAACATGCCATTTAACTTGGATCAAAAGTAAATCTGATCTTCGAGACCTTTGAACCCCTTTTTACTCTTGACTGCACACAAGCGCACCTTTTTAGCTCGAATATAACTGAAATGTAATTGATTTACTTTTCAGTCATCAATTGAATTTGGTGCTCTTTTGTTTTGTCTAATGTTTCGTCTTTTCCTAATCTATTACATGTACATACAGAGAGAGAGAGAGAGACCTTTGGAGGATCCGGTTTATGGCTCTCGGTAGACTCTTGAGCTCCGGAATCAATTTGCACCTCTTTAGTCTGGCTCTTGTCTTCACTGCATTCCATTCGGCACTGACCTTCGCAGCATTTCAACTCCACTGTCCCCCCTACACATTGTAGGTCCGAATCACAGGGAGAGTTATTCTCCAAACAGGAAATTAATAATGGACTTGTTATGAATAATAACCAGCAAATTGTAATGTACAATTTCTCCACACTCATGTTTGCTTTCCTTAATGGAATTGTCTCGACTTTTAATCTAATCAAATATGGAAAATGTTTTGATAATGTCTACTAGTCAAACACCAAAAAAGGATCTCAACCTGAAATCTAATATTTGTATAGTATAATTACTGTAAGTGTATCGAAATTGCAGGTGTTTATGAATAAATGCTCAAAATTGCAGTGAATTATGATAAAACTGAATTGAATGGCAAAGACGTTTATTCAAAATTCTCAAGCTAACAACAATAAAAGCAAGCCTTCTATGGTTTACAACAGGTAAATCTAGTTAATGCAGTTGTTGTATATGGTTGCTAATTTAGCCGAGTGTGTATACATACGTGTACGTGTGGTGTGTATGGTAAAATATTGTCTTTTTCAAGCTTCGAGCGGCTAAGCTCTCTTTCTCTTGCTTTTCTACTGCAATGAATGTAAAGTGAGGCTAATCTAATTTTGTCTCGTGTTGTGTATTGTGAAAGAAAAAGAAACCACAACTATAACTGGTATATACCTGTCGATAATTGGAGCTATGGTGATGGTTATATGGCTAACTAGAGCAACACATCCAAATACTCTCAGTCTCGCTTCAGTTCCTCTTCAAGATTCAATTGCCTTCTGCTAGTTTGAACAAAAAAAATAATAACTTAATTGGATTGCTAACTAGAACGACCGCAGCTGGTGACGACGTATTGTTATGGTGTGAATTGAATGGCCAGTAATTAAGGGGTAGTTGAAAATGGTTCCAAATTAAAAATTTGCAGAAAAATGACTTCTGTGGCTAAGTTAAAGACGGCGGCCTCTGTAATTCGAATGTACAAATTTCCAATTTACTGAACAATTTTTTTCATAAAACAAAAGGAAAGAATTGAATGGCAACTGATCAAAAATACTGAAACCCACAATTGTGGAAAGAAGGTGAAAAGTAATACCGAGAATGTCTGGGCAATTGAAAGGTAGAACAAAAGGTATTGAAGGATTACAATAATTGTTATCGGTTCCATAAGTAAATAAATGACACTTATTGTTAGGGCTCTAATTTGTCGAGTTCAAGTCTGTAACGTAAAAGTTATGTCTGATATTGAAAGACAGCCAGCCCATCAAGCGTGGAGTGTATAGCGTGTCCCATAAAGTTGAAATAAGCGAACGTTTCAAAAGCCACAGATTAGAGTTCAAAGGTCAAAGTTCAAATCTAAAACATGTAGAAAAAATTGATGAATGAAAACTTAATGGAGAAAACGTTGACATTCAAATGAGCACATTGATGCTCAATTGCATGTTTATGGCGTTTTTCGAACGTTCGCTTATTTCAACTTTATGGGACAGACTATAGTTCTATAGAAGGGATGGCTAATCAATTTTTCAAGGATAGTCAGTCCCACAAAGTTGCAAAGCTATCGAACGTTTCAAAGGTCGAAGTTCAAATTTAAAACATGCCGAAAAAAACGATGAATAGAAGCTTAATGGACAAAACGTTGACATTCAAATGACCAAATTGATGCTAAATTGTATGTTTTTGCTGTTTTCGAACGTTCTCTTTTTTCCACTTTATGGGACAGACTATACTATAGCAAGTCCCATATAGTCAGTCCCATAAAGTTGCAACGCTGTCGAACTTTGAAAGGTCAAAGTTCAAATTTAAAACATGGAGATATCGAGCAAAACACTGCCCATTTGCATGCCCCGAGCTTTTCGAACGTTCGCTTGCGTTGCAACTTTATGGGACTTACTATAAAGTTCCTACGCAAGCGAACGTTCGAAAAACTTCTGGCATGCAACAACAAAATCCTGATATCTACATCTTTTAGATTTGACCTTTGAAATGTTCGATAGCGTTGCAACTTTATGGGACAGTTTCCAAGTTCAAGATTCAAAATATGCGGAGATCAGCACTTCGTTGTTAATTTGCATGGTAGCTTTTCGAACGCTTGTTAGCGTTACAACTTTATAGTCTGTCCTACTACTAACTATAGCACTAACTACAGTCTGTCCCATAAAGTTGAAATAATAGAGCGTTCGAAAGCCTCAAAAAACGTGCAATTGAGCATCAATGTGGTCATTTTAATGTCGAAGTTATCACAGTACAAGCGTTCAAAGTTCAATTTTAAAACATGTAGAAAAAGACGAATAGAAGATAAATGTAATATATATAGGCTCTCAACGGTTGTTTTTTTTGGCACTCTTGTTGTTACGACTGGAAGAGGAGTAATGGTGATCGTTTTAGAGGATGTTTTAGGCTTCTTTTAGAGGATATGTTTTTGAGGAATTCTAATGCAGCACCTGAAAATATCCGCTGAACAATGTCAATCCGCTGAATCAGCGCCAGAATTTAAGTGGTTCTTGTTCAAGTATTATTCAGAGAGAGCAAGATAAGTGGGTGCTAAAAATTTGGTCTGCAAGATAAGTGGGTGCTAAAAATTTGGTCTGAGCGAGCGATATTTTGTGATCACATGCGGGTTTTTCAAAGCGTTTTTTTGGCTCTCACTCGTAACTTTTTCTTCCAAAGGTGTTTGTCTCAATTATCTCAGCTAGTAATAGTAACTTTGAGATCATTTCTGAACCTCTGAGGCAAATATCAGACTTTAGATGCACTTGTGCTATTTTGTCATTATTTCACAGTTCACGTGCTTTAGCATTTTTTTTATTTTCATTTTTTTGGACTTTTCTGGTTGACCTTTGTGGTTGTAATGGTTTCGGTGATGAAATCGATTGATTGATATTTATACGAAGTATGTTTGTTGGAGGAAATGAAGTAAAGGTAACCAAATTTTAGCCCATTTTGATCTGTTTTGAGTTTTTTTACTGTATCTTTCGATTATAAGCTTTTTGCCATTGTAGTTCTTGTTAACTACTTAATTTAGAGGGTAATTATTTAATTTAGAGGGAACTTAGACAATTCATTAGGTAACGCTACAAAAAGTGGAACTTTCTTTTTATACTGAAATAGTTTTCACTGAAATGAATAATTAATTGTGTAACTACAGGGTATTATACAGGGCGGCTCTCACTGAAATTAATATTCACCTTTGTATTTTTTTGAGGTTTTTTTGTTTCTTCCAGTTGTTTAGTATCTCTCTGGAAAGAAGCGGGTGGGTCACTGGTTGAGCTGAATAATTTTTAAAGATTTTGGAAAAATTTTAAGTATCGCGCTTGCTTTGTCTAGCAGTTGGTAGTCGGTTACTGAAAGTAAAATTTTGATTGCTTTTGGTTTTGCCAATAATAGATTCGGAGTTGCAACATATGAAGTCATTATCCCAGATATTTTATCAGTTTTTATTAGATGTGGCTTTTTATATTAGTTGTACTTCTGTTTCAAAACAATTACTAATATTAATAGCCGGCGTCAGCCTCTCAAACGGCTTTTTATTAAAGCGCTCTCATTTGTTACAATCCAAAAAGTTGAATTGTATTGGGGAGCTGTCTTTTAAGATCTGTTCACACATTTCCAAGATTTTTGAAGTGAATTTGGAGTAGTGCTTTTTGTCACGCCGAAACAGAAAGTGGAGCAATAATGCGAGAGGTTTTGCGGCGTGAAAATTTTTTGTTCTAATTTTAAAATAGAGTAAGAAGAACGGTGTTTGAACAAAACTTCGCTTTCTCGCTGGTGGTTTTTTGCTCACATGCGGCATTTCGACCTTGACTTTCTGCTTTTTAAAATTTTTTGATCTGTTTTTCTTAGAAATGGTTTTCCCAATTCACTCATAGTCCGTTCTACGTCTAGTTTTTTGTTTAATCAGTGAAAATTCTTTGAATTGTACGTCAGGAGTTGTCCTGCTGTTTTTTTAATTCGCTTTACCTTTTGATCACGTTTTTCGTTTTACACAAGTCAAGATTTTCAGGTTTGACTTCGGACTTACTTCACTCATTGTTTCAACTGAGTGGATTTTATATTCTTTCAAGCTTTGAATTACGTAATTTAGTGAATACGGTCAAAATCAAAAGAGCAAAATCAAAAGAAACGCGATAAACCGATAAAGCCCGGTCATTAAGTTTTTTTTGAATTAGGTTATCGAAGTTCATTAGAGCAATTGCTAGCTGATATTAGCATTAAGCTTACTACCCTTCAGTTTTGAAGCTGAAGTAAGTATAGGTTTAGAATCTAATTGAAACTGCACGCTGAATTAGAACAATTTTCGGAACTGAGAAAAAATTGTCAATTTCCATCTCTTCTTTTTTCTTTTTCAGTCCCGAAATGCGTCTAGCGCGTCAACGGCGGCTATTTTCCAGCAATCTGCGGCTATGTTAAACTAGGAGGTTAATTTTGTTTAGTGAGTAATTGGCTCGGCGCTAAGTAAGTCTCTACTTTGAGTCGGTTCCGGAGTCTTCGTTGATCCCGCTCCGCTGATCCCTTGTCCGCTTGTGTATGATATCGAGTGCAGAATTTAAGTAAGGCCCATCGGAAAAAATAATATATGTAAAAAGGCAATACCTTTAAAAGCATTGTGGTCTTGCATGGTCTTAACTGAGAGTTTTATAAAATAGGCTTTATTAAATCAAATTTAGGTTGTGCTCAACTGTTTTTCATAGGTTCATGACAATATGCCAAAATACCCAATATACCAATTGTGACAAGTTGAAAATTAGGTCTCAATCAATTCTAGTTAGTCTCTTTAATAGAGATTGAAATCGGGGTGAATTAACTAAGGTGTGAACAAAACATTTTAACACCTGGTATTTCCCTCGATTTTAATCTGAAAACCAATGGGCTCATAGATGTCAGGAAAATAAAGCTGAGACTTATTTGTTAAAAGCAAAATTATAACCATTGGCGTGTTAGTTATCTTATCAAGACCCTAAAGGGGGCAATTAAAGGCAATTGAAAAGTGGATCGAACTCGAGAATATTTTTTGCTTTATTTATCTTGTAATCAGCATGATAACTTCCAAAAACAAAGAAATATTGGTTGTAGAAGGCCAATGAGTTTATATGAAAAGAGTAATTAAGTTTACCACTGCCTGGAGTTTCTCGAAATATCAAAGCTGCAAGTGCGGTGTTTCCGCATTTTCACAAGATGGCCAATATGTTAGCATACACTGTGCGCACAATCCTAGTGCTTCTATTGGAAAGCCACCCACTCGAAAAGTCATAACAGACCAAATATCTGAGTGAAAATATAACGTCCGCAGCAGCCGTAGCCTCCGTGATGTTACCTGTAACCGAAGTTCTCTGGAAACAATATGCGTTGCCGTCGATAGTGAATGGGTTGAAACTGTTACTGTGCTTTGCAGAGCGTACACCGGTTTGTAGTTTTTCATTCATTTGGAAATTGTGCAATTAAGTTTTCTGGTCGGAACAGCTCCAAGAGTGACACCAACAAAATACAGTTTTGCATTTTAGGATCACAAATGACGCTCGCGAGGACGAGATGGAGGAAAACATTAATGCAGTGAGTGGAGTGATCACAAATTTGAAACACATGGCGACGGACATGGGCAACGAAATAGACAGTCAGAACAGACAGCTGGACAGGATCAATGAGAAGGCAAACCTGAACAAGAACAGAATTGAGGAGGCCAACAAGAGGGCCACTAAGATACTCGCAAAGTAACAGACAACTCATGAAAGGCCACACAGAGAATCCCCTCACACCCACCCCGCGATTCATCCGTGACGTATATTGAGACCCTTTAAATCTTGTTGACTTTCAGATCTTGGACATTTTTGGATTCAGAAAGCGGCGCACTCAAATCTTGACAACGGTTAGATTTCGAAGTCACAATATCCCGAAATATCTTAAGATCTCGACATCATCAGATATTGACAGCCTGGACATCAAGTATCTCCTAGCAGCTCAAAATCCAAATTATATTGACCATCTCTCCGTCAATATTTGATTCTGATGTCTGAATGGCCAAAAGATTATTGATACTGAAACTGAACTGAATAATTTAGCAGTCTATATTTATTTCGGTGCTGGGACAGTAGTTTTTTACTGACATTGTGCCAACAATGATGTGTAACCGATTGGGAAATTCAGCAGTATAACTCGCCCATAACTCATTTTGTGCAATAACTAATTTCAAGTCTGTAATATGTAAGCTCGTTCACTGTTTGCCTCATAATGAAGACATCAGTTAAATCTCGTTTTGCTCATAGCTCAATTGATCTTTGCTTAAAATTTATGTTAACTTCTACTTATTTATTTTAGAAAGTCGGAAAAAAAGTTCGAACTGCTCTGAGTTTAAATGCGAACAGAATTGATCGTTGCTCAGAATGTTTGAAACTCTTATTTGTTCACATGTTAATCATTTATTAAAAACGGAAAAGGTTTTTTGAACTGCTACGAGCAAAGCGAGCCAAAAATCAATAAAAGTAAACAATTATAATTATCATTGTTTGAGCGTAGTATTCATTTGAGTGTGGGTATATACCTGTTCTGTCAAATATTTCACCCATTGGCCTCTTTTATCTCTATCCATGTTTGTTTGTGTGTTTGTTTCTACCTCTCATTAACGAGACCCAAAATCAGCTTTCCTTCTTTTAAAGTACATCAATTGTTGTATCCTCTTTTTCTCTCTATCTCTGTTAACTTTATTCATTTTTGTATAAATCAACAACACAAATAACCGACCTGTATCTTGGTGTGTGTGTATGTTTGTCAATTTATGTATAGAAAGTAGAGTGAATTTATCTTGTAAATTTTCATTTAAAATTTATTCCAATTTGACTCAAATTTTACTCGACATTCCTGTTAGTGTAATCAAAAATATTTATTAGCATGTTTAGATTAATTAGTAATTTTGTTTTTAATTTTTATGTCGCGTTTAATAGAACGCATTTTAGTGCAATTGATTGTGACAAATTGATCAAAATCGAAATCGTGACACTTCTGAAGTATAATCGATCAATTTTATTTGCAACAGATTTTGGTTTACTTTTTACATTTTTACAAACAATAATGAAAAAATTTCAGTAATATTTCGATTCATTTGTTCTCCTAAGTGAAATTCTGTCAATTTTTTAAATTATCGCTGAAAAGTCGAGTTGAACAGTGAATGAATGCAATTGCTCAATTTGTCACAGCCCCTTTTATGAAGTCGAACAACTCTATTGCAATAAGGGTTCTAGATATGCTCTAAATTTGGCTGGTCCAATAATTTCTTTGAAAATCTATCGTTCCATCATTGTTTATATCTTTCCCCATGTTAAAAGTAAATCTTAGAAGCATAATTGAGTGCAGTCTCTAATTGTTGTAATATTGGGAAATAACCCGAAAAGTGTTTTTAAGTACATTAATTTAACAAATTTGAGACTTAAGATATCGCACGGATCTAATATCACCCCCTTCCCCCCCCCCCCTCCTCTCGGCTTTCTGCCTATCATTCTATAGTAGTTGACTGACCTTTTATGTCTGTTTATTTTTGTACAACTGAATGTTTAATCTTTGTAATTACAATAAATTATTGATAACTTAATTATAACGAGCTCCCAACCTTAATGACGTTTTCCGAAATGAAATATTATCATTTCTATGATTCTGGAAATATAGTGGATAATGTTTTTTACCTATAGAATGTTTGCACATATAACGAATAGAATCCGAAAACATTGAAAAATTTTGATCACACTATTTTAGGTCTCAAATGCATTTGGCCATTTCCACAATAGAACCCTCCCCCTGTTCAATGAAGCTTGACTTTATCGCCGTTCCTCGTAACCCACTCTTATCACATATCTGGTCTGCATTTTATTGGGGGAGGTGGAGCAATAATGGAAAGAGGGAAAAGGCCAATATTTAGGTTCCATTTTTGAGTAAGTGCTTGAATGCTTCGTTTTAATGTGCGTTAAGGCTGGGAGTGATTTTTGTATAACCCCTGTGCAATAATGCGTTTTTATATGAGGCGGCTTTATCTCGACCAGAGTTGGCAGGAGAAGTTGCATTGTTATTGCACTTGAGCTTGTCCAGACATTTCTGCGTGTATACGTGTGTATGTATGCGTGTGCTCATTATACATTCCGCATAAATTACCCCCACGATCCCTCCAAATTTATTGCACTTTATTCCCATCTTTTGTGTGCAATTTTCCGTCCTTTATTCATAATTTATAGCTTAGAGCACAATTCGGTCTTGATTTCCAAGAGCCAATAGTTTCGCAAGAGGCGCCGAAAAATTGTCTGAATTGAGAATCGATGCTTATTGGGAAGTTTTTGAATGGTTGTCAAAAACAAAGCAAGTATATCTCTCAAGACCGCACAGATTTCAAATAAATATTCCACAAAGAAAATTGGCAGAAAGCCTTTTAATGTTTAATAAAGTTTCAAATTTTTATTTGCTGTTATGTGGTATGTAGCTCGTTTGTGTAGAGAGAGAATCAAATGCTCCGATCAAATCATAATTCGTGCAATGCGCAAAGGTTTTGTTTATTTTTCTATTTCTTCAACTAAATGTAATAAACTTTTTGGTATTTCTTCTCTTCAAACTAACAGAATTGTAACAGTGTGATGTAATATTAAGTTAAAACATAATAGACTGTTCCGCCCAAGCAATTGTAATATGGGATTATGGAGAATTGACAAAGAATTAGCCTCAGAAAAAGGATAATCTTTATATATTGGGAAAAGTTTTGGCTCTGTCGTTAAAAATTGAGATTTCCTGTTCGAAATTTTTTAGAATTGTTGTAAAAGTAACCAGACGGCTCGTGCTAGTCTGCGTAGCATAGAAAGTTGGAACATGCCTCCCTAGCTTTGTCAAAAAATATTTTCTTTGCCAAAAGAACAGAGAATTGATTTTTTCCGATTCATCCTGGAACTACTAAATGGTTCTCGGGGAGATTTTTTGCGTACTCTGCACTTATCAAATGAAAGGTGAAAAATTTATTGAAATAAATTTGCAGATGCCTTTAAAACAAAAGATTTGTGTTTAATTTCTATTTCACTTTTATCGTTATTTCCTCTATGTCTCCTATTATTGTCAAATTCCTGAACTCAAAACTGATTTTTTCGTAGACTATTCAAAGTTGACGAAGCTCAAATCATACTGAAGACATTCTTCGAATTTAACTCGTCAATTCAGAATAGGTATCATGAAAAAATCATCAAAATGATTTCTTAAGTATTTGAAAAATAATTACTTAATTAGCAAAAAATACTTCGTTTTTGGTAAAAGACGCGTCTTAAAAAGAAATTTTCTAATTTAGTTCGATTAAACATTTGAAGAATTTAGTAACCAATGCTTACAAAACATGAATTCAGAAAAAAAAACACTAATATTTTCAGTTGCTCAAGGCAATTATGCATATTTTTGTTTAGATTTTGAGACCCATAATTTCTTTTAAATTTCTTCTTTTAAATGCCCCTGAAACTGCAAAACAAAAAAAAATCAAGTTGTTGGAAAATCAAATTTTGAATCCAGTTTTGTGAAAAAGCAAATTATTGGAAATTGTTTAACTTCTAAATATTAATACCTGTAATGTTCTGCAAAATTTCTTAATTTTCAAAAATTCAGAAGTATGCTAGAAAAATTAATTCTTAAACAGAATTTAGGAAAAGAGACACTAACAGAAATCAGAAGATTTATTCCAGATGTTTTCTAGTTTGTTAGAAACTGTTTCTTTTTGGAAATTAAGTTCAAAAATCTTTGCCCTTTATATATGACGAAATTTTACATAGTTTAACTAATATTTTTTTCGTTACAGACTCTTTCAGAAACAAAAATAATTTTGTGCTTTATGCAGACGATGTAGATACGTTTGCTAGTTTTGAAGAACACGGATGACCTTAATGCTATATCAAAATGGCTGGCAGGTTACAAATTGACACCAAACATTCGAAAAACTCAGTTTCTTTTACTGGGGACAAGTTGTTTGGAATGAGCTAGTGTTGGAGGAACAAAGGAGTGTGAAATACTTATGTATTAAACTTGATAACGATTTCTCTTTTTGAGATCATATAAATTAAGTTTGACAATAGTGAAATCACTTCATTTCTGATTTTTTTCAAACTAAAAAATACGTCAGCAGAACGTTGCTTTTAAATATACACAAAAAGTATGTGCAACCACAGTACACGTAAGGAGTTCTCTCTTACGTAATAGGAAATAAGACTGATCTTTAGAAGTTAAACTATCAGCAGAATTTTGTATGGAGAAATTTCGAATTCCCTAAAGGAAAAGAAATAAAATCTAGTAGATCGGAAAACAAAAATGCTTTCCTTTTTGAACTACACATATTTAAGCTTCTGAAACTATTATCTAAAGGTGTGAGAAAGGAACACTCCAGCAAAAAACAAACGGCATGAAATTTGAACAGCTCTGAAGCGATGCTCAAAAGGCAAAATGCCTCCTAGAATTCGTTCGGTACAGCGTTTAAAAACGAATAAAATTTTTTACACGTTTGTTGTTATTATAATTGTATGGAAATGAATTTATTATTGTAAACTGTTAATGACATTTTCTAACGCATTGAGTGTTGCACAACTGCCATACACGTCTTTTAGTCACGAGGTTTATATTCTAATTTTTTAAAAACTTAAGACAGGGAGAAAGAAAGGGAGGCAGGGAGAGAAACCGCGAGAAAGAGAGGGAGAGAGAGAGAGAGAGAAAAGGAGAGACTAATATCTGGGAGACATAGATTCGAAAAAATGAAGGGCAATTTTTTTAAAGTTAAATTAACACTTCTTTGTCTGAGCAACTTTTCTGCTGCCATTTACCAATTGCGGCTCACTTTAAGCACGAGATAGTTACAAGTAGGTTCTTCTTCAGACGTTTCGATTGTCCAGCTTTTCAAAATGATTTCAATTAGACTCGTTGCGGTTGTAAAAATCAAACCTGCGATAAACTGATGTAGGTCTTTTATAAAGATATAAGATAAAGATGTTTTTGGAAAATTTGAAAATGAAGCTGTCAATTAAATCTAATGTCTATCTAGTTTAAATAAAAGGAAACTTTCTATTACGCCAAAATTTCAAAATAGTGAAACTAATCTAAACAAATCTAATCTAAACTAATCTAATTCGGGAACAAACAGAAAAGAAAATGATCGCAAACTTTTATGTTTTAAAAAACAGATCCATTACAAAACTTATTAAAAAGAAGGAATTTTATCGCAAAAGACTACGGGGTGATTGTTCTCAAGAAGTTTTTACTTGAGAAACTGAAAGTGTCATCTCTCGCAGCAACAAACATCAATCCAGAACAGTTTTTTTCTGATGTTTTCAACCAGTGGTGATTCTGTATAACATAATTGGTGTTCGCAAACTAATGAAATCGTCAAACAATCACTTAATATGGTTCCACTTGAAAAAAAAGAACTGTTTGAAACCGGTGAAAAAGTATTTCCAAATTTTTCGCCGGTTCATGTAATTACAATCGGAGTCTTGCGAAAAATTGTTGGAAGACAATTTGACCGAAGAGAATTCAAATGTTTTTCGAAAGACACAAAATAAATGAAGATTGCGTTCTTTTTTATGGGAAACGATATAAGTCGGACAGGAAGAAAATTTTCAGGCCTATTTCTTTTTTTATTAGTGACAGTGAACCGCATATGCCGTCAAATGACAATCCATCTTTGTCAAAAGGACTGAATAAATAGCAATCTTGAAAAATCGTGATTTACTTTTAGTTACCTGCCATTTAATAAAGAGTCAGCGATGTATATCTGTCAATAATGTTACCAGCTCTTCCGTATGCTGTTTTTGCGATTTTTTTATCTGATCCGCAAAAAAGTTCTGCAACTCAAACACAGGTAAACCACAACAGTTCCCGTTGAGCATTTAGATCGCTTTTTAAAAGACGAGATGTAAATGATGATTTCCAATTTGATATAAAAAAAGATACAAGAAAATAAAACTTCCCAAAACCAAGATAATATTTCAAAATGAAAGTCCAGTTGTTGAAAAAGAAATGAAATATTGTTCGAGCTTGTCAACAATAGGCAGTTGTATACGAAAATCTGTATTAATCATACGCGGAGTCATTTTAGAAACGCATCGTTTAAAAAATGGCTGCGTCGAAAGTGAGGAAATGAGACTTGTTCGTTGAAAAATATCGAGTGGATATATCCGAATGTAGAAATTTATTGATGTTGAAATTTTACGCAGAGTGAGAGATCTTTTGAAAAACTATTGAGTACAAATTTGCTCTTTACGCAGAGAAATATAGTTGTCCTAATTTCTGAAACTAGGAAGTGTGGTTATTGGAAATGGTAAAACACAACAAAAGAAAAGCTGTCACAGATTCACATAATGGCTCTATTATGCAAACAAATTATGAATTTTTTCAAAATTCCAATGAACTTTGAGATTGTTGAATTACAAAACAGTTATTTTTGAGATTCCTAAAGCCGACTAAAAAAGTTCATCCTTGTCAGTTTACACTTAACATCCCAAAAGTAAGAACTATTTCAAACAAAAAGAAACAATTCAATCCGTCTTTTAGAACTAAAAAGTGTTCTATATAAATTTGACTCGTACAAAGAAATGCCATGAATAAAATTTGAGAAATTGTTCGTCAAAAAACTTGGTTTAATGGTAAGTAACAGAAGTGACGCTTTGAATTTCTGTATGGAATTTCAATCAAATTCACCTAAAATTTACGTAAAAATACAAAAGTTTACCAATTAATTGTCTTATGTTTCTTTATATAGACGAAACGAAATGCAGTAGAAACAAAATGCTTACAAATATACGAGAACAAAACAAAAATTTGCAAACTCTTAATTAAAAAAAGCCAAAAGTTCACACAAGATATCTAAAGGGTTTTTAGGAATTAATTCTAGTTCGGGCTGGGATACAGCTCTTAAATTTTTAGTCTGTTTGGATTGAGCCTGCACCTTCTAAAGCAGTGTGTCTGAATACAGGTAAATTTAGCTCAGAATCATCCATACGATGCCAAAAACCTGGTAACTAGTCTATCTAATCTTTAAAAAATATGAAAAGTTATGTGTAGTACGGTTAAATAGCATCTGTGGTTTCTGAAAAGCCGAAAAGCCAGCCGCAAAAACAAGTAAACAAGTTTCCCATATTTTGGCACACATGAAAGAACATTAACGTCGAAGAATTTACGACCTAAGGTTATACCAAAAATCTTAACCTTAGAGAGTAAAAGTCTCCTCTTTGGGAACAAAAACCGTAATAGTCCCACAAATTACTACCTGACAGTGTGAAAAGTCGAAGCGAACTAATTAAAATGCCAAGCAATCAACGAGGAGGTTTTGCTCATTAAAGGTAATGAAAAATTTTCATCAGGAAGAACACAAGTAACTTTTTTATACCAAATTACATTTACCCTCATGCGAACCATGACTATTTGTTAACATTTTGCCACTGTTTAAAAAGGTTGTGTATTTTTAAATTTTTTTTTCACTTTTTTCTTAGTGACTATATAAATCAGTTGTCCCAATACCTCTCTTTTTGAGAATCAAAAATGATATACGGGAATCCTGGCTTGTTTCCCTGCTTCAATATTAGCAGTGGAATTGCAAAAATTATTCTAATTAAATTGAAAGCCTGGCTAAGCAAGCTTTCAATTTAAAGCTGTATTCGGCGATCGAATCCAGACGGATTAAAAAACAAACAAGATGCTCTTTATTGCTACAATTAAAGATTGGAGTGCAACATGGCGCAGTCAACACCCAAAGAACGTTCTCTGCTTTTGGTATTGAACCATTTTTGCAGAAGTGTACACTGGAACCTCCCCTCAGTTGGGTCAATGGCGTGTCATCCTCAAATTTGCTATTCTCGCAAAGGAAGGGATTTCGATTGATGTTCTTCGAGAGGCTCCACCGAAAAAAATGTAACTCCACCACCTGAAGCAGTTGATGACGAAAACATGGATAATACCACGGCGCAAAGCGAGAGAGATTGCAGAATACGAAAATAAGAGTGGAAAAAGCGTGGTTCCATAACTGTCAGAAGATCCAAGCCGTGGGACAAATGCGGAGATTGTTTGTCACAAAAAACCGTTTCTTTCTATTTGAGTCTTGGGGATGAAGGTCGCCAAATATTCTGTTTCAATAATTGAACTACCCAATCAACAAGATGAGGACAAGGGAACCACTCCGTATACGCTCTACGAATGCATCCGTAAAGATTGTACAACGTAATTGTGACACTTTTCCAGGTCAATTCGAATTCAACGGGCAACAGAATAGACAGAGGCCGTTAGTCAACAGAAATTGTTGATAACCATGGCCCCAGGTCACCGCCATTCTTGCCCGGCTCAAGGAAAATTATGTTACAAGTGAGGCATAAAAATGTTTTCTGCAAAAAACATGACGTTTGTGATTTAAACTGGCTAAGATTATAACAACGTCAATGACTATTGTGTTTTGGGCCTGCAAGGACAAAAAGAGAAATGAAGTGGAGGTAAGTCTTCGAAATCAAAGCGGAAACGTAGTGAAAAAATTGTCAGTGGATTTGTGGAGTGTGTGACCGATCAATCATGAGAGTTTGAGTGAAGAGATCCCAAAAACACAAGCAGAGTTACTGGATAAACGAGCCGAGAATGATTGATTTAAAAACATTCTCTAACGAGAAAATCAAGACAATTGTATCAATCAACACTTCAATTGTGTGCAACAATTGGACGGAAAATTTTAATATTGTAGTAAATCATGACGCCCACCGTTCATTGATCGTTAGAAACGTTTTCGGAAAAAGAACGTTTTAAGACTCCCAGCTACTCAAGCGAATATAATAAATAATTTTAACCTTCATCAATGTCCAATAAAACACTTCTCCAGGAATCACTATACGAATAGGCAAGTTCCTATCGTTTTACGACAATTTATTACTAATAACCTAATTCTGCAACAACTCATCATATATTTAGATAGTTTTTCAGATAAAAAATTGTATCTCCCCCTCTTTAATGTAAAGAAAGGCGAAATCAGTAAGATTAGCACTTGACTCCAAAATATCTAACAAACCAATCAATAAAAATAAAGATCAAATGCCGAATAATGATACCCTTATAGACGAAATTCAACAAAATTAAGATAAAAATTCACTTAATTAAACAGCTTATTATTCAACTTTGGATTTGGAGTATGCTTAGATTCAACTCAATTTAGAGCAGGAAACTTCGAAGCATTGCAAATTCAATATAGCAAGTTGTGAGTCCACCGGTACTTAATGGTTGCGGGATTGCAAAAAACAAAGGATTTTACATTGGTTGATCTGAAAAACAAAAAACGCTCACAGTTTCTTAGATATAAAAATGGCTAGTCGTAGAACAAGAATCCGATCACCTAAAGTTAGATAAAAAAAATGCTTAGAAATACCAAGAAGAAGACAATCTGTAAAAAAAATGTTTCCAAATGGCACTTCGCTAGAAAAAAGTTCTAGCTAAGAATATTTAAGAAGACGTCCACCGATTGGTAGCGGAGATTGAATTAAATTGGATCAGCAAATATCTGAACGAATATAACTTTATGGTGCATGTTTATACTGGTGGTTTCTTTTTTAATACCGGTGGATGTTCTATGAGCTATAACGACTCCGGGGAAAATGTCAGTCGAAACCGGTTAGATCGTTTC
Source organism: Convolutriloba macropyga (assembly GCF_964194025.1). NCBI lineage: Eukaryota > Metazoa > Xenacoelomorpha > Acoela > Convolutidae > Convolutriloba > Convolutriloba macropyga. The sequence continues at coordinate 38,669,022 of NC_134481.1, read as the reverse complement.
AATATACAGTCTTTGTTCGGTGGGGTAGTTTTCAAAATTTAGTTCCCCCAACCTGAGATTTTTTTCACTGAAGAAAACGAAAAACAACTTAAAAAAAACAGTTTTCGACGAGAGTGGTGCAACGCAATTAGAGAATGTAGGCACACAAAGCGAACCACAAAATCCTAAGTCCAGCAAAGACACGCATACGGGTTTGACTCAGGAATTTTAAAATGTAAGTGTTAAAGAGTTTTTTCATGTAGCTCCGGGCAAAGTTCTTTTTCTGTCAGATACCGCAGATAAGCTCTACAGAGTTGAAGTACTAGAAAACTGCGGTCATTTCTTGAAAACAAGATATCTTGGTTGGGGTCCAGAGCACAACGCTTGCTCCAATTCCCAATCGAATTGGGCGTATTCAAAATACAAAGAGCAGTTGAGCAGCCGTCATAAAATTAGCACAGACATCTCAAATAAAATAGACAACATATTCGTCTCCTGTGATTCCAGTCAGTTGAATAACTCATATTCTGAAAGTGCTCATCTCTCAATTAAGTCCGAAAGTAAGAAATTGCCCCAGAAGTTGACAATATTGAGTTCATACGTGCCAACCTGTCGCTTTGCTCCAATCAAATTTAGAGCAAAATGGTCTCAATTGCTATCATTTTTTTCTTGATTGTGTTGAGGCCCCAGACATCGAGACATAATGGAAAAGCTTTTCGTGTTTTCAAAATGCGTTTTACGTGCTTGTAACCGAGGAGGCAAAAAACAAAAGAGCAATCAAGCCCAACGTCTCGCAGAAAGTTTTTATCGTGGGAACTCCGCTGAATATGGGAAGCTTTGGTCAAAAGCAGTTTCCTTGAAACATATCAAAAAGACAGATAACGAAAAGCCTTGAAGAAATAACGGTCAGATCAAAAGAGTTGTGTTTACAAGGTCAATTTGGCAAAGCTGCTGAAGTTTTAGCTCCTAAAGGTCTCGCACCAGATACCAAAGCTACATTCAAAGCACTGGAAAAATTATACCCGAAAGAACTGTTACCCGGCGTCTGTATACCTGACGACATTGCATCCAATGCATTCCAATTCAGTGAAAATGTAATTTTTGAACAGCTGAAGATTTTCAGCAAGCACACTGTAGCTGGTTACTCTAAGATGTTTCCAGAACATCTTCAGCACGCAGTAGACTGCACTGCACCTGATCGGTCTGAGTTTGCTTTGAATGCGATAGCAAAGTTTGTAAACTTTGGTAGCAGGGGACTGTTTTCTGCTTTTAATTCCAAAGCCCTCTGCTCCGCTTCACTCACGGCTTTATGCAAAAAGAAGGGTGGGGTGCGTTGTATAGCAGTTGGCGAAGTGTTGCGACGCCTCATAGCAAAATGCCTGGCAAGTGCAGCTAAATCACGATCAATTGAGCTGTCTGATAGTCTGCAATTGGGAGCCAGCGTTAGCATTCATCCATCAAAAATTACATACGATAACATAGTTAGTGCTCAGTTGTAGGAAGTCGTGCTTCAAACTGATTTCCAAAACGCTTTTAACTCAGTCAAGCGTTCACACTTATTAAAGGCGACTTATGAATTTAATCCAGGAATAGTCGCCTTCATCAGTTTTTGCTACTCCCAGCACACACCACTGTTTTTTAAACAAGCAATTTTTCAAAGTGACTCGAGTGTTCAACAGAATGATCCGCTGGAACCGTTATTCTCCTTGACGTTATAGCCAATCATACAGAAGATCAAAACTTCAGTTCCGAGTTTGTTACAGCACAATTGGTACTTAGATCATGGGTTTATTGCTGAGTCTGAAGATCAGATCAACCAAACGCTTGAATACCTAGCCAACGAAGGTCCTGAGAGAGATCTAATCTTGAGAAAAGACAACTGTGAGCTGTGGTCAATTTAAGTTTACCCTCCGTTGATCAGGCATTAAAAAAGAATTCTGGAAACGGTTTTGAATTTCTGGGCGCTGCGGTTGTGTCAAGAGATTTCAAAAAACTTTATCTATGCAGGACAATTTACATCACCTCAACAAACCTCAATGTGCATTAGGTATCCTTCGTTACTGTTTAGGAACAACGAAACTAGTACACTCTTTACGAACTAACATTCCATCAAACGAGATGCTCGAAGTATTGAAAAATTTTGATGATGGCCAAAGAAAAGTGTTGGAGCAAATTGTTGGCTCAATTATTCGTGATGACGCATGGAAACAATCTTCCTTAGCTATCAGTTTGGCGGGACTAGACGTCAGACAGTCAAAAGAGGAAAACAAAGGGTCAATTATAGCCTCAGACGAGCTGGTCAACAAAATAACAAGTAGGCGTCCCTCAGAAAGTGACACTTTCAAAGAGTAACACCGGAGTCTGGAACCGTTCAATCTACTTTCGCACACGCAAAAGAAGATCCAAGAAGCACTTGATAAAGATAAACTTGCTGCCCTAATAAGAAATCAAAACGCCAACCAGGGAAAAAGCAAGGCTCCAATCACTATGCCTGCCTCATTCTGGCGCGTGGCTTGGTGCGCCGCCAATTCCCGCTCTAGGTCTACTCCTTTCGGCTAAGGACTTTCAATTCAGTGTCAAGTACAGGCTCGGGATCGCGGTTTATGATCAAGAAAAAAATGTCCCTATTGCAGGTCAGGTACATTGGACACATTTGGTGACCATGCAGTTGCCTGCCATGGAAGGCACGATAGAATTCGCGACTGTTTAGCTTCCGCCTGTTTAGAAGCTAATTTGGCCCCAGTAATTGAAAAACGCAATCTCATTGCGGAAAATAACTCACGCCCAGGAGGCGTCTATCTGCCGTCTCGGAAATCTGGCCAATCTGCTGCTCTGACATAACCGTGACTTACTTCTGCAACCAAACATTATTTCTCATGAGGCAGAGAAGTCTGGCAATGCAATTGAAGCTGCTGAAGATTGAAAATATGCTAAGTTTGAAAATAATAGCTGCTCTCAACAAGGATTTTTTGTCCTTCTGGCAATCGAATGTCTGGGTGGTCTGTCAAGGTCTCTGAAGAAGGCCTCACTGCGCATGTCGTTGTCAGCTGGTAGTAGAAATTATCAGTCAATGGGACATTCCATTGCCTTTGATAGAGCAGTTCAGTCACTTTCTGTTGTCATTATACGAGGATCAGCTACTATGCTGTTGTCTCGAGTTCCGTAGTTGAACGCAGTAATTAGTTGAACTTGTCTGATAATTAGCGACACGATTACGTGGGACACAATGTGAAGATAACTATTCGTAGACGCTTGTGTATAAAAATCAATCTCTTGATGAGTTGGAAACACGCCCAGAATTATTATTGAGCTCATCCAATGAGAGGGGAGGCTTTTCTTAAGCAATGTTATCCAACAGGAGGGTACTTGTGCTCAATTCAAGTTCAATGACACGAGGAAATAAAAAAACCACCGTTAAAAGGCTGAGGGAGAGAGGAAGAAACATCGAAGATCGGAGAAAACATTCAGATTGGCAATCAGAAAAATTCAGCAATCATTTTTTTTGATGCGGTTGTTCCATGAGTTGCATGGTAATTGGTGGGACACTTGTGGAGTGTGCCCCAGTTTTAGGATGAATACATTGATTGAATTGTAGGCAATCGTTTTCTAAGACTATTTTATGAGTTTTACTTGGAAGATGTGAGGTTCTGTTTGCCACTGTGGGTAAGCAGGGGAGTTTTTGCCGATCACAGTTCAACAGTTGACTATCGGGGTATCCATTTGTTCCTATGTGAACTTGAGAAGGTCCAAAATTCTGTTGCAGATTGGGAAAATTATGATATTGAGGATTTCTGTTGGCAAATGAATCCTGATTGTTTCTTTGCTTTGGCAAGTTTATATTAAAGGTTTTCTCCAATGCCGAGTTTTGGGCAAATAGACCGTCTGCATGTAATTGAATAGTTGGATCAGTCAAATTGAAGGGGTTTGAAAGTGAGTGATTGCTTGAAAGGTTCAAATTTTGGATTGGAGGCAAAAGGTTCTGCGACGTGTTAAAGTTGTCACTCAAGTTGATTTGAGCTGTTTCAATTGCGTTGACCTGTCTATTTAGCAGAGTGGAGGCAATTTCGAGTTTCCCTAATCTTGTTGGAGATGCGAATTCTTGGCTGCTATCTTTGTGAATGTAGGGAGAAGGATTGGGAGCATTTATTTGGTTTTCAAATTTATTTTTCGATTTTAGAAGACTTTCATGAAATTCCTTTTTAGGATTTCTTTGGTGGGCTTCAAGCACATGTTGAATTTGAAGTCCTGGTTCATTAGATGTTTGTAAAAACAATGATGGTTGTTTTGGCCGTGGTGGTATTGGGGGCGGCTGGTTGATGATGTTACTGCTGGTCTGTTTTTCTTCTATATCGCGCTGATGCTGGATTCGTTCCTTGTCGTCACTGGGCGCAGGTGTTGATTGCTGAGACAACTTTCTTCTGCTGGAGATCATGCTGACATCATCTCTAATGCGACTGGAAGACTGACTGGAAGAGTAAATGCGACTGCGACTGGAAGAGCTGGCCATCATCGTCCAAGAGATCGACTTGCAGTTCCAATTCATTGAGTCGAGTTATTAATGTCGTTTGCCTATTCAATATTGATGATGCAGTGCTTTGATGTGGCTGCTGTCTCATCACTTCCTTTGAGAGTTTCTTGAGCTCCACTTCCTGGCCTTTGATCAGGTTGATCATCAAAGACAGTGATCGGAAACTCCTTTTCTGCTCCACAGTTTTCTCAAGGAGATCGAGCAGTTTCTTCATTGACATTTCTGTCGCTTTGAACATATTGATGGCAAACTGACATTCAGCGCTGTTCTGCTTCGAAATCCTGGTGGCTGTTGCTTTGTTGAAGCTGATTGTTGATGCTGTTGGTGAAGCAGCTCGGTACTGAAGATGAAGAACGGCTTTGAGAACCGGAGCGACTCAAGTTTTTGATTTTAAAAAGGTTGTCTAAGGTTTGAATGCTAGTGATCCTGATTTTTTCTTGTTCAAAAGACCTTCGACGCAACTTTTCTCAAAAGTGATGTCTTAGGATGTGTTTTCTGTGCTAAATCTAGTTTTTGCACTAAAAAAAACCTAAAGGCTTTTCCGAACGTTCGCGCGTTTTAACCGTTTTTCGTTCAACAGCCCTAAATAATTGCTTGTTTTTTGTTGAATTAACACAAGTTTCGCTTAAATAGCTCATGTTAACTGTTTGAACTAGTGTGTGTGGCTACTGTGGTTTACAGGAAAACTGTGCCGTGCTACAATTATGCAGTTGAACCAATATTAGACCAGAACTCAAATAATTGTTACATTAAACTCCTTTTTCTTGAAAACTTTAATAAACTCGTCTGTTTCTCTCAAATACGAATAAATTACCAACCAGAAAGCTTATAAAGCTACCCAAGAAACTTTGTTAAGCTCCCTAACCCTAATCGAGCACAATGATTAATAAATACCTCTCACATTTTTTTGGGAATTTATAACTTTGAAACCTGTTCTTTTTCTAGGAGTTTATTGTTGTTGACGGCTAAAGATAAGAAATTTGTAAAAATACATTACGTTTAGGCAACAAGAGTTACAGAGGGGCTACTGAATGCTAGAAAATTGCAGAGAAGAGTCATATTGCGGAAATCTTTGGAACTTTTTGGTGTATTGACTTTTTTCGGATTTTGCAAAAACTTTTTCGTTTTCTTTAAAACTGTGTGACTTTATCAGTTGTTTTTCACTCTGTCTTCGTTATCTTTAATATGCATTGACTGTACTAAACTTTCAAAGCTCTTTCCGACAGATATCGTCTGAGATCTGCCTTTCAAAATAACCGAGAGTAGGAAAAAAATATCAAATTTTCTGATGACTACTGGAACCAATTTTCTTCGAAAACTCCTCTTCTGCTAATGGTAACGTCTGAAACCAATAGGGATAAAAGGACTTCGCAGACGACTATGTCTGAGACCGAGGTTTTCTGTAAAAAATCAAGTTTTGGAAGTTTTTTCCAAAAAAAAAATTAAAATGTTCTTTGTTTTCGTCAAATGAAAGTTTGGATATTTGGTGTGGCGCCTAAAGACTTTCTATTTGCTTCCCTATACAGGTGAAACTATCAAACCGACTGACAACGACTTGTTTTACGGGTTTGTTTAGTGGCTTATTTGGCAATTCAAATGAAAATGTCGTCAGAAAACTAACATGTGTTTTTGAATTTTCTGAATTCAAAAATTTTTTTTTCTGACATTTCTCATTTATATGATACTGATTGGATAAATCGATGGAATTGGCTTTCTGTTTGACTGCAAACAATTTCAAGAGAGTGTTTTATTGGTTTATTCCGCAATTGAAACGGATATGGATTGAGAAAACTAAATTGTGTTTTTTGAATTTTCTGAATTCAAATTTTTTTCTGACATTTCTTATTGATATGATACCGATGTGATATATCGATCAAGGTGGCTTTTTGTTTGATCGAAATCTAATTCAGAAGAGTGGTTTGATAGTTTTTTTCCGCAATTCAAACGGATATGTAGTCAGAAAACAAAATTGTGTTTTTTGAATTTTCTGAATTCAAAAAATTTTCTCCGACATTTCTGATTCATATGATACTGATTGAATATATCGATGCAAATAGCTTTCTGGTTGATTACAAACCAAATCAAAAGAGTGGTTCAGGAGTTTTCTCAGTTTTTCCGCAATTGAAATGGATATGTAGTCAGAAAACAAAATTGTGTTTTTTGAATTTTCTGATTTAAGGAACATTTCTCTGACTTTTGTGTTTTTTTTTCGCAGATTTTTCTTTAAAAATGAGCAAATTGCCTTTACTCGCTTTGAAAATAAGGAAACTAGTCAAGGTTTATGAATCGAGGTGTTATAGTAACAAATAAGGTTTTTTGGGAGACAAATATCAATTTTTTGGAGGCTTTCTATCGAAAAAAAAAGTAGAGATTTTGGATGGCTCTAACCGGGGAACAGGACATCAGAGGTAACGTCTGAGACCTCGGGCGGACTTCTGCTGGTGACGTCTGAAACCAGTAAAAAGCTAGATCCTCTCGTCGGGGTGACGTTTGTAACCCAAACTTGGCTTCGTCGCTGAAAAAATTGCTTGTCTTTTTTTTGTGTCTTTTCTGTATCTTTTCTGTGTCTTTTCTGTGTCTTTTCTTTGTCTTGACCGGCTGCCAGCTTTCGGGTTCCGTTTACTGTGCTCGGCTCTTGATGGTTGCACTGACCGCTGATGCTCTCTTCAGTGCGTCGCACAAGTTGTGGAACAAAGAAACTATTTGCCGGTAACAGGGGAGACTTTTGTCCTCAAAATTGTTTTGGGGAAAGAAGGTTTTGTTCTTTGAACGAGGGGTAAACCATAAAATGTAAGAGAATGTAGATAAGGATTCAATTACATTGTTCTAGACAGTTTGTTAAGTTTTTTCAGTTTTAAGTTGCGGGAACAACCAACTCGTTTTGGTTGCGATAAGGACAAAAGTCAATGTTTTTTCAAGTTTCACTTCTGACTTGATTGTTGCACGACAGTAGTCTTATATTTGAATTATACTTGCTTATACTTTATATTCTCCGTGCAAACCAATCGAGAGTTAAATTGGTCTAAGTGTTTAGTTTGTTTGACAGTAGCCAAAGTGAAGCTAGGGCAATATAGTTTATATAGTTACCCATGGTGATGCATGGAATCTAGCCTCTCTACCGAAATTTATGCTATGTTGGCTTGAAATTACATTAGCAGCATGCAATTTGGTTTACAGTGCTCAATCAGTATCTGTCACAAACCGGGTCGAATGTCCTCCCTAAAATCCTCCCATTTTGATGTAAGAATGGGGGGGGGGGTAATTTGTCTATGGGGGGTAAATTGATATAAGAGTGTGGGGGTAATTTGTTGAAAGGGGGTAAATTGATGTAAGAGTTGGGCTGCAATGGGAGGACTTTTAAGGAATTACCCCCCCCCCCCCCACTGACTGAAATTGCCATGTAAGAGTGGGCTGCAATGGGCTGCAATGGGAGGAATTTTAAGGAATTACCCCCATGACTGAAATTGCCATGTAAGAGTGGGCTGCAATGGGCTGCAACGGGAGGACTTTTCAGGAATTACCCCCCTGACTGAAATTGCCATGTAAGAGTGGGCTGCAATGGGCTGCAATGGGAGGAGTTTTCAGGAATTACCCCCATGACTGAAATTGTCATGTAAGAGTGGGCTGCAATGGGCTGCAATGGGAGGACTTTTCAGGAATTACCCCCCATGACTGAAATTGTCATGTAAGAGTGGGCTGCAATGGGCTGCAATGGGAGGACTTTTAAGGAATTACCTCCCCCCCTGACTGAAATTGCCCTGTAAAATGACGTAAGAGTGGGGCTGCAATGGGAGGATTTTTTAGGAAAATGCAGCTCAAAACTCTTACGTCTCTTTGGGCTGCATTGGGCTTCCAAGGGGGGTAAAATGGTGTAAGAGTGAGGGGGTAAAAGACAAATTAACCCCCCACTCTTACATCTTTTTTGGTCTGCCAAGGGGGGTAAAATGGTGTAAGAGTGAGGGGGTAAAAGACAAATTACCCCCAACTCTTACATCGTTTTACCCCCCTTGGCAGACCAAAAAAGATGTAAGAGTGGGGGTTAATTTGTCTTTTACCCCCTCACTCTTACACCATTTTACCCCCCTTGGAAGCCCAATGCAGCTCAAAAAGACGTAAGAGTTTTGAGCTGCATTTTCCTAAAAAATCCTCCCATTGCAGCCCCACTCTTACATCATTTTGGGCGGAAAAATTCAACCCAGGAAATCCTGCTTACACATCGCAGGATGTTCGACAAGCTGACAGAAACTGAAACCTCCGCGAAACAAAAGGCATGACTACCGTTTTCGAGTTTATCCCCCGAAGGAGCGTTTGTCTTTCATGGACCACGAGGCGCAATAACCAGTCCTGACCGAATAGGCAATCAATTATCATCAGCTTGTGCACAAGCTAATTTGTTTCCTGAAAAACAAAATCTGCTTTGCTTAAAAAATGCTCTTCCATGAAACTCAGATCAAGAAAAACAGCTGTGATTTTCTGCAGAAGAACGGACGTAATCAGTTGTCGTCTTTGGGCTACAGAAATCAGAATATTAAAAAATAACTTTGCTTTCGAGATAACAACATGAGCTTTCAACATCTCGGTTGCATGTTTAGCAAATCTTTCCAGTTCTTAAATTTGTTTAATTTGTCTCGGTGTGAAATAAGATAAACAAATATTTTCGAATAACTCTAGTTCTACCTTTTGTAGTTTGTTTACAGAACTTTTTCGTTGAAAGACATCCACTATTTCCTTTCAAAAAATGTGCAGCATTTTTTTCTGATTGTCCAAGTGCTTCACTTCCTGTTTCAAACTTTTGCTGTTTGTGCGAATTGTCCAACAAGAGTTTTTGGGATAAAGTTCAATTCAAAGAACTGTAGAATTGCAGCAAGAAGGAATAATGATTTCAAAAAATCGACTCAAAAATTTTCAATGTATTAAAACACTTTTTCCCCGAATTTTTATAATAACTTTTGTACTATTGACTCTCATTTGATTTGAAGGGTCAATGAATGTTAAAACATTCTTCTAACTTTGTTGCTCTAGTTAGAATGAGGTTGATTTTGAAACGCTGGCATTTTAGCTGCTTTTTTGTAGTTGTTTCTAAGCTCCAAACAATTTTGTTTTGTTGATACTTTTGCCTGTGAGTACTTTGATAGATGTAATCACTGAGAGTTTTAACAATATGTGAAATTTCCAATTTTATTATTTTCAGCATTTTTAAAATAATTTTTAGTAAATTGTTAACAGTAAAATTAGCTTTCTTCCAAAACTTTAAAAATATTGTTCATAATTGTTGGTTTGTCCGTAAAAGGTTTAAAATATGTGGTATAATTTCCGGATGCTCTTTTAAAAATTTTTTCTTTTGAATTTTTCAAATATTTCGTCAAACGTGATTCATCTTTTGCTTGTTACTTAGTGCTGTTGGTATGACTTAATTTTCCTCCATGTGAAAGCAAAAATAAAGCCAAATGTGTTGAAAAAATTTGTATATTACTCAAATAAATAGTGGTGAATACGAAAGCCATCAGAAATCAGCTTTTTCCTGTGGAACACAAACTGACCAATAGGACTCAATTTTTAAAATTAGAAAATTTAGACGTTTTAAAAATGTTACACTTTTATGGTGTTAGGATTTTCAAAAACAAATAAAATAGTAATAGAACTATTCATTTTGCACTCTGCTAGATAACCTAAACAATCATTGACTCTTCCAACTAGAAGAGTGAAAAGAGATATCAAAAAAACTTTGGCTGCAAATCTGTAATGTGCTGAAGCTTCCTACAGCAATTAAAAAAAACGCCGACGGGACTCTTCAAACAAATAAGGAAGCAAATATGAAGAATTCTGGTAAACGTCAGAAAACGCTATCACTATATTCAGATACTCTAAATGCTCATGTTTTCAAAGCACGGGAAAAATCGCTTCGAAAAATCGAAAATCTAACTAAACAACAATTGCTCACTCCAATTTAAAGATAACTTGGATGGATTCAAACTTCAAACCAATTCGTTTTTTGCTCCCGTCACTACTACAGCAGGATTAAATTCACACCTCAATTTCGATTTTCCATTGGCATGGAAAAAATGGAAACAATTATCTAGTATCCCTTTCATCTAGCAGCATCCACAAAACAAATAGCTTCAAGTGATGCTCAAGAAAACATCGCTATATTAACACAAAGCGGGAGGTCAAAAGTTTTTATGCGATGAAATACCAATTGTATTTTCAGTTATTTGTTTCAAAAATAAAAAAAATGAATATTATTTAACTTGTAAAGCTGAAATTATCGTTCGCGCAGAGAACATAATTGTAAAATCATTATTAAAAATAAAAAGCAAATCATTTAATCAAAATTTTACTCTGGATATGTTCAGTCCAGAAACAATAAAAACAAATTTTTGAACAGCAAAAAAAGGTTTTTAAAGTGGCAAAAATTCAAAGCTTGGTTTCGATGATACTGATCCGATATATTTTCCGCCAAATTTCTTAAGTTTGTTATATATCCTACATGCCAGTACATTAAATTTCACGTGAACCGAAAAACTTTGACTCGGAGTCTGTTTTGAAGATCAATATAATTAAGAAAAAACGCTCGCTCAAACGATTGTTGGGTTTTGCATTTTGTTGAAGAACTGACCATAAACTTCTTGGTGGTACAATCCTAAAATATGGGAACATTTGAGTCTTGCTAAAGTCAGTTTTATTCCACTGATTTATTACTCACTCAAAATAATTTATCATCATTCTTTTAAGCTGTTTTCGCGAAAAACAGTTTTTGTCGTTGGTTTCTAGAGAAAATGAGAAATATTTCAAAATGTGCAACGTTTGGGTGCCGATTATTTTGGTTTACCTGCTTGTGTGGTTAGTTGGCGCTATCATTGATAAATGAGCATTGCAAAATGAACTAATTTTTGGGGCTAACATTGCAAAAGTTGAGTTTTGCGATTGCACACAAACACCTTGACGGATTTTGTGAATATATTTCGTTTGATAAAACGCTCCTTTCACCGTTGGTCTTGAATTTATCTGCCAGGAAAGATTTGGAGAGAATTGCAAAATGTTGAAATCTTCAATTAAATTTTGGCGGACATAACTTGGGGAACTTGTCGAAAGAGTTAAGTTCTTGCTTTCAGCCGAGTCAAGTAATTCTTTTCTACCAACAAACGTGTTTTCAAAACATCTTTTCATTCAGGAAGATTTATAATAATAATAAATTGTTCTCGAGTAGGACGTACACTTGTTTGCAACACATATGGTATATATGCACCAAAACAACAAATCTACTTGACAGGTCAACAGGAGGTCCTAGTCTAGTGATGACAAGTACCATTACTAAGATCATTGGTGCGAATGCGTGGCGTATCATGGTAAGAGAAAATAGGGGGAAACCTCAAAACCTTATTGTAAATTTAATGAGATATATCGAGTTTTTGTTAATAAAACAAAGCAAAAAGTTCCAAGTTGTCTACGAAAAAAATTGTCCCTGAAACTAGATAAGAATAGCTTAAGTTCTCTTGCACTCATATGTTGCAATTCTAAAACAAAATTAGGATAGAATTTTGGAATGAAGTTAAGCAATTTTCGTATTCTTACTCTTAATCGTTTAGGACTTAGGCCGCTGCTTTTGTTTGCGGTTTTAGGTTGCTTTGATTGGACTCTTTTTGCTTGCGGTGTATCATTTTCTTTTCTAGTAATTACATTATTGAGACAATCAATTTGGCATTCTGCTCTCAAAATTTTAGCTAATTTTTTCTGCCGTTCATTAAGGTGCATGACTCTAATGGAGTAAATGTGATTTGATTCTCCTTCCAGGCAAGTGGAGGTTGACTTAGGCTTATTAAAAAAATTTATTGTAATTTGTTATATTTTTGAAGCAAGTGGCATAGTTGGGGTTTTGTTACTTGTTCCATTGACTAAGTTGTACATAATCAATTTATTTGGTGCAGTAAAATTATTATACGATGTACTTATTTAATTTTGTATTAGTTTTGAAGGCCGTATCTCAAAGTCATTTTAAGTTCAGTATCTACCACTTTTAATTCACACATTATGTCTTTTGCCCAAATTCCCGCCCTGGGAATTATGTGTTCACATTTAGTTATGACTTCTGAATTGCTAACTGTTATAACTTTTCATTCTCTTTTTTGCACCTCGAGTACAGTGGCTCAATTTAACTTATTTCTTGTCAGTCGTATTTTCTATCTGAGTAATCTAGACAAGTGTCAAATAGGCGATTTGCTAAGCGAATCGAAATACAATTTTGTGTTAGGTTCACTCGCCGCACAAGTACACTCAACAGAAATTTTAATAGTGATTCGCATTGCAAAATCAACTACACAATATTGATTTTGTACAACATGGCGCAGTCAGCAACGCAAAAACGAACCCCACTCGGCAAAGAGCCTTTCTGGGAAAAACCGAGTGCATACCTTCCGTTGAAGTGGGAGAAATGGCAGATGCAGGCAAAACTGGCTCTTCTTGCGAAGGAGAACATTGCATTAGACATTTTGCTTGAACCAAAGCCCGAAAGAGTTCAACTACCGTTAGAACCGATTTACGAAAATACAATAACAGGCTCCTCAGCCCAATCGGAACGAGAACGACTAGCAAGAAATGCGCAATTAAAAATGAATTGGGAAAATCGATGTCAGAAACTGATGGAGATTGCGATCATGTGTTGAGACAAGCCATGGACACAGGCAAACCTCAAGACATTATCAATGCCATATCTCAGTTTGGGCAGCGAAGGAAGACGCATCTTATGTGGCAGAAACCCGCATCTCAAGACGGACATACTGACAACGGTGGAGCTTTGGAATATCATGGAATCTACGTTCATTCGTCAGCGAAACATTACCTTTGATGGGTTTATGCTCCTCACTACCAAAAAGTCGAAGGGAGAATCTATCGAACATTTTTTTTGGCAAATTGAAAGAATTGTTCGAGAAATGCGATCTTGGAAATCAAAAAAATACACTGGTCAGAGATCTTTTTACTGCAAATATGCAAGATCCTGAAATTCAAAGACAATTACTTAGAGAAACTCTCGAACCACCCCAAGCCTTACGTTTGGCCTTACACATGGAACTCAAACAACGGAATCAGTTACAGATTTGAAACACACATCCAGCATCGCATGTCAATGCTATAAATCCACAACGGCCTTTTCGCCAATCAAATCAACGATCAAATACCCCTACTTCTAATCGACAGTCAAACCAACTATGCCGTAATTGTGGCCTGACTTGGACTTGGTCAACAAATCACAAGGATAAATGTATTGCGAAACGCAAGACGTGCAATAGTTGTGGTTTACAGAACCATTTTTCACGATTATGCCGTACGCTAGATTCTTCATCCACTAAGTCCACTCGCTCAAATGTTAACTCATTTGAGGAAACTACAACTGAACAGTCTGTCTATGCAATCCAAAATAGAAATTACAACACTCAATGTGAATCCGACTATGATAGTTCAGATGATAATATATTAGCTAGCATTGCTAGTTAAACAATTCAAATCGAATCAAAAAAATACAACTTTACAGATCGGAAAAACTCATTGACTCCGGCAGCGTGTGTAACATTTTGAATGAAGCTCTCGCTACGGAAGTAGTCAACAATTCTACCCTTGCACGATGGCTGACAACAGCACCTGCTCAAGAACTCAAGACCTTTGCTAATGAACCAATACCTGTCATTGGAATGATGCAAGCAACGATAGAAAGCAAAGGGTGGCGGATCGAAGACGTCAAAAATGTGGTTGTTAAAGACGGACTGACACCAGTGATTGGCAGAGACTTATTTGAAGTCCTGGGAATTTCAATCACTCAAACTCTTCGTTCAAATGAAGGTAGTATGGTCAACACTATCGCAACTCAATGTCCATTTAAAACACGCATAGCGAATCAATTTCTGCAACTTATTTCACGCATTGGCAGATGAAAAATTCACATTGTAAAATCTAATTCTCAAAAAAATTTCCAACTCAAACATCAAAAGGGTAGAAGAGTACCCATTATTTACAAAACCGAATTAACAGTGAAATTAAAAAACTTCTTGAAGAAGGACACATAGAAAAACTTAATAATTGTTCTGATCAATATTTTATTTCTCCTATAGTAACTACAGTTAAAAGGGACCAAACAATAAAATTAGCCTTGGATTCTAAAATTCTTTCTAAATCCATACATAAAAATAAATATCAGATGCCAAATATTGAAACACTTATGGACTCCATATCACAAATAATAACAGATTACAAAACAGAATCAGCGGAAAAAATCTATTTCTCTACTATAGACCTTAAGTATGCGTATAGCCAACTGAATAGTCACCCTGAGACAGCCAAACATTGTAATTTTAATATCGTCAGTGGCGCTATGACAGGCACATGCCGATTTAAAACAGGGTTTTATGGACTTACAGACATGCCTACCGAGTTTCAGAAGGCGATGGATTATACGTTTTGCTTTTGTTTGCAGTTTTAGGTTGCTTTGAGTGGACTCTTTTTGCTTGCGGTGTATCATTTTCTTTTCTAGTAATTACATTATTGAGACAATCAATTTGGCATTCTGCTCTCAAAATTTTAGCTAATTTTTTCTGCCGTTCATTAAGGTGCATGACTCTAATGGAGTAAATGTGATTTGATTCTCCTTCCAGGCAAGTGGAGGTTGACTTAGGCTTATTAAAAAAATTTATTGTAATTTGTTATATTTTTGAAGCAAGTGGCATAGTTGGGGTTTTGTTACTTGTTCCATTGACTAAGTTGTACATAATCAATTTATTTGGTGCAGTAAAATTATTATACGATGTACTTATTTAATTTTGTATTAGTTTTGAGGGCCGTATCTCAAAGTCATTTTAAGTTCAGTATCTACCACTTTTAATTCACACATTATGTCTTTTGCCCAAATTCCCGCCCTGGGAATTATGTGTTCACATTTAGTTATGACTTCTGAATTGCTAACTGTTATAACTTTTCATTCTCTTTTTTGCACCTCGAGTACAGTGGCTCAATTTAACTTATTTCTTGTCAGTCGTATTTTCTATCTGAGTAATCTAGACAAGTGTCAAATAGGCGATTTGCTAAGCGAATCGAAATACAATTTTGTGTTAGGTTCACTCGCCGCACAAGTACACTCAACAGAAATTTTAATAGTGATTCGCATTGCAAAATCAACTACACAATATTGATTTTGTACAACATGGCGCAGTCAGCAACGCAAAAACGAACCCCACTCGGCAAAGAGCCTTTCTGGGAAAAACCGAGTGCATACCTTCCGTTGAAGTGGGAGAAATGGCAGATGCAGGCAAAACCGGCTCTTCTTGCGAAGGAGAACATTGCATTAGACATTTTGCTTGAACCAAAGCCCGAAAGAGTTCAACTACCGTTAGAACCGATTTACGAAAATACAATAACAGGCTCCTCAGCCCAATCGGAACGAGAACGACTAGCAAGAAATGCGCAATTAAAAATGAATTGGGAAAATCGATGTCAGAAACTGATGGAGATTGCGATCATGTGTTGAGACAAGCCATGGACACAGGCAAACCTCAAGACATTATCAATGCCATATCTCAGTTTGGGCAGCGAAGGAAGACGCATCTTATGTGGCAGAAACCCGCATCTCAAGACGGACATACTGACAACGGTGGAGCTTTGGAATATCATGGAATCTACGTTCATTCGTCAGCGAAACATTACCTTTGATGGGTTTATGCTCCTCACTACCAAAAAGTCGAAGGGAGAATCTATCGAACATTTTTTTGGCAAATTGAAAGAATTGTTCGAGAAATGCGATCTTGGAAATCAAGAAAATACACTGGTCAGAGATCTTTTTACTGCAAATATGCAAGATCCTGAAATTCAAAGACAATTACTTAGAGAAACTCTCGAACCACCCCAAGCCTTACGTTTGGCCTTACACATGGAACTCAAACAACGGAATCAGTTACAGATTTGAAACACACATCCAGCATCGCATGTCAATGCTATAAATCCACAACGGCCTTTTCGCCAATCAAATCAACGATCAAATACCCCTACTTCTAATCGACAGTCAAACCAACTATGCCGTAATTGTGGCCTGACTTGGACTTGGTCAACAAATCACAAGGATAAATGTATTGCGAAACGCAAGACGTGCAATAGTTGTGGTTTACAGAACCATTTTTCACGATTATGCCGTACGCTAGATTCTTCATCCACTAAGTCCACTCGCTCAAATGTTAACTCATTTGAGGAAACTACAACTGAACAGTCTGTCTATGCAATCCAAAATAGAAATTACAACACTCAATGTGAATCCGACTATGATAGTTCAGATGATAATATATTAGCTGGCATTGCTAGTTAAACAATTCAAATCGAATCAAAAAAATACAACTTTACAGATCGGAAAAACTCATTGACTCCGGCAGCGTGTGTAACATTTTGAATGAAGCTCTCGCTACGGAAGTAGTCAACAATTCTACCCTTGCACGATGGCTGACAACAGCACCTGCTCAAGAACTCAAGACCTTTGCTAATGAACCAATACCTGTCATTGGAATGATGCAAGCAACGATAGAAAGCAAAGGGTGGCGGATCGAAGACGTCAAAAATGTGGTTGTTAAAGACGGACTGACACCAGTGATTGGCAGAGACTTATTTGAAGTCCTGGGAATTTCAATCACTCAAACTCTTCGTTCAAATGAAGGTAGTATGGTCAACACTATCGCAACTCAATGTCCATTTAAAACACGCATAGCGAATCAATTTCTGCAACTTATTTCACGCATTGGCAGATGAAAAATTCACATTGTAAAATCTAATTCTCAAAAAAAATTTCCAACTCAAACATCAAAAGGGTAGAAGAGTACCCATTATTTACAAAACCGAATTAACAGTGAAATTAAAAAACTTCTTGAAGAAGGACACATAGAAAAACTTAATAATTGTTCTGATCAATATTTTATTTCTCCTATAGTAACTACAGTTAAAAGGGACCAAACAATAAAATTAGCCTTGGATTCTAAAATTCTTTCTAAATCCATACATAAAAATAAATATCAGATGCCAAATATTGAAACACTTATGGACTCCATATCACAAATAATAACAGATTACAAAACAGAATCAGCGGAAAAAATCTATTTCTCTACTATAGACCTTAAGTATGCGTATAGCCAACTGAATAGTCACCCTGAGACAGCCAAACATTGTAATTTTAATATCGTCAGTGGCGCTATGACAGGCACATGCCGATTTAAAACAGGGTTTTATGGACTTACAGACATGCCTACCGAGTTTCAGAAGGCGATGGATTATACGTTAATCGGTCTTAAAAACACATTTTGCTTTTTGGACGACATATTGATTGTAAGTAAAGGTTCAGAAGTAGACCATTTCAATCTTGTAGTAAATTGTCTTAAAAAACTGAACGCGGATAATCTTCGAATCAATCTTCCTAAATGTCATTTCGAGAAGCAAGAAATTTCATGGTTGGGATATAACATTACCCAATCAGGGACATCACCTCTAGAAACTAAAACTTCGGCAACCCTTTCATTGCAACCACCTACCTAACACACTTAAAATTTTACGCTTACATTAGTAAATTTTTTCCCAATCTAGCTCAACTTTGCCATCCTCTGAGACCCCTTCTTCGAAAATCTACAAAATACATCTGGACTGACGAACACACTATACATTTTAATGCTATAAAAACACAACTCGCGAATCACACGGAAAACATCCATTATAATCCGCAACTCGAAACCAGTATAAAATGTGATGCTTCTTGCTCCGGCCTTAGAGCAGCATTAGAACAATTGACAGTTGATGGTTGGAAATCGATTTTTTTTGCATCTAGATTTTTAAATAGTAATGAAAAACGTTATAGGATCAATGAACTTGAACTCCTTGGAGTAGTTTGGTCCATAGAATATTTTAAAAATTACCTTTATGGCAAACAATTTTCTATCATAACTGATCACCGAGCTCTGCTGTTTATCGCGGTAGGTCGATCGACTTTTACCCTATCAATTTAAAATAGAACACTTAACAGGCGCAAAGATGGGACTTGTTGATTATATATCCCGCAACGCTTATCAACCTGCAAAAAGTATTTCTAAATATGACGAAGAATTTTTAGTCGCGCCATTACCACGTATACATACTGATGCAAAATTACTTCATCAAGAAAAAAACAATTCCGCTGTTACAATTAATAAATTTTATCACGACAAATCTGAATTACAAAAATCTAGCACAAAACATGAAAAACAAGTTTTCAATATAAATTTCGCTATACCTAAATTAGTAATAAGAGACAGTATGTCACCTGCTCCGCAAAGTTCTAGTTCAAAATTACCCTTGAAACATAGTCCTAATTTTATTAGTGATTCCTCAACGTGCGTACGCTTAACAGATAATAATTCATCACTGGCTACGCGAATGTATCATTCTAATCTGCTCCCTTCTATCACTAATAATTCGGATAGTGAACACGCAATGCGCGTACGTTTAACACAAAATAATTCATTACTCGCCAAGCAAAAGCCTAATCAAACTTCCAGCCACATTAATTGTACAAAATTTGATAGCACACTCGCACCGCGAGTACAATCAACTCAAAATCATTTAGCACTTGCCCAGAATTTTTATACTTCGAAGTTGAATACTCTCAATCATAACATTTCTGATTGTGATTTTGATCCGCGAGTACCCTTTACTCATAATAGAATAACACCCTTCGGGCATAATTCTCTTTTATTTAAGCAGTCATATATTTCGCATAAATCAAATGCCTTATTTGATACTCACACTAGTAATCACCAAATTAAATCCAAACTCGCGTCGCATAATACAAATACCATAAATACACCACTACGAATTGAGCCTCAAATAGCACTATTTCAGAAACAAAATACCGGAAAGGCGTCACTCGCTTACCGAAACCGTCATCAATTCACTGAATTAAGCCATTTTAACATGTCAATCACAAGTAAGCCTCAAATTTCGTCCTTAATTGGCACTAAAAAGTCTCATACCTTGAATAATTCACGTGCCCAATTGGTAAACAATAAAAAGTCGCTTTTTTGTCCAAACTCAATCTGAAATTCAATTGTCTTCCTCCTCTACAATTAATTTAATTGAAAGTTCAACAATCTCAACAAAAATGGGCCCACAAATGACCGCAATGAAAGGCAAATCAACCTCAACTTGTTCAAGCCGAACTTGGCCGCGCGTTTCCTTCACGGACAATACTACCCCAAACACGCCTCGCTGATCCTCATCGCATTCAAATGTCAGCAACCCGCTCACCTATAGCCCTCAAATCCTTCCTTTGACAAAGTAGTTGGCAAGGTCTTTAACAAAGGACTAATTGCATACCTAACGATCAAAGATGCAGTGCTCAAAGAAGTCAGGGACTGCATCATCCGCTCTGACGATGAACGATTGAAAGCATCAAATCCCTACCTGCACAGGTTGTGTTAATGGACAAGAAGGTGGCCATTCCCAACACCCTAAAGGATGCGCTGACTGAAGACTTTCACGCCGGTCACCCGGGTAGCTGGGGGATGATTTGTATGGCCCAGCATTGCTGATGGCCATACATGAACCGCGACCTCTTATTCCAAGCAATAGATTGCAAAGTTTGCACTGCCATCGGTAAAAATTTAAAATCTATAATTCCTGCAAAGCAATTCCAAGCTCATAAACCACGTATGGTCCCAAATCAAGAGTTACAAATAGATTCTGCAGGACCTATAAATAATGAGAAAGATCATGAAACTTACATTTTAACACGTATTGATAGATTTTCTAAAAATCCTGCTGAAATTTTTGATAATGCAAACGCTTCCAATGTCATAAAATGTTTAGATAAATATATACAAATTCATGGAGTTCCTCGTTCTTTACAAATAGATCAAGCTCGCTGCCTCATAGGGAACCAGGTAAAAAAATTTGTATAAAAAATAATATCACTCTAATACGAACTCCAGGAAACGATCATCGCGCAAAAGCTTTAGTAGAACGATTAATTAGTACAATTAAACAACGCTTGGCATGTATAAAAGAAGCAAATAAAGAATTAAATTCGTTCACCATTAAAGCAGCATTAAAATCAGTCATCTACCAGCTCCGCGTATGTAAACATAAAACTACTAAGCTTTCGCCATTCGAATCACACTTTGGGTGAAAAGCCAATACTCCGCTTAGCAACATAAGTACTAAACCACATTCTTCTGATTTAAGTTATGAAAAAACTTTAAATCATTATTTAGACGAAGAGACGGTCACACCCAATGAGTTGTTACCAAAAGAACATTGGGGGAAAAGTCGTAGTGACGATGAAATTGAAAAGAATATGTGCAAGGCTGCAAAGGACGCTTATTCCCGCGAACGACTGCAGGAGACAATGAGTCACGTTTCCTGCACACAACGAGAGCACATCGTCCTATACCCCTCAAGGAACACTCAGTGCAACTCAACATCGCTCGTAAGAAACATCCCAATAGACGCTCGAAAAAGAACCTCGACGGACTTTACGAAAAATTAGCCCCAGGATCTGTGGTACAAAGGACTGACTAGTATACAACCGTGATTCGTGAACCTGGGTAGCTAGAAGTCACGGCCAGGAATAGCGATATCGCCAACTCCGACACCCGCGATGAGCGAAAAACGAAATTGATGGATTACGTAAATCGTAGAGGGCAACGTGTACACGAAAAATCAACGGAGGCCAAAATTCTGAGCCATAGCGAAGAATTCACGCGAATTCAGAAAGGAGATAGAAAAATGAAACATCGTAAACGTGACACGGGAAGCGGAGTCTCATCCAACAAATCGAATATTGCTTGCGCAATGCGAGTACGCATGCGAAAAGTGCCGGCAAACCTCGTACCACCAGAGACAACATCACAACCAGAAATCAATCCCGATCGACAAAATGTTACTTCTGAAGTAATAATTGCACCTCCCCAACAGGCCAACGTACGGAATTGATTATACCCTCTACTTCGGCACCAATAGAAGAAATGCGCCAAGTTCTTCCACGTACAACAAAAAGGACACGAAAGAACTCGAATTGTTACGGGTATGACAAGGAGGATTCATTTGGTGAGTCGACCAATTCGTGCCCACCGAACTTTCCACAACCTCTCAAGAAACGCCGTGCAGGTGACGTGCATCTGTACAACCTTCAGTGACACAGACGATTGTGGACACTGCGACTCGAGTAGAGCCAATTGCAAATCCATTCCCCTCGCCCGTCATAGGAGAGGTATTGCCTTTTGACCCCCGCATTCGGCCAGCAAATCAGAGTTCTCCAGATGAGCAAATACTTGATGAGGAGGATTTGTAAACAAAACTCTGAGTGTTTAAAATTCGATATACTATTGCTTATGATTAGCTATGATAACCAGTAAAAATATTGTTAACAATTATTTAACCGGTGAATAAGTATTAATATACAAAATGTTGTATATTAAAATTTCATCTTATGCAATTTTAATTTTCATTAAAAAGGGAGAAATGTTGTACATAATCATTTTATTTGGTGCAGTAAAATTATTATAAGATGTACTTAATTAATGTTGTACCTAATTTTGAAGGCCGTATCTTAAAGTCATTTGAAGTTCAGTATCTACCACTTTTAATTCACACATTATGTCTGTTGCCCAAATTCCCGCCCTGGTATTATGTGTTCATATTTAGTTATGACTTCTGAATTGCTAACTTTTTATTCTCTTAGTTTTGCACCTCGAGTACAATTGCTCAATTTAACTTATTTCTTGTCAGTTGTATTTTCTATCTGAGTAATCTAGACAAGTGTCAAATAGGCGATTTGCTAAGCGAATCGAAATACAATTTTGTGTTAGGTTCACTCGCCGCACAAGTACACACAACAGAATTTCTAATAGGGATTCGCATTGCAAAATCAAGTACACAATATTGATTGTGTACGACAGACTAGTACGCCGTAGCTCACAATAAGCTGGATATACACTTTGTATCTTAATAACAGTTGTTTAACTGTTAAAATCGATCTGAGCCGGTAAAAATGTCCTGAAAAATTCGTTGTTTTGGCCAAAAATTTTTTAATATGATTGCCGAAATTCAGATTGTCATCCAATTCTGTACCTAAGTATTTCGAAATGATCTATATTTTAGGTTTGTTTATTTTATCTTTATTTGTTGCTGTGAACTTCTCTGTCTGGCTTTCATGTTCATAAAACAAGTTTTTAGGTATTTCTTAGTCAGTGTGTTTTTTTTGAGGTAACCACTAACCAGGTCCAAAACTTGGCTGAAAACTTCAGTTGCTGATTCTCCTTTTTGTTTAACGACAGTATCGTCAGCGTATAAGGTCAAACAGTTCTGACTACAGTAATCATCTATGTCGTTTATATACACAAGAAAAAGTGCTCCAAGTACTGATACTTGTGGTACCCATCAAAATTGGAGTACACATTTCCTGAATTTACACATTGCTGCCTACTGCTTAGATAAGATTTCAAAAAATTTTGCATGTGATCCCTCAATTCCAAGTTGTTTAGTTTATCCAAAAGAATACTATCTTTACCTGTATCAAACGCTTTTTTGAGATCGATGAACACAGCTTTAGTTTCTGCAATACCATACTCCCAATCTTGCCTGACGCTCTCAATAAAAGATACCAAGGCATCAACAGTGCACTTTTTTGGCCTCAACCCAAATTGATTTTTCTTTAGTAGTTTGAATTTTTCCAGAAAATTTAGCATTTTTTTCGGAACCAATTTCTCTATCAATTTTCCTAACGTTGGCATCAAACTGATCGCTCTTTAATTTTCAGCAACATTAGGATCTCCCTTTTTATGAAGTGGGATAATCACGGCTTTCTTTAAGCAGTTCGAGAAAACGCTGTTTTCAAAACATTTGTTGACCCAATAGGTAAGAGTTGGGACGATAGCAAACTGTATTTTTTTAGTATAAAATAGTCGAGTCCATCATAATCTGAGTTGTACTTATTTTTCAGGTTTTTGATTGCCACGGATAGCTCTTTTTCGCCGATTTTGTGTAGAAACAGGCTATGGGCACTTGTGTTTTTTGTGTTTTTTTTTTCTTTGGACCCAATTTATCAGGTAATTTTTTATCCAATCGTTGTAAAAAATTTGTTGAAATTTTCAGTCTCTTCGTGCGTTAAAGCAGCTTGTTGTTTTTTATTGCTCCTCTTAAACTTCTGATAGTATCGAAGAATGCTTTGTTAGTACTCTTGGCGTTCCTAACTTGAAACGTTTGATAAAAACTTCTCCTTTTTCGAGCACTCTTTTCTGTAGCAACTTCCTAATTCCATTAAATTTCTTTTTATTGTCATTTTTTTCTGTTGTTGATAAGGTTTTTGCTTTTTTGCTGCAAGGTTTTTAATTGAGTTATCGATCCATGTCTTATGTCTGAGAGTCTTTGATTTCTTCTCTGGCACAATGTTTTACTTCATCAATGATAGATTGTTGAAGTTTTCCAAATGCTGGGTCGCAGTCCAAGAGACAAAAATTATCTAGGAATCATTGTAACTTGTGTTTCAATTTAAACAATAGCTTTTCTAACACAGAATTGTTTTCTAGAACAGCCCAATTTCTGTAGGGCTCTTTCATTTTTAACCTTGATTCTTTCATTTTTTCATCTAGTTCAGTTTGAACAGTGTAGTGATCAGTTATTGAAGATTTTAGAACGTCTACTTGCGCTTCCTGTGAGCAATATACATCAGTTCTTGTTTGAGAATTAATGGTCTCCCTGGTGAATCCTGTCAGAGACATATTGTAAAGATCTTACCCTCCGAGAACTTTTTTTCACATCGAAACTTTTGCATTTGTTTTTGAGTGATCAATATTTAAATCTACACACATCAAATGCATCTGTTTTGGCTTGAAGTTCAATTTTTAAAATATTCCTCAAAAGTTTTTGACAACTCGGATAAAATTTTATTAGGTTTGAGGTATACATCAGTCAAAACCAGATCTTTTTCATAATTTTTGCTTTCAATTTTGATTGTTAGCAATTAATAATTCCTACTAGAAAATTGCCGAAACGCAGGTTGTCATCCAATTCTGTACCTAAGTTTTTCGAAATGATCTATGTTTTAGGTTTATTTATTTTATCTTTATTTGTTGCTGTGAACTTCTCTATCTGGCTTTCATGTTCATAAAACAAGTTTTTAGGTATTTCTTAGTCAGTGTGTTTTTTATGAGGTAACCACTAACCAGGTCCAAAAATTGGCTGAAAACTTCAGTTGCTGATTCTCCTTTTTGTTTAACGACAGTATCGTTAGCGTATAAGGTCAAACAGTTCTGACTACAGTAATCATCTATGTCGTTTATATACACAAGAAAAAGTGCTCCAAGTACTGATGATTGTGGTACCCATCACCGACTTCTGCAAAATTGGAGTACACATTTCCTGAATTTACACATTGCTTCCTATGGCTTAGATAAGATTTCAAAAAATTTTGCATGTGATCCCTCAATTCCAAGTTGTTTAGTTTGTCCAAAAGACTAGTATGCTTACCTGTATCAAACGATTTTTTGAGATCGATGAACACAGCTTTAGTTTCTGCAATACCATACTCCCAATCTTGCCTGACGCTCTCAATAAAAGATACCAAGGCATCAACAGTGCACTTTTTTGGCCTCAACCCAAATTGATTTTTCTTTAGTAGTTTGAATTTTTCCAGAAATTTAGCATTCTTTTCGGAACCAATTTCTCTATCAATTTTCCTAATGTTGGCAGCAAACTGATCGCTCTGTAATTTTCAGCAACATTAGGATCTCCCTTTTTATAAAGTGGGATAATTACGGCTTTCTTTAAGCAGTTCGAGAAAACGCTGTTTTCAAAACATTTGTTGACCCAATAGGTAAGAGTTGTGACGATAGCAAACTGTATTTTTTGAGTATAAAATAGTCGAGTCCATCATAATCTGAGTTGTACATATTTTTCAAGTTTTTGCTTGCCACGGATAGCTCTTTTTCGCCGATTTTGTGTAGAAATAGGCTATGGGCACTTGTGTTTTTGTGTTGTTTTTTTTCTTTGGACCCAATTTATCAGGTAATTTTTTATCCAATCGTTGTAAAAAATTTGTTGAAATTTTCAGTCTCTTCGTGCGTTAAAGCAGCTTGTTGTTTTTTATTGCTCCTCTTAAACTTTTGATAGTATCGAAGAATGCTTTGTTAGTACTCTTGGCGTTCCTAACTTGAAACGTTTGATAAAAATTTCTCCTTTTTCGAGCACTCTTTTCTGTAGCAACTTTCTAATTCCATTAAATCTCAATTTATTGTCATTTTTTTCTGTTGTTGATAAAGTTTTTGCTTTTTTGCTGCAAGGTTTTTAATTGAGTTATCGATCCATGTCTTATGTCTGAGAGTCTTTGATTTCTTCTCTGGCACAATGTTTTACTTCATCAATGATAGATTGTTGAAGTTTTCCAAATGCTGAGTCGCAGTCCAAGAGACAAAAATTATCTAGGAATCATTGTAATTTGTGTTTCAATTTGTGTTTCAGTTTCTAATTCCATTAAATCTCATTTTATTGTCATTTTTTTCTGTTGTTGATAAAGTTTTTGCTTTTTTGCTGCAAGGTTTTTAATTGAGTTATCGATCCATGTCTTATGTCTGAGAGTCTTTGATTTCTTCTCTGGCACAATGGTTTACTTCATCAATGACGCAGTCCAAGAGACAAAAATTATCTAGGAATCATTGTAACTTGTGTTTCAATTTAAACAATAGCTTTTCTAACACAGAATTGTTTTCTAGAACAGCCCAATTTCTGTAGTGCTCTTTCATTTTTAACCTTGTTTCTTTCATTTTCTCATCTAGTTCATTTTGAACAGTGTAGTGATCAGTTATTGAAGATTTTAGAAAGTCTACTTGCGCTTCCTGTGAGCAACAGACATCAGTTCTTGTTTGAGAATTAATGGTCTCCCTTGTGAATCCTGTCAGAGACATATTGTAAAGACCATACCCTCCGAGAACTTTTTTTCACATCGAAACTTTTGCATTTGTTTTTGAGTGATCAATATTTAAATCTACACACATTAAATGCATCTGTTTTGGCTTGAAGGTCATTTTTTTAATATTCCTCAAGTTTTTGACAACTCGGATAAACTTTTATTAGGTTTTAGGTATACAACAATCAAAACCAGATCTTTTTCATAATTTTTGCTTTCGATTTTGATTGTTAGCAATTAATAGTTCCTACTAGAAAATTGCCGAAATGCATATTGTCATCCAATTCTGTACCTAAGTATTTCGAAATGATCTATGTTTTAGGTTCATTTATTTTATCTTTATTTGTTGCTGTGAACTTCTTTGTCTGGCTTTCAAGTTCATAAAACAAGTTTTTAGGTATTTCTTAGCAAGTGTGTTTTTTATGAGGTAATCACTAACCAGGTCCAAAGATTGGCTGAAACTTTCAGTTGCTGATTTTCCTTTTTGTTTAACGACAGTATCGTCAGCGTATAAGGTCAAACAGTTCTGACTACAGTAATCATCTATGTCGTTTATATACACAAGAAAAAGTGCTCCAAGTACTGATACTTGTGGTACCCATCAAAATTGGAGTACACATTTCCTGAATTTACACATTGTTGCCTACTGCTTAGATAAGATTTCAAAAAATTTTGCATGTGATCCCTCAATTCCAAGTTGTTTAGCTTATCCAAAAGAATACTATCTTTACCTGTATCAAACGCTTTTTTGAGATCGATGAACACAGCTTTAGTTTCTGCAATACCAGCCTCCCAATCTTGCCTGACGCTCTCAATAAAACATTTCTTTTCGGAACCAATTTCTCTATCAATTTTCCTAATGTTGGCAGCAAACTGATCGCTCTGTAATTTTCAGCAACATTAGGATCTCCCTTTTTATAAAGTGGGATAATTACGGCTTTCTTTAAGCAGTTCGAGAAAACGCTGTTTTCAAAACATTTGTTGACCCAATAGGTAAGAGTTGTGACGATAGCAAACTGTATTTTTTGAGTATAAAATAGTCGAGTCTATCATAATCTGAGTTGTACATATTTTTCAAGTTTTTGCTTGCCACGGATAGCTCTTTTTCGCCGATTTTGTGTAGAAACAGGCTATGGGCACTTGTGTTTTTTGTGTTGTTTTTTTTTCTTTGGACCCAATTTATCAGGTAATTTTTTTCCCATCGTGTTGAAAAATTTGTTGAAATTTTCAGTCTCTTCGTGCGTTAAAGCAGCTTGTTGTTTTTTATTTCTCCTCTTAAACTTTTGATAGTATCGAAGAATGCTTTGGTAGTACTCTTGGCGTTCCTAAATTGAAACGTTTGATAAAAACTTCTCCTTTTTCGAGCACTCTTTTCTGTAGCAACTTTCTAATTCCATTAAATCTCATTTTATTGTCATTTTTTTCTGTTGTTGATAAAGTTTTTGCTTTTTTGCTGCAAGGTTTTTAATTGAGTTATCGATCCATGTCTTATGTCTGAGAGTCTTTGATTTCTTCTCTGGCACAATGTTTTACTTCATCAATGATAAATTGTTGAAGTTTTTCTAATGCTGAGTCGCAGTCCAAGAGACAAAAATTATCTAGGAATCATTGTAATTTGTGTTTCAGTTTAAACAATAGCTTTTCTAACACAGAATTGTTTTCTAGAACAGCCCAATTTCTGTAGTGCTCTTTCATTTTTAACCTTGTTTCTTTCATTTTTTCATCTAGTTCAGTTTGAACAGTGTAGTGATCAGTTATTGAAAATTTTAGAACGTCTACTTGCGCTTCCTGTGAGCAATATACATCAGTTCTTGTTTGAGAATTAATGGTCTCCCTGGTGAATCCTGTCAGAGACATATTGTAAAGATCTTACCCTCCGAGAACTTTTTTTCACATCGAAACTTTTGCATTTGTTTTTGAGTGATCAATAATTAAATCTACACACATTAAATGCATCTGTTTTGGCTTGAAGGTCCTCAAAAGTTTTTGACAACTCGGATAAAATTTTATTAGGTTTGAGGTATACAACAGTCAAAACCAGATCTTTTTCATACTTTTTGCTTTCAATTTTGATTGTTAGCAATTAATAGTTCCTACTAGAAAATGTCACCACCGTTTTCACCTTTTTCACCACGCCTTCCTTCACAAAAATTGCAACTCCTCCTTCTTTTCTTCTTTACCGGTTGCATGTCAAGCAGTTGTAACAACTAAGCGATAAACATATGATGTTGCTGTAATCTTTGAGCCACGTTTCGGTTAGGCATATAGCCAATGGCTGTGTTTCTTGCTGCGCCAAAAAAACATCGAAATGGTTTAAATTTTTATAGATTTATCTGATGTTCTGCAGTAAAATATGTTTAATCGTTTAAAGTATTACAAGCTCTTAACTGAATTAGAACACTTTTACCACTCGTTTATTTTAAAATGAAACTCCCTGTGCATTCTTTTTTTACACGGTTAACAAAACAAAACGAAAGAACACCGACTGGTTGACACATTTTCCGCGAATAGCACAAAAAAACATGTCTCCAGTCGGTATTTTGACAAACTTTTCTGATTCTCCCGAGGATTCATTATTAGTTGTCATTCATTATTTGCGAATATCGCAAATTCCAAACGACTGGAAATGAATCTCGAGCTGTAGACAACTAACTAGTTTGACAGTGTGACAGAGGGCATGAGTGGGGGGGAACACGAAGGTATATCCAAACCACATAAAACCTTCACAGCGTCAAAGCCCTACGAATTAGTTTTCCCCAACTTAATGACTCGACCTCTTCCAGTTTGTCACGTTTCTCAAGACCAAAAAGGACGTAATTTGTTGAGACAAAAAATTGGTCAGATAATTGTTAGCACAGAACAGAAATCAACTGAGGGAAATAGATCGAGTCGTCAATTCGAGTTCCATGCGGTCGGTATAGTGCGGTTGGTAACAAAAACTCATAGCATCTCCAAATCGGAGTGCTTGGTCTCAAGAGCTGATGTGAATGCATACAATAAAGAAAATTCGACGAAATTGCCTAACCATTTTCTTTGCAAACTCGAAAAGAGACAGCAAAAATGTTAATCTAATTTCCAAGTGATAGACATATCCAAAACAGTCAGTCAGTCCCATTTCACTGAATTATTTATCATTTCACTGATCACTATAAAATCAAGACACAAGTCCATGAGTCAAATCAAAAGCAAGTCTTTCTTGTTTCTCTTCAGCTGTCAAACTTAATCCACCTTCCACTTCCTCCAATGCCACTTTGTCCAACTCTTCTCTGAACAATTCCGCCACTTTATCCAGTCCAAGTTTCTCTTTAGCCGAAACTTTAACCACTTCCGTGAAATCTGGGAATGAAAAGGGTTCGAATTCTTTGATGCTTTCAGGAACAAACTTTGAACTGAGTGATTCAATAATAAAGTCAGCTTCTTCGTGGCTTTGGAGGTCTTCGACTTTGTTCAGCAAAAGAATTCCGGGTTTGAACAGCAAACTGGCATCGTACAGTTCTAGTTCTTTCATCAACAGCAACAGAGTTTCGTAACCAGATCTAAACCCATGGAACCATAAGAACACTACAAAAGAAGTGATAAACTAATTTGTTCGAAAAATTTTTTGTCATTTTTATAAAAACATCCTAGCATGATGCAGTCGTTCAAATATTCGGCTATTGGGATAATAATAATAGTTTACGGATTACGCATAATACAAAAGGGCATTTACATAATTTATTTATTTTCAGATGTCACCTGCGCTCCGAAAGGACACCATTCACCCCTATGGATCGTTTTCAGGCGCCTTTGCTCGAGGAAGATAAACAAGAGAGTTTGTTGGGATTAATGCAGGGAAAAGGACTTACTATGTGTCTAAAAAATTTCAAATAAAATCAAAACAAAATTCTTGGAGTTAAACGGCAATATACAGCTTATAAATATCGAATGGCTCCAATCAGCCAAAAATATAGTTTTTTATGTCTAAAGAACCAATAACAGTTTTTAAGGAAATTTGTAGCAAAAATTTCAGCCTCTTTTTCTATCATTTTTCTTAAGCTTTTGAAAAAAGTAGGATCCAACCCTAGCAAGCAGTTGCATAGTTCTCTCAACCTTACTGTGATTGAGCAGTTACTTACTTTAGGGTAACTAACTTTAAGTTGTTTTTTCGTTTTTCTCAGCCCATCAATTTTAATCAGCTCTTTTTCTTCGACTTTTTGCAGGTGTTCGACACTGCATTCGTTTCGTATCACTTTTATCAGCAACTTTAGCAGTTCGTAAATATGAAGTTCTTGTGTGCTGTAGATGTTGTTCTCTTCGCGTATTTTTTGTAGTTGACTCAAATTTTTTCTTAAAAAAGATTATTCTCAGCAATCTGTTTACTTTGTTATCAAAAGGCTATAGAATACTTTTTGTCGTCGACCCATAGGCTAGGACTCCGTACTGTATGATTGGCTGTACATATGTCTTATAGACTCTTATCATATGCGGTGCTTTTAGGAATTTTCTCAGACGATAAAACATAGCAGTGAACTGATTCAGTTTTCTTCTGGATAATATTGCTATGTTCGGCAAAACTTAAGCGGTGATCTAGAATGATGCCTAAATACTTGAAGCTCTTCACATTTTCTATTTTTTCCGCGTAAAATGAAAAGCCGTCTTCACTGGCTTTCTTTTGTCTGAAAGACATTGTCTGTCTTTTTTTTGATAATTAGTGTAAGCTTATTTTGCTCTAGCCAGTAAGTAACATTGCTCAAGGCCAATTGATGCTTGCTATTTATTGTTTTTGGGGTTCCAGTGGTTTTTATAGCGGTATCGTAAGCAAAAAGATAATCTGTACTGTTTTCAATTTTAAATGAAATGTCATTTATATAAAGAATGAACAGCAGCGGTCCAAGGATGGAAGCCTGCGGTACGCCAAACGACACTTCTCTAGATTTTGAAGTTCTTCCATTCACGTTTACCACCTGTTTTCTATCGTGCAGAAATGAAGCTATTATGCTATTATGGTCGACAATATCAAATGCTTTTTTCAAAACCTTTATTTCAATTGCTTTACTTTGTTTATTTACTCTGAAATCCTCTAACAATGAAACAATTGCGTCGGTAGTGCTGTGATTTGATCTGAACCCAAATTGATTAGCTTTTAGTATCTTGATATTTTCTATATATTTTAAATTCTACCGAAAATCAGGAATTCAAATATTTTGCCAATGATAGGTAATAAAAAGGTCGGTCTGTAATTCTCTGGTTTGCTCTGGTCTCCGTAGTTATGGAGTGGTGTTATGGATGCTATTTTAAACGACTTCGGAAAATTTCCCTCCACAAAACATTTGTTGAAAAGCATCGTCAGAACCGGTGAAACACTTGCCGATACAGCTTTGATATAGACGTAGTTCAAATTATAGCAATCTGTGCTATACTTTTTCTTAGTCTTAGCAATAGCGGCAGTAACTTCTTTTTCATCAATTGTCCTGAAAAACATTGAATTTATTTGTTTTGCTCTGTGTCAGTTTTGGTGAAGGAAAATTTTTTGCCATCTTAGCTCCTATTGTAGCAAAAAACTCTATTGAACTTATCAAGATCTTCAACAGCGTTCTTTTCTACTGTTTTTTCATCTCCATCGATGTTGACTACTTCGTTAACAAACTGAAAAAATTTCCTGTTTCTGTTTCCAGGTTCTGTCATTATTTGCTTTTCATAAAATCTTTCCTCTTATTTTTTTCCTCACAATTTGGATTGCTTTTCGCGCGCTTGTTTATCACTTTGCATTTTTGTTTTTAAATAACGATTCCAGTTGGCTTTTTTTAGCTGAGCACTCTTTTACTTCCCTGTCGATCCAGTCTTTCTTGGTGCCTTGATTTGATGGCTTTAGTGGTAAAAAAGAGTATTGAGTGCCTCAACCAGTTTCTCATGTTCGATCTCTGCACACCGGTTAGAATCACTTGTTAATAATTGGCCGCTCACTGATTCAAATAATTTTCTGGAGAATACAGTTGAATTCACCAATGAGATTATCATCGTCTAGTTTATTCCAGTTTCTTCTCAGTAATTGAACACTTTCAGAACTTTTCTCTTCTTTTACAAGCTCTAGTCCCAACCTGTTTGGTTTTCGCTAATTTTGGTTTTATCAATTAAAATTTTTGATTTGAAGTTTGTAAAAAAAACGTCAAAACAAGTTTTTGTCCTAACTGCTTCGCGCGTTGCAGTTGAGGGTCTACAAGAGCCAAAGCATTCATTTCCATCTGGTTAGTTATTAGGATCGATTTTGCCGATTTCTTCAAAAAAAAATAAACATTTAGGTCCCCACACACGATATGTAGAGTACTGGGTGTTATACTTATTTGATCAATATAGGAAGAAAGTTTTCCAAAGGTTTCTGCTTTTGTAGCATTGGGCGGAATGTATATACAAGTCACTACGTTTTATCGCAAAATTTAATCTCCAAACTAATAGCTTGCAGAATGTTTGTATCAACTGATGCAATTCTTCTCTTTGCCGCTTTTTTTGTGTACAAAAATACCAACACCACCTCTTTTTTTCTGTTGGATGTTTCTATCTCAAGGTAGTTCTGTAAAGAAAAACAATCGCTTTCAAAGCTACTTTTTTAACCAAGCTTCAGTGAGGCAGATTGCCACTGGCTCAACCTCAGTTTGACTTATAAAAAATTTGAATTCATCAAAGTTTTTTGTTAAGGAACGAATGTTTTGAAGAAGTATCCACTTCTTTACCGTTTTACCTGAAGTGCCCTTGTTTTCTAAAACCTCCATATGTTCTTTTGTCTGCGTTTTTAGCATTATGCCTTACTGGTTTTTATCAGCATCATCCTAACAGCGCATGAATGTTAAACAATTTGGGATATTGTGAGGGGGAGTGATTACAGGCCACGGCACGTCGGACGAATTGCTCTCGAACGACTAGTGGGAGCTCGAATCTATTGCAGCCTGCTTTAGTCGGGGTAACTAAATTCACTAAGCTACGAATGACGTCATGAGACGTTATTGTATACTACTATAACCACTAACAAAATTTGTAAGTAAAAAACATAAATTTTGACGCACTTTTATTGTTACTTTTAGTAGTGAACTGACGCCACTTCAGCGTAGCTGTTGACACTGGTGAATGAGGGAGAAATTTAGATCACGCAAAACGAAAAAGTCAAGCGCGCAAAAATCAGCTGGGCTCAAGGGAGTCAAAACCGTCAAGCTAAAATTTGGCATAGAAAAAAGAGCCGGTAGAATACCGGAAACGACTGGAAAAGTCGTGCAATAAAAACTCTTATCTAACCCTAAGCATTTCAGAAATATGAAAAAAACTAAGCAAAACAGTGAAAAAACCAATTTTTAGTGAGATATGTTGGTAGTAGTTCGGGGGCGAGGTAGGTGTGTGTGTGTGTGTGGGGGGGGGGGGGGGGTAGTTGAAGGAGGGGGTGGGGTGTACGTTAGACAGACTGGAGGGACTTATATGGGATCAAAAAATCTCAAAATTACCTTTTCACTTTGAATATTACCATCAGTTCTTAATGCTATACATTACAAGCTAAGCTACTTTTAAAGTCCGTTGTTCAAAAACAGAAGTCAATGTTCGAAAACTAAAGTCAAAATTTCAAGTCATAACTTCAGCTTTAAAAACAGTGGAAAACCAATAGTCCTCTTCGAGTCGAAAAAAGATCAAGACGTTTACAGTAGTTGCTTCATACTTCGTTCGAGAGCAATTAATCACATGCTTGAAAAAGTGTACGTTTAACAAAGCCGGCAGATTGTCGGAAAACAGCCGCGATAAAAGTTTGTGGCCTTTCATGGAATTGAAACAACTTATGAAATAAGATAGACAGATTGACAAATAGTCCTTTACTAGATATTTTGGGTTAGATTCGGACTGTCACTTTTATGAGACATATAAGCTCTATAAGGAAAAAGCCCCAACAGAGCTTTTTCAAAAAATAATATTTGAAATCAAAAACTCAAGACTGAAATACTCAAGAATTAGAGCATATACGTTTGGCACTACTTAGATGCACACTATTGATCTTTAACTAGTAAATGTTCATAAAATTTAATTCATTAAGTGAGCTCAGAAGGCATTTTTTGAGTGAAGGAATTGACGCAATTGACCAAAAAGCAGAACAAATGACGTTTCGCACACAAATTTAAACTGCAAAGCAGTAGTCACTGAAATTGAAAAAGTCAATGGTCGCAAGAATACTCGATGGAGACGACGAATTAAAAAACATAGCGCGACAAGTCCTGAATTACAATCCAAAGAATTAATTTAGCTTTGAACTGACAAAAAAGAAGCCGTGTTAAAGGTCCAATAAGAATAATTAGTTCGACACCACTGAGATTAAGCATTTTTACCGCAAGAACAAAAAAACAAGAAAGACTAAAAAATCAGATCAATTTTTCAAAGACATGGTCAAAATCAAAAAACGACTTCTAAGAGCTCATGCCACTAATTAAATTCCCTTGTTTCTCATTATCAACCGATGAAACCTGTCATTAATGAGGTTAAGTGATAACAGCAATAAGTTCAATAAATAATCGCAAAACTCAAATATTCAATGATAGTTTAAAAACGGGCAGCGTATAAATCAAAGAAAGCAATAGCTATAAATCGAAAAGACTTTCAACAACAAGAAAACCTTTTTTAGAAACGAATGCCAACGGTCAATAATGAGACAAAGATATAAGATAATAAAACTAACAAGAAAAACTCGCAAAACTCAAAAATTCTATAATATTTCTTGAAAACAATTGATGTCAAAGTCATAGAAGGTATCAAATTTGAACAAAAACAATTTAATCGACTACAATTACCCCTATTTGCAATCTATTGGGCCTGTTATTAATGAGAATAAACGATAAGACAAGAAAAACTACAAAATTACAACAAAAACTCGAATATTGACTCATAATTATTGAGGAAAAGTAGTGTCAAAGTAATGAAAACTAATAAGCTATTAATTCGGACCATCAATTAGGTTCTTTTGCGCCTCATTATCAACCAATGAGACCTGTCATTGATGATACTAAGTGACAAGACAACAGAAATAATTTTTCAGAGAGGGTAAAATCAAATATTCGTTAATGTTTTTTGACAAAAAAGTGTTCAGCTCATAAAGAGTTTCAGCTGCACCTTGATTAATTCTCGCAATTTCAACCAGGCGCAATTAAGACATATATGTATCAAACTAAAAGCACAAAAGGAAAAGAAACTCTGATAACAGAAGTCAAATTTACGCACGTGAAAAAAAAACTCCCTCTCAAAAACCGAAAATTTTTTCAAACACCAATTCTGACTCCACTTTAAAGGTAGTTTGAAAAAAATCACGTTTTTAACCTACTCTAATTTCGCTCCCTTTAGTGCTTCAGCGTGGCTAAAATCACCTTTGACTTCTCACTGACGTGAAAAAGCCGAAAAACGCGTGAATAGATCTTAAAAAAAGACAGTACACCAATACAATCCAAATCCTTTGGATTGTAAAAGACCACGATGTCCCCAATAATAGCGGTTATCGCTTCGCCGCTATTAACAAAGATCTGTGGCGTAGACGATCTTTATCAACGACTGAACACTAAATTTGGTGAACCTGTTTGGCGATGTCTGATTCAGCTGAAATCCATTCACATCTGTGACATAAGCCAACACTTTAGTCCTCTCCACGTGTTTGAGAAACCTGTGACCCAATCCGATATTCTCATGGGCACCCTCTATCAACCCTGGAGTGTCAGCCACTGAGATCTTCCTCAGGTCCCCATATCTGATATGACCGACATTTGGGTGTAAGGTTGTGAAGGGGAAGGCGGTGATTGATGGCTTAGCATCGGAGAGTTGAGCTGCAGAAAAGTCAAATTTAAGTTTTTAACACTTTTGGCGCTGAGAAAAAAACAATTTTGGCGATTAGAAAGAAAACAGAACGTCAATCAGTCCTCTTTCACTGTTCAAGATACCCTTTACGAGATGTTGGTAATTTTTGCTTAAAACCCTGTTTAAATAAACTTCGAAAAGTTTGAACATCAATAATGGTTAGTGTTACTTATTAAGGTGGGGCTGGCTATCAAATAATATTATAAAAGGTTCTAGTAATCATAATGTAACTTCACAGGATGCGTGTGGTCAGTTTATGAGTTGAGTCGCAAAAAAGTCAACTTCAAAACCACGGCCCAGATAACCGCTAAAACACATTTTACGAAAATTATAGATTAAACAAAAAAATTCAGCTCACACAATAGTGTCGATTTTCCCGCATTTGGAAACCCGACAAGCCCAACATCTGCAATGAGTTTGAGGAGAAGTTTAAAAGTGCCAAAAGAACCCTTTTGTGACTGGAAGTCATTGTTGGGACTGCCTCCCTGGCCCCCTTTGGCAACCTGGACCATGTCGCCTTCTCTATTCAAATCCATCAATTGGCGACCTAAACAATAAATTAAACAACTTAATGAGCAACTCCGACAGATTGCAGTAACATATAAACAAGGCCGGATATAGAACCAAGGTAATATGTCGATTCAATTTATAAAAATGTACAACATAGCAGGCCGATCGGGTTTTCTGGGTTTAACAGTTTCTACTCTGACTCTGTTTTATGAGAATGATTCTGTGCATTTTAGATTGCTCTGCTCAGCAACTGCTGTCTGAAAGCACTTTGAACAGAATGAGCGAAGAGTGAAACTACGCTAGATTCACGCAAAATGACGAAAACGTGGCGAAATGAGGTAAAGCAAAACCATTATTGGCTGGCTAAGAAAAACATAGCTGCCACATTGCCAGAAAATAGCCGCAATCGCTTCGTAGATATGCAGTCTCAAAAAAACAGTAAAAAAGACAGACCAAAAAAAAATTAGTCTTGTCATTGAAGGCTGAGACGTTATATTTTGATTAAAAATCTGTATTAGTTTCCACTGCCTCTATTAGCTGCTCTCAAATAACCTTCATTTAGAGTGACACACACCCATTTGACCTTATCTCTTTGAATTAAAGTAAATAAAAGACAATTTCAAAATGAGGAAGTCATTTTTGAGAGTGAGGTAAGTCACGTGTGACCAAAAACTTAATCACGTGAATGAAAAAAAACACGCTCCAATAAGAGCGAAAAATGACGTCACGCACGCACTTCAATTGAAATTGCATGAACGAATGAACAAAAAGTGGTTGTGACGTCATATGGTTGTAACAAAAATCTTGACGAAATAAAAAACATAGCAGGACAAGTCCTGACGTACAATTCAATGAATATTCATTGCAAAAAAAATTCTAAAAAACAGATCAAAAAAGCAAAAGGAAACAGAAAATCATTGTCAAAATGCCGCTGGGGAGAACAAAAAACCACTAGCGAGAAATGTAAAATTGATTCTAACAAAAAACTAGGCTTGGATTGAACCACGAATGGATTGGGGAAACCATTTAGAAAAACATCCGATCCAAAAAACTGAAAAAACCAGTAAAAACCAAAGTGAAATTGCCGCATATGAACAAAAAACCACTACAAAAAAAGAGTCAAACACCGTTTTCATACTCTACTTTCAAATTAGAACGAAACATTTTCACGCCGCAAAACCACTCGCTTTTTCGCTCCATTTTCTGTTTTGGCGTGACCAAAATCACTACTCCAATTTGACTTCAAAGATCATGAAAATGTGTGAACAAATCTTTAAAAAAAATACAGCGCCCCAATACAATTCATATTCTTTGAATTGTAAAAGCAAAGAGAAGCGCAATAATAACTCCGGCTATCGCTGTGCGGCTACTAAAAATATAAGCGAAAAACGTCAGAAGAATTGCTCTCGAACGACTAGAGGTAGCTGTAATCAATTTGAGCCTGCTTCAGTCGGGAGGGGGTGTAGTCTGAATGGGACTAAGAAATTCACTAAGAGCTTCGCATAAACTCATTAGAGCTTTATATATACCACTATAAAATTAAATGGCACCAGTTCCGGCGCACTTATCATTCGACTTTTAGTATTACCTTGCCGCCCATTGAGTTCAGCTGCTTGAACTTGTGACTGAGAGAGAACTTTAAAGCACGCAAAACACAAGCAAGGGCGTAAAAGTCACCCAAAAAAACGATGAAGCGAAAATTTTAGATAAAAAAACACACCACACCCGGCAGATTGCCGGAAAACAACCACCGTTGATTCCCATAGCCAAGATTGGGATTGAAGGCAAAAAAATACTAATGAAAAAAATTGATTTTTATACACAAAAACTTTTGAAGTACGAACTATTTTGATGGTATTTTGGAGCTGAACATACTCCTGTTTCGTAGCGAGACACAACAGGGGCTAGTATCAATACCAATAAGCATTAGAGATGTTAACTGAGAACAAAGTTCGAGTAACGGGCATCTAAAAATGGGCTATTGGTTTATCCAGGTTCTATTTCTGATTTCGTTTTTGATACTGACTCTGTCCATTTTGAATTGCTTGCTGAACCAATGCTGTCTAAAAACACTTAGCAGAATGAAAAAAGAGTGAAACTAGCCTAGAGAAGTCAAAAACATTTCATGCAAAATGTTGAACAAGCTGTGA
This sequence comes from Convolutriloba macropyga, assembly GCF_964194025.1. Lineage (NCBI taxonomy): Eukaryota > Metazoa > Xenacoelomorpha > Acoela > Convolutidae > Convolutriloba > Convolutriloba macropyga. The sequence continues at coordinate 38,630,069 of NC_134481.1, read as the reverse complement.
ACTAAGGTAAAGTCAAAAAAAATTATTAGTAGAAAAAAAACATAGCAGGACAAGTCCTGACGTACAATTCAATGAATATTCATTGCAAAAAAAATTCTAAAAAACAGATCAAAAAAGCAAAAGAAACAGAAAATCATTGTCAAAATGCCGCTGGGGAGAACAAAAAACCACTAGCGAGAAATGTAAAATTGATTCCAACAAAAAACTAGGCTTGGATTGAACCACGAATGGATTGGGGAAACTATTTAGAAAAACATCCGATCCAAAAAACTGAAAAAACCAGTAAAAACCAAAGTGAAATTGCCGCATATGAACAAAAAACCACTACAAAAAAAGAGTCAAACACCGTTTTCATACTCTACTTTCAAATTAGAACGAAACATTTTCACGCCGCAAAACCACTCGCTTTTTCGCTCCATTTTCTGTTTTGGCGTGACCAAAATCACTACTCCAATTTGACTTCAAAGATCATGAAAATGTGTGAACAAATCTTTAAAAAAAATACAGCGCCCCAATACAATTCATATTCTTTGAATTGTAAAAGCAAAGAGAAGCGCAATAATAACTCCGGCTATCGCTGTGCGGCTACTAAAAATATAAGCGAAAAACGTCAGAAGAATTGCTCTCGAACGACTAGAGGTAGCTGTAATCAATTTGAGCCTGCTTCAGTCGGGAGGGGGTGTAGTCTGAATGGGACTAAGAAATTCACTAAGAGCTTCGCATAAACTCATTAGAGCTTTATATATACCACTATAAAGTTAAATGGCACCAGTTCCGGCGCACTTATCATTCGACTTTTAGTATTACCTTGCCGCCCATTGAGTTCAGCTGCTTGAACTTGTGACTGAGAGAGAACTTTAAAGCACGCAAAACACAAGCAAGGGCGTAAAAGTCACCCAAAAAAACGATGAAGCGAAAATTTTAGATAAAAAAACACACCACACCCGGCAGATTGCCGGAAAACAACCACCGTTGATTCCCATAGCCAAGATTGGGATTGAAGGCAAAAAAATACTAATGAAAAAAATTGATTTTTATACACAAAAACTTTTGAAGTACGAACTATTTTGATGGTATTTTGGAGCTGAACATACTCCTGTTTCGTAGCGAGACACAACAGGGGCTAGTATCAATACCAATAAGCATTAGAGATGTTAACTGAGAACAAAGTTCGAGTAACGGGCATCTAAAAATGGGCTATTGGTTTATCCAGGTTCTATTTCTGATTTCGTTTTTGATACTGACTCTGTCCATTTTGAATTGCTTGCTGAACCAATGCTGTCTAAAAACACTTAGCAGAATGAAAAAAGAGTGAAACTAGCCTAGAGAAGTCAAAAACATTTCATGCAAAATGTTGAACAAGCTGTGAACTAAGGTAAAGTCAAAAAAAAATTATTAGTAGAAAAAAAAACATAGCAGGACAAGTCCTGACGAACAATTCAAAGAATTTTCATTGACTAAACAAAAAGCTAGACCTAGAACGGACTATGAATGGATTGGGAAAACCATTTAGAAAAAAAACCGATCCAAAATGATGAAAATCAAAGTGAAATTGCCGCATGTGAACAAAAAACAACTAGCGAGAAAGCGAATCTTTGTTCAAACACTGTTTTCTCACTCTACTTTAAATTTGGAGCGAAAAAAATTCACGCCGCAAAACCATTCGCTTGTTCGCTCCACTTCCTGTTTCGGCGTGACCAAAATCACTACTCCAATTTGACTTCAAAAATCATGAAAATGTGTGAACAGATCTTAAAACAAATTCTTTGAATTGTAAGAGGAGCGCTATAATAGCCGGCTGAAAAGCTGAGGCGGTTAGTTAAGACACACACACGTATACAAAAATTGCTTCTCTTGGAGAGCAGTTAAACATAGTTGCCAGAAAATAGCCACGATAGCTTCTTAGATCTGCAAACTCAAAAAGATAAAATAGACCAAAAAAATGCCTTCTTTTTAAAAGCAGATTTGAAGTGATCGTGACGCAAATTGCTTGTAACACAAAGCATGACCAAAAAACCAAGAGAAGGCCAAAAATATCCACAGGAATCGCTTTGCGGCTAACAATAAAAATTAGAAGCTTCATAACAGCCGGGCCAGAAGATGAGGGCGGCTATTTAAATGAGACGAATAATACCCTCACTGTCGTTTTGCAGCAACTGAAAACTGTTTCATTCATTCAAATCCATTGATTCTTCATTCGAGAAGCCTTGGCAGTGGTAGCAGTGGGAAGCATTCTTAAGACTATATATACCTCAAAATATTTTGAAGTACTTTGAGTGTTAATTGTAAGGTACTACGCAGCAACCTGTTAACCTGAAGCACTGTCTATCTGAGCCACCAAGTGCGTTCAGCTGCTTCAAAAATGTTAATGACGGGATCATTTAGATCAAGGATAACTCAAAAAGCCGTTGATGTAAAAGTAACTCGCATGTTCGCTCCACTTCCTGTTTCGGCGTGACCAAAATCACTACTCCAATTTGACTTCAAAAATCATGAAAATGTGTGAACAGATCTTAAAACAAATTCTTTGAATTGTAAGAGGAGCGCTATAATAGCCGGCTGAAAAGCTGAGGCGGTTAGTTAAGACACACACACGTATACAAAAATTGCTTCTCTTGGAGAGCAGTTAAACATAGTTGCCAGAAAATAGCCACGATAGCTTCTTAGATCTGCAAACTCAAAAAGATAAAATAGACCAAAAAAATGCCTTCTTTTTAAAAGAAGATTTGAAGTGATCGTGACGCAATTTGCTTGTAACACAAATCATGACCAAAAAAACCAAGAGAAAGCCAAAAATAGCCACAGGAATCGCTTTGCGGCTAACAATAAAAATTAGAAGCTTCATAACAGCCGACCCAGAAGATGAGGGCGGCTATTTAAATGAGACGAATAATACCCTCACTGTCGTTTTGCAGCAACTGAAAACTGTTTCATTCATTCAAATCAATTGATTCTTTTCATTCGAGAAGCCTGGGCAGTGGTAGCAGTGGGAAGCATTCTTAAGACTATATATACCTCAAAATATTTTGAAGTACTTTGAGTGTTAATTGTAAGGTACTACGCAGCAACCTGTTAACCTGAAGCACTGCCTAACTGAGCCACCAAGTGCGTTCAGCTGCTTCAAAAATGTTAATGACGGGATCATTTAGATCAAGGATAACTCAAAAAGCCGTTGATGTAAAAGTAACTCGCATGTTCGCTCCACTTCCTGTTTCGGCGTGACCAAAATCACTACTCCAATTTGACTTCAAAAATCATGAAAATGTGTGAACAGATCTTAAAACAAATTCTTTGAATTGTAAGAGGAGCGCTATAATAGCCGGCTGAAAAGCTGAGGCGGTTAGTTAAGACACACACACGTATACAAAAATTGCTTCTCTTGGAGAGCAGTTAAACATAGTTGCCAGAAAATAGCCACGATAGCTTCTTAGATCTGCACACTCAAAAAGATAAAATAGACCAAAAAAATGCCTTCTTTTTAAAAGCAGATTTGAAGTGATCGTGACGCAATTTGCTTGTAACACAAATCATGACCAAAAAAAACCAAGAGAAAGCCAAAAATAGCCACAGGAATCGCTTTGCGGCTAACAATAAAAATTAGAAGCTTCATAACAGCCGGCCCAGAAGATGAGGGCGGCTATTTAAATGAGACGAATAATACCCTCACTGTCGTTTTGCAGCAACTGAAAACTGTTTCATTCATTCAAATCAATTGATTCTTTTCATTCGAGAAGCCTTGGCAGTGGTAGCAGTGGGAAGCATTCTTAAGACTATATATACCTCAAAATATTTTGAAGTACTTTGAGTGTTAATTGTAAGGTACTACGCAGCAACCTGTTAACCTGAAGCACTGCCTAACTGAGCCACCAAGTGCGTTCAGCTGCTTCAAAAATGTTAATGACGGGATCATTTAGATCAGGGATAACTCAAAAAACCATTGATGTAAAAGTAACTCGCTTGTTCGCTCCACTTCCTGTTTCGGCGTGACCAAAATCACTACTCCAATTTGACTTCAAAAATCATGAAAATGTGTGAACAGATCTTAAAACAAATTCTTTGAATTGTAAGAGGAGCGCTATAATAGCCGGCTGAAAAGCTGAGGCGGTTAGTTAAGACACACACACGTATACAAAAATTGCTTCTCTTGGAGAGCAGTTAAACATAGTTGCCAGAAAATAGCCACGATAGCTTCTTAGATCTGCAAACTCAAAAAGATAAAATAGACCAAAAAAATGCCTTCTTTTTAAAAGCAGATTTGAAGTGATTGTGACGCAATTTGCTTGTAACACAAATCATGACCAAAAAAACCAAGAGAAAGCCAAAAATAGCCACAGGAATCGCTTTGCGGCTAACAATAAAAATTAGAAGCTTCATAACAGCCGGCCCAGAAGATGAGGGCGGCTATTTAAATGAGACGAATAATACCCTCACTGTCGTTTTGCAGCAACTGAAAACTGTTTCATTCATTCAAATCAATTGATTCTTTTCATTCGAGAAGCCTTGGCAGTGGTAGCAGTGGGAAGCATTCTTAAGACTATATATACCTCAAAATATTTTGAAGTAATTTGAGTGTTAATTGTAAGGTACTACGCAGCAACCTGTTAACCTGAAGCACTGCCTAACTGAGCCACCAAGTGCGTTCAGCTGCTTCAAAAATGTTAATGACGGGATCATTTAGATCAGGGATAACTCAAAAAGCCATTGATGTAAAAGTAACTCGCTTGTTCGCTCCACTTCCTGTTTCGGCGTGACCAAAATCACTACTCCAATTTGACTTCAAAAATCATGAAAATGTGTGAACAGATCTTAAAACAAATTCTTTGAATTGTAAGAGGAGCGCTATAATAGCCGGCTGAAAACCTGAGGCGGTTAGTTAAGACACACACACGTATACAAAAATTGCTTCTCTTGGAGAGCAGTTAAACATAGTTGCCAGAAAATAGCCACGATAGCTTCTTAGATCTGCAAACTCAAAAAGATAAAATAGACCAAAAAAATGCCTTCTTTTTAAAAGCAGATTTGAAGTGATCGTGACGCAATTTGCTTGTAACACAAATCATGACCAAAAAAACCAAGAGAAAGCCAAAAATAGCCACAGGAATCGCTTTGCGGCTAACAATAAAAATTAGAAGCTTCATAACAGCCGGCCCAGAAGATGAGGGCGGCTATTTAAATGAGACGAATAATACCCTCACTGTCGTTTTGCAGCAACTGAAAACTGTTTCATTCATTCAAATCAATTGATTCTTTTCATTCGAGAAGCCTTGGCAGTGGTAGCAGTGGGAAGCATTCTTAAGACTATATATACCTCAAAATATTTTGAAGTACTTTGAGTGTTAATTGTAAGGTACTACGCAGCAACCTGTTAACCTGAAGCACTGCCTAACTGAGCCACCAAGTGCGTTCAGCTGCTTCAAAAATGTTAATGACGGGATCATTTAGATCAAGGATAACTCAAAAAGCCGTTGATGTAAAAGTAACTCGCTTGTTCGCTCCACTTCCTGTTTCGGCGTGACCAAAATCACTACTCCAATTTGACTTAAAAAATCATGAAAATGTGTGAACAGATCTTAAAACAAATTCTTTGAATTGTAAGAGGAGCGCTATAATAGCCGGCTGAAAAGCTGAGGCGGTTAGTTAAGACACACACACGTATACAAAAATTGCTTCCCTTGGAGAGCAGTTAAACATAGTTGCCAGAAAATAGCCACGATAGCTTCTTAGATCTGCAAACTCAAAAAGATAAAATAGACCAAAAAATGCCTTCTTTTTAAAAGCAGATTTGAAGTGATCGTGACGCAATTTGCTTGTAACACAAAGCATGACCAAAAAACCAAGAGAAGGCCAAAAATATCCACAGGAATCGCTTTGCGGCTAACAATAAAAATTAGAAGCTTCATAACAGCCGGGCCAGAAGATGAGGGCGGCTATTTAAATGAGACGAATAATACCCTCACTGTCGTTTTGCAGCAACTGAAAACAGTTTCATTCATTCAAATCAATTGATTTTTTTTTTTTTTTTTTCATTCGAGAAGCCTTGGCAGTGGTAGCAGTGGGAAGCATTCTTAAGACTATATAGACCTCAAAATATTTTGAAGTATTTTGAGTGTTAATTGTAAGGTACTATGCAGCAACCTGATAACCTGAAGCACTGTCTAACTGAGCCACCAAGTGCGTTCAGCTGCTTCAAAAATGTTAATGACGGGATCGTTTAGATCAAGGATAACTCAAAAAGCCATTGATGTAAAAGTAACTCTGAAGAGTTAAAGCGTTCACTCAAAAGTTTTGCTTAAAAAGACGGACATTGTACTAATTGCTCCACTCTTTTCGATAGAAATTAATGAAATTCATTCTGCAGAAAAATCTAATAACATAGCCGGCGGATTGGCAGAAAATACTTGCGATAGCTTCGTAGGCCCATAGTCTCACAATGCCAAGCTATCTACTCAAAACAGAACATAGGCTCAATTAATCCTCCATAAAAAGCCAATGAGATCTGTCATTATCCAGGAAATTTCATACGACTAAAAACACAAAGTAAAAACGATAGTTAAAGACAAATGAAAAAACATCAAATAAATTCTTCGAGAAAGGGGTGTCGAAGTTGTTAGAACCATAATCGATGCCTTTAAAGACTTTTATATATTCAATTTCGTCTTAATTTGAACGCCAATAGAATAATATGTGAACTGTCAATAATGTGATATTGTGACAATACGACAAAAAAAACGCGAAGAACGGGCCAATGTCTAAAAATCAAGAAAAAACGTGAAATCTAGTAGTATCAAAGCCAGAAAACCAAAACTTAACGCGTAAAACCGCAAAAAAGATTCAGGAGAAAGAAGAGGAAGAAGATGCATTCTTTCTTTGCTGACACTCAGCTGCTAGTTGACCAAATTAAGCAAAAAATAGTGCTAAGTTCAATAAGCCACTGTTTATTTAAAATTCAAACTTTTTTAAAAGTCAAAATGACCATAATCTTTCGAGTGAAGAAACTAGATAAATAAATTTGAAACTGCTGAGTGAGCCAATTGGACCTATCAACAAGGAGCTTTGATTTGAACTGTTCTGTTCTTTAATAAGCATAAAGATCAATTTTTTTTTCAAAAAGACCAACTGATTACAATCCGAATTATTTTTGGATTTTAACAAACCAAGATTGGACCAAAACCAGCTTTGATATTGCTGTTCGTGCATAAAGAACACTCAGTTGCTTCGAATGTTATAGATGTAGATAATTTTAGTTCCAGCCTACTCTCAATGGAAGTGGAAGCCGGACTAGCTCACTTTGTAGTTTACAAAGATTGTTTAAGTCGTTTTGAGAGTGTACTTTTGGAAAATTTATTCAAAGGACTAAGGAAGCCTAATTCGGTCAATTTTTGATGAAGAGGCTAAAAAATTAAATCAAAATAGTCACCAATACCTTTTGTCATAAAAAAAATTCAACAAAACTATTGTTAACAATTTTTAAATATCTTAGCAAAATTGATCAAATCGGTCTAATATTCAAAAAAATTTAAACAACGATAACTCGCTCTAGAAAACGAATTTCAAAAAAATTTCGTTCTGTATTCCACGCTGGACGGGCTTTTTAATGATATCACTCACAACTCTCTACGATGAATATATCAAAATTGATTAAACTAAAAAAAATCCAATTGAGTATTAGAAAATCCAATTGAGTGAGCGGTTGGCTTCGTCAGTAGCTAGTCACAGTTTAGTTAGGCCAGCTTTAGCTTGATTTGACTCTGTAACTTTTAGTTTTCTAGCCTTGTTAGTAAATAAATCAAATAAAAACTGATATTTCAACAATTTGCCAAATTTAAAAGAAAAGCTTCCCGATTTGTGAAAATGTTCAAAATTAATTATTATCTTTGAAGTTATGTCAATTAACCCATCTGCAAGACTTGAAAAGCGTCGTTGGTCAGTAATGATCAGAAAAGGACAAAAACTAATCAAAACTTTCAGAACCAATCGCAAATTTTCACAAAATTTTGTATCTAATAAAATTTAAGATTTTAAAATCTTAAAACCAATTCATTGCCCCATATCCCCATTTCCAGCTCTAAATAGTTTCACTGGCTCATAAAGATCCATAAATTTGGAACATGATAATTTTCAGAAAATTTGAAAAAATTAAATTTTATCAAAAAATTGCCTAAGCTGGAGTCATTTAAATATTGATAACCATTCCAATAACTCTAGAAACTATGCAACAGCTTATCATGAAGCCTTGGAGGAGGTCCCCAGAACCATTGTACCGGACAAAATGATAGAAATATCAAAAAGATAGAAAAAATCGCAAACATTTTTAAAAATTGCTGATATTAAAATCTTGAAAAACATTCCATTACATCTAGAAGCTATGCAGTAACCTAAAATCAAACCCTAGAGAGGGTTATGTATCTCTTGAGTCTAAAGAAACCTAAAAATTGACAAAAATGTACAAAAAACTTACAAAGAATGCAAGTTTTATCAAAAGAATTGCTAAAATTTGTCATATTAAAAAATTGAAAGCTAATCCATGGCGTATAAATCTTTTCGCGTAACTTTATATCAAACCCTTAAGGACGTTTTCTAGCCCCTGCGTCCAGAAAGACGTGAATAATGTAAAATAAATGCAAAGAAAACTGAAAAACCGTTTGTCAAAAAAATGCACAAATTCGTGATGTTAAAATATTGCAACAGTTCCACTACCCCTTGAAACCATGCAGTAACCTATTATAAAACCCTAGACGAAGTGCACCGGGGGGCTAATGGGAAGGGAGGGGGTGGGCAACAGTGGGGTGGGGGCAATGGCGTGATGGGGGGTGGGGGCAACATTGGGGGGTCAACAGTGGGGGTGTCTTCAACATCGAAGAACCGCCCTTCACACCATAAGTATAAGTCTCCAAAACAGTTTGAGCTGAAACAGAGCTGAAAGGCTCTAATAGCACTTAATGCCCGCTGGGCGCTACCTGTTTATCCCGTTTTTCAGGGCGAAAAGTCTAAAGCGTCTGACGAAAAATCAGTCGAGCGAAAAATCGCATTAGAAAAAGACCGACAGGACTAATCTTATTGCTACAAACTTCGTTTGAGAGCAATTAACAAAGAAGATTAGGAAATCTCAATAAACAAAACCGACATTAATTATTTAAACTCCTGATACCAAAAAGCCAAATAACTTTGCAAAAAAATCGAATCCTGATGAAACGATCGAAAGAAAGAAAGCAAAACTCAAGTTGTTTAATGCATAGCATTGAATTCAGTCTTGCTAATATTCTGTTTATTTCAGTTCTAGCTTGAAAAGTCGTTTTTCGTTCACAACCACTACCACGCATCCTAAGGAGTATTTTTTCTCTGAGAGCATTAGCTTATTGCTCTATCATAATAATTTTAATTATTATTTATTCACAAAAAAGACTCATCATGGCAATGACTATAGCAGTAGTACAACCATTTGATCTCTTCAAAATTTCTAGTACTCAATTACGAGTTTTCGGACGAACGAACTCGGTCTATGGTGAATTTTCCGATGAATTTAAATCTTCTTTTGACTTCTTTGATTTGTTTAACTGTAAGAAAATCTCTCAAGCACGTCAAAAACCAATCATTTCAATTTAAAAAATCTGATTGAAAAAGTATATTGAACAAGTCGCCTGCCTATGCTAAAAAAATTTCAAAACAGTCACTCTAGCAGATCTTATCGCCCAGACATTTCTATAGTTTACAGAATTCTAAAACATAGCCGGCAGATTGCCGGAAAATAGCCGCGATAGACGCTTGTGGCCTTCCATGAATTGAAACAACTAAAGAAATAATATAGACAGATCGACGACCCGTCCTTCAATAGACCACTCGACTTTTTGGGTTACATTGGGACTGTCAGTTTTATGACACATACGCTCTAAAAGGAAAAAACACTGAAAGAGCTTTTTTCAAAAGTGATATTGAAAATCAAAAACAACACTAATACTCGAGAAATAGGGCATATAAATTTGGCACTCATTAGATGCGCACTATTGATCTTTAACTAGAAAATGTTCACAAAATTTAAAGTTCCGTGAGTGAGTTCAGAAGTCATTTCTTTAGTGAGGTAAGTCATGCAATTGACCTAAAATCAGAAATGACGTCACTCACACAAATTTTAACTGCAAAGCAGTAGAAGCCAATGAAGTTATTGAAAAAGTCAATTCCAAGAAGTCAGGTTGTAAGAATCATCGATGGAGACGACGAATTAAAAAAACATAGCAGGACAAGTCCTGAAATACAATTCAAAGAATTGAATAAAAAATCAGAAGTACTCTACCTGACCAGCACATCAATTGATTAATGCCAGCCAAAACACAAACAAAATCATCTAAAAAATTGAGAAACCAAAACAATCAAACAAACTACACAAAGATATACTCATTGCTAAAACTCTTAAAGCTTTTACCCTTAAGGCACAATTTGATCCCTTTAAATATACCTATTTCAAAAATATGTTCAACGCCAATTTTTGTCTCTAAAATCGGTCCAGTATTATATCTGCAGGATCTGAAAAAAATCATTGGCGCTTGAAGACCGATTAACTCGAAAATGACCGAAAAATTAAAAAATGAAATCAATTGCAAACTTTAATGAAATGTTGCTGAAAGTCGTGATATTAATATATTCAGAATCAATTCTGTGTCTCTAGTAGCTATCCAGTAACCCAATTCCAAGCCTTAAAAATTCATTGGCTCAAAGGTCAATAGGCAATAATTTTTAGAAAATTCAAATTTCAAAAAAAGTTTATTCTATTTCATGTTGAAAACCATGCAATTGCTACCTAGCAACCATTTATTAACATACTATCAAACCCTGAATGAGGTTACCTGGCTCCTTAGGCAAGAAAAACTGAATAAAAGACAAATGTTTTTGAAAAAAACTTGAAAAAGGCAAATTTTATCGAAAAATTTCTTATATTCGAATTGTTGAAAACAAATCCATTGACACTAAAAACCACACAGTAACTTTTTTATCAGACCGTGGAATAGGTTTTCTGGCACTTGAGAATGGACATATATCAAGAATTGACAAAAATTTTAGGAAATCTTAAAAAAATTGCAGATTTTATCAAAAAAAATGCTGAAATTCGAAACATTAAAATGTAGAAAACAATTCCATTGTTACTAGAAACTATGCAGTGCCCTATTATCAGACCTCCTTAAGGAGATTCTCTGGACCCTGAAGCTTGAAAAACTCAAAAAATGACAAATATTTTCAAAAAAAATTGCACAAAAATAGTATCATTTTGCGTTTTGTATTAGTTCATAAAATAGTCAACATAGCTGGCAGATTGCCAGAAAATAGCCGCGATAGATTTGTAGACCGGCAGTCTAAAAAAAAACAGTAAAAAAGACAGACCAAAAAATTCGTCTTTTCATTGAAGGCTGATCTGTTATATTTTTATTAAAAATCAGTATAAGTTATTGCTGCCTCTATTAGCTGATCTCAAATAACCTTCATTTAGAGTGACACACACCCATTTGACCTTATCTCTTTGAATTAAAGTAAATAAAAGTCAATTTCAAAGTGAGGAAGTCATTTTTGAGAGTGAGGTAAGTCAAGTGTGACCAAAAATTTAATCACGCGCATGAACAAAAAAACTCGCTCCACTAAGAGCGAAAAATGACGTCACACATGCAATCCAGTTGAAATTGCACGAACGAATGAACAAAAAGTGGCTGTGACGTCATATGGTCGTAACAAAAATCATGACGACGAAATAAAAAAAAACCAAGAGAAGGCCAATAATAGCCCCAGCTATCGCTGTGCGGCTATTAATAACAAGTAATTTTGTCTCGCAAAAGGCCTTCATGAAATTTTAAAAACTTCAACCTAACACTAATCAAACAAAAAACTAAAAAAAATCAGAAACCATAAAAAATTGTACCATTTTGAGCCAAAAACTCCTGAAAATGAGCTTTTAACCTTAAATTAAGGCCATCCCAGCAGCTGAACCACTCTAAACACTTGAAGAACTACTAAAACCCACTTTTGGCCTCTACTGAAACTTAATGCCCGCTGAGCTTTACCTGTTTATCCCGTTTTGAAAGATCAAAGTCATTGAAAAATGTGAACACATCTTAAAAAACACAGCGCCCCAATACAATTCAAATTCTTTGAATTGTAAAAGAAAAAACCACGATGTCCCCAATAATAGGCGGTATCGCTTCGCGGCTATTAACCAGAGAACAAATGGACTAGAGTATGGATTAGACAGCCTCACTTGAAGTCACCTGAGACAAAAGATACCTTTTACGTCACAGACAGATGTACCAACTGGCACCTTGTAAACCAGATCGAGTCCTCTCTCTCCCTTCAGCTTCCTCTTCCCACTGGACACTCCGTCTTCTCCCTTCAGTTTCAACAATCTCTGACCATGCTTGGGTTGAATATCGGACATCCTACACACAATTGTATACTTCATTAGAAAGTAAAATTAATGGCCCATCAGGAGAAAAGGTAATAATTGTGGCATAAAATCCACCACAAAATTTGAGATAAGCCCTCATTTGCACTATGTTAGCGGTTTCATCATCTAAATCTTGCCCATTTTAATCACTTCTGAATCCATAAATAATAGTTGTTAATATGTATTCTAGGAAATAAAAAAAATAGGTGACTCCGCTTTTCAAAAAATCAATATAAAAAGTGGTTATACTTCATGAGTAATAATTTTTATTTCGCAAATTTTCTAACTTTTACTATGATGAACTACTAAAATATTTTCGCTTTTTTTCATTTTTCTCAAAACAAAGATTCCAACAAGAAATAACACGAAAACAGTACCGTCTTGGTAGTTACAATAAAAAACGATTGGAGTAACTTACGTGCCTCTTTGCCGCATCAGCCACCAAATAAACATCTCCCCCGTCTCCACCCACGCCCCCCATTTTAGGTAGACCCTGTCCACTCCTGCCCCCGTAGGCATTGTATTGCACTTGGTCTATGAACCTCTGGTCTCTCACTCTCAACTCTCTTCTCCAGTTGTAGTCACTGGTACTGACTCTCTCCACATACGCAGCTGCAAATTTCACATCATTTCAGTTACAACCTCAATAACAAGTTACATCTATCGCCATACTTGCCATCCCAAAACCTGTAACTACTTAGTAAAATGATTAGCTATAAAAAGTAGCCGCGACCTATAGATACTTAAAATATTAGTTAAGCAAATTTTCGATCTCAAGTGTCCAAAATATTTACCTAACAGCGAAAAAAAGGAAGCAAATGCACTCAATTAACGCAATTATAAATATTTGTAGGGATTCTGAAGCACATATAAACGATTAATAAGCCTTAGTGGTTCAAAAAACAGTTTTAAAAAAATTAATAAACCATGCCAGTTTTCACAAAATTTGTTTTTTTTTAAAATCAGGCCCAAGAATTAGCGAACTCAATTGTGACCCTTCCCAGTAAAACGGGTAACTTAAATCATTGGCGGTCAATAAAAAATATTCATATTAGTTGATCTCAAAACGGAATTAAACATAAATACGCTACTACAACTACAAAATTTCAAACAATTGTCATAATTATCACGCAATTCCTACACAATTCAAAACACAGAAAATGGGCTGGCTGTAGCCTAGATAAATCTTCTTTTAGGGATGCGAAAACATCAGCTAAAGGTATGGTTCGAACCCCAACCTCCTGCGTACGCTTCCATCACATTAACTGAGGTACTAACCACCACTCGCCTATAAGGGCCTTGTCAACGTCTCCCAAACAATCAGTTTGGCTTGATCAACAAAATTTATTTCGAAGTGACAAATTGATCTCACTCAAAAATCAAAAAGAAGTTCACGAAAAAGTCATTTGAGAAGACCAAGCTTATTCTAGAAGAAAAGCGCAAAAACGCTCACGCGAAAAATCTGCATAAGAGATATACAAGTTTGCAAAATTCTCATTCGAGAGCAATTAACCACCTTTAAACAACTACATCAGACATACATCACAATAATTCCTGTTATTCAATTTAGGAATCTTTTCCGTTTGTGCCCCCCAGCACCCCGTTTGTTCCATTTTATTTGCACCCCCAAGACGCACGTGCTATTTTTATATAATGATTTACTATGTTATGGCACATGTGTAACTGAGGGTGCATAACCTATTTTGGGGACACAAACGGAAAAAATCCCAATTTAGTGGTAGATTTTTCGTAGATTTAGTGTAGAAAAATATTCCTGACAAGAATGAATTAAATAAAACCGTTCAAAACTTTGCATTCTCTGTAAGAGACTTTATTGTATCATGTTCTACTTAGAAAAATTTCTAGAAATCCTCAAATTTGTTATTCTGCGTAGAAAGTTTTTGAACCAAAAAAACAAAAGAGATTCCGATGCACCGCAAACTCCCTCATAGGAGCCAACAGTAACTTATCGAGCTGGCCGATACTTTTACCATCACTTTCAATGACGCCATCAGATAATTCTAATCAGCGGCTTCAACAAACCAAAATATCTGCTCTTTCTGTAAACAATAATTCATGTCAAGCCAGAATTATTGTCCAGCACCAAACATAGCTGGCAGATTGCCAGAAAATAGCCGCAATAGCTTCGAAGATCTGCAGTCTCAAAACAACAGTAAAAAAGACAGACCAAAGCTGATTTGGTATATATTTTGATTAAAAATCTGTATAAGGTTTTGCTGCCTCTATTAGCCGGTCTCAAATAACCTTCATTTAGAGTGACACACACCCATTGACCTTATATCTTTGAATTAAAGTACATAAAAGTCAATTTCAAAGTGAGGAAGTCATTTTTGAGAGTGAGGTCAAGTGTGACCAAAAATTTAATCACGTGAATGCAAAAAAACTCGCTTCACTACGAGCAAAAAATGACGACACATGCACTTCAGTTGAAATTGCATGAACGAATGAACAAAAAGCAGATTTGAAGTGGTTGTTACGTCATATGGTCGTAACAAAAATCGCGACGACGAAGTAAAAAAAAACCAAGAGAAGGCCAATAATAGCCCCAGCTATCGCTGTGCGGCTATTAAAAACTGCGGCATTGTCTAAGGTTTTCGATAAAAAGACGAATGAAGTGTTACATTGATGACTACCTACAAACACATGCTACGTTGGACTCGACTGGCTTCAAATCAAAACACTAAACGACAGATGCTTTTCGCAACCAACATGAAAAAAGCTTTAAATTACGATGTCTCCACAAGATTTATCTACAGCGTTTGTCTCAATTATTGTATTGATTTAAATCAAAATGCTAGTTTTTCTCCAAAAAAACACATTTTTTTAAAAATACATGAGTGAACGAAATAAAACAGTTGTATTACACTACCTGTATTAGAATACCCGGAATGTTATTACGTTTGTTACATCAATCAAAACATGTTGTCAATTAAAAACAACAGCAAAACGCGGCAATCAAAACCCTCTATGGCCCCAATAAACATGACTCGAAGTCAGAGCTAAAACTGAAGCAGAATTTGTTGAAGCAGAAAACGCAGTAATTGAAAAACTCAAGGCCTTGTTTTACGAAATAAAAATCTTGTCCCTAATGAAAAACGAGTTTTTTTCCAAAGCTTGGAAAATCCCTGCGTTTGACCAAATCCAGTTTAAGCGACGGCATTGCTAATTGATTGAACGCCAAAGTTTTTGAATGACGCTTGCTCACTAGCAAACATAAACCGACTAACGTCGAACAATTTGCTCTCGAACGACAGGCGGGGCAATTTAATTCAGAGGGGGCTGTAGCAAAGAAAAACTTACGCCGACAAGTGCAAAACATACGCCGACAAGGGAAGGATTCGAACCCGCGACCAACTGCGCCCCCGACTGCAGCACTTACCACTCGGCTACCTGTCCTTAATTGTCTCCTAGCTTACAATCGCTTTGATTTTGGCAACGGACTTAATTTCTCAAAAAGAGCAATTTAGGTCAAGCAAAAATTAAGAAGTCAATCGTTAAAAAGTCACTCAAGTGAAATCGGAAAGATGTTCTAAAAGAAAAAGGTCAAGCAAAAATTGCGCATAAAAAGACACGTTGCTTCATAATAGCTGCTACAAACACTCCGTTCGAGAGCAATTAAAAATAAAGACGTTAAAATTATTTTATGCAAGAATTTACGAGGCACCTAATTGTACTGACTTAATGTCTCGTTTTTATTGTGTTGTTCAATATTCTAATAACAAGGAAATTTAGCGTTTTTATACCTTATCTTATTAAGTTCCAATGCACTTGTTTTAATGTAAGCCTGATTTTTTTCGCTTTCAACCAGCAGTATTTTGATCTGCAAGGCATGCTTGTTCGCACATATTTGCCTAGGAAGCCAAAATTTTTATTCTACTAACGGTCTAACTGCCACTTACTCATTTATTGGACTTCTCGCTATCACAGATGGGACGAGTTATTAATTTATAACAATTGCCATTACAACCGTGAACAAATATTAGTTACAGTTGACATATTTTAGCAGCTGCTGAGGTGACAGGTCCGGCTTTATGTACGGCACATTGGAGCGGTAAGAACCCAAAATTATTACATTCAATAAAACAGCTACTTTAATACCTTTTTCAATTGTTTTATTATGAAGATGCTTGAACGTTTATACAAATTGACTTGTAAAGTTGGAACTTTATTTACTGGTAAGCAACATTGAAAGTATCAATCGATGCTCAGCTCAACTACTGACCACTCGTTCCATTTAGGTCCAATATTCAACTTTCGCTATTTTAAAGACGCTTTAGCTGCAATTGTTTTTAGGACTTCTTCTTGAAAGATAAAAGCATAACCAATTAACTACAATAGTTCTTAACTGTTTTTAACTTTGAAAACTAAACGCTGGCGGAATATTTCACCAAGTGGACATGATGATCTTACACTTTGACTAACCATTAGTACGCTTCTTAGAATTCCGTCCTTTCGTATCATCCGAAGAACTGATATAATCCGATAGAAATCTGACAGGGTACATCCAAGCACCAATAGCACTCTGACTATTTGCATTTTGAATGGACCACCGACACCTGCAGCACCATCGGCATCTCATTATTGATTAAAAATTCATTTAATCTGAAATGAGAATAGAATAAGGCGAACTCGACACCTGTTGAAAAACTCGGATTACCGCCAGCAAAGCGGCATGTATATTGCAACCATCACGTGGGGGTTCGTGTCCTATATAAATTCTGTCGAGAAAGGGTCATCAGACGACAAGTTTTTAAACGACGCGCTGTTAATTGTAAAATTTTGATTGCTGAGGCCACCCTTACTGAGAGCGCGGAGGAGGGTGATAAAGTAATCACATGACCGCACGTGGACAGAAAATCAGAAACGAAAAAAAAAAAACGAAATTTTGATCACACTCCATTTTCTCACCTACCTGAAAATTAGTGATAAAATCACTCGCTCATTCGCTTCATTTCAGCAAGACCACAATCACTACTCCAATCACTACATCCAAATCATGTAAATGTGTGAAGATCTTAAAAAAGATAGCCGGAAGAGTGCGGAAAGGACTCAAAGTGAAATTTGACTTCGACTCCAAGTAAATACTTCTACTTGATAAATTCAATCAGCCATTTACTCCTTTGAACGACTAAACTTGAAACAAAACACGCGGGAAAACTTTCGAAAAAAGATTACGGCAGAACCTTTTGACATTATCTCGAAAATAAAAGATTTTTTTAAGTTTTGACAGCAAAGTTTTTTTATTCACTGCAGACCACATGATGCTATTCAGTAGGTTCAACGAAAGAGTTGCCTCCTCGCATAGATAAAATTGTGACCCGATGAGACATCCTGGAAAATTTTTTGAGAATACTTCAGATACCATATGTTCTCAAAGTGACTACCAACGAGTCCCAGGACACAATAAACAACGGAAACAACAAGAGAACAAAAAAGCAGAGACAGGTTCTTCGTTTAATTAAACAATCAAAGTAGCCTATCGAACATCGAAGTGTCTCTTTTGAAGCGTCATATTGAAGTGTCACAAAACCCTTAGAATCTATAAATGAATAGTATAAAAGGTGTCTGAAAATGACAAAAAAAAACAGAAAAAATTGACATAATTTGAGCAATTTTTGGAAAAACTCATTCCATTCCATCGACTCGAAAATGCCACTTGAAATAGCAGAAAGACTAACTACAACATCAAATTCTCTATGCACTGTAGGAAATTAAAAAATAATACCAAAACTGCTGAAACGCGTCCAAAATGGCGAAATGATCAATAATAGGTCAAAACTTTATCTTAAAGTTTAATAAACTCTCAAAATGGTCAAAAACGGTCCAAAGCCAGCAATTATGAGAAAACACAATTCGAATGAAAAATAAGAGTTAAACCTAAAAGATTCCTTGCTTAACAAGAAAATTAAAAGGTTCCTTGCACGTACTTTTCGCAAGCTCTCTAAAACATTGCCTGAAAAGAACTCTAATACTTCTTTCCTTATTACTTTTATTCAGAAGTTTGGCCAATACACTTATTTTTATGATTTTTGCGGCATTTGACTTTGCAACCTGTGAAAAGAGAGGTCACCGATTTAAATAAAAAACGATTAAAAAACTTCCGAGTCGTAAAAAAATGATCGCCATAACTCCTCTTCGAGTCCTAAAAAGCTTTGTAGATCTGCAGTCTCAAAAATATAGTTAAGAAACTTACTTATTGCGGCTTCTATTAGCTGCTCTCAAATGACCTTCAATTATAGTAACAGAGACCCATTTGACTTTGTCTCGTTTATTTAAAGCAAACAAAAAACAATTTCAGAGTGAGGAAGTTATTTTCGAGAGAGGAAATTCACGTGTGACCAAAAACTTACGCACGCAAATAAAATCTTGCTCCACTAAGATTGGAAAATGAAGTCACGCACGCAATCCAGTTGAAATTGCATGAACCAGTGAACAAAAAGCAGATTTCAAGAATTTGCATATGGCCGTAACAAAAATCTTGACAGCGAAATAAGAAAGACAAAGCAGGACAAGTCATGAAACAGTTCAAACAATGTTTATTGATCAAACAATAACACTAAACACAGAATAGATACTATTGGATTATAAAAAACAGATCCGATAAACTAGTAAAAAAGAATGATAAAATGCCGCATGTGAACAAAAAAGCCCTTGCGAGAAAGCGAAATTTTGTTCTAACACCTTATTCTCACACTACTTCAAAAAGCAAAAAAATTGTACGCCGCAAAACACTCGCTTTTTCGCTCCACTTCCTGTTCTGGGGTGACCAAAATCGTCACTTCAATTAGACTTCAAAACTCATGAAATTGTGTGAACAGATCTTAAAAAAATATAAAATAGCCGAAAGCATTCCGGAAACATGAGGTCGTATTCCAGGAAAAAAACTGGCTTTTAAAAAACTGACACTTCCTTGCAGAAAGGATCAGGGCAGAGCAAAAAACAATCTGAAGTCAAACAGTAGAAAATTTCGTCAGAACAAAACATGAAAAATTAAGAAATTTTAATTTATTTTTCACATAGATTACGTACACATACAAATAAAAAACGGTGTTTCATGCAATGAAAACTAGCAATCTAACAACAAATATCAGCCACGCCTTAATTAGATCGCAAACATCTATTTTCAAAAAGAAAAAATGGATGTTCTCAATTTTTAATTTCACAGAGAGGCAACTTTATCAGAAG
Source organism: Convolutriloba macropyga (assembly GCF_964194025.1). Classification (NCBI taxonomy): domain Eukaryota; kingdom Metazoa; phylum Xenacoelomorpha; order Acoela; family Convolutidae; genus Convolutriloba; species Convolutriloba macropyga. The sequence continues at coordinate 38,610,442 of NC_134481.1, read as the reverse complement.
AAATTTATACCCATTGTCGTAAACAGAGCCTACAGCCAAGAAGCTTTAATTCATTTACTAAAAATCCAGCATAACGATACAACGGGCCAAAATCTCCAAATATAGCCGGCAGATTGCCGGATAATAGCCACCGTTGACGCACTAGACGCATATCAGTATTGAAACGGAAGAAAGAAGAGATAGAAATTGACAATTTTTCAAAAATTGTTCTAATTCAGTGCGCAGCTTCAGTTAGATTCTAAGCCTACACTTACGTCGGCTTCTAAACTGAAGGGTATTAAGCTTAATACTAATATCAGCAAGCAATCATTCTAATGAACTTTGATAACCTAATGCACTATGACTTAATGACCGGCTTTATCGGTTTGGTTTATCCCGTTTCTTTTGATTTTAATTTGACATTGGCCGTACTCACTACATTGCGTAATTAAATGCGCGAAAGAATTTAGAACCCATTCATTTGAAACAGTGAGAGAGGTAAGTCAGAAGTCAAACGTGAAAATCGTGACTTATGTAAAACGACAAATGTGATCAAAAGTTAAATTCACTCCCTGAACTTCGTTTCTTTGCTCGCTAACTTATCAAAAAAACAGAAAAGCATAGCCCCTCTCAGAGTTTTAAAAAACAGAAAACCATAACGGCTCTCCGATACTCCTCTTCGAGTCGTAAAAAGACAGCGCCCCAATAGAATTCAATTCTTTGGATTATAAAAAAAACCAAGAGAAGGCTAATAATAGCCGCAACTATCGCTTTGAGGTTATTAACAATGATCTTAACAACTCCAGTTATCGTCTCACTGGATCCTGCTTTCAGAATTGAGAGTAAAATATCGAGCACTGTTGACGTTTAGAAAGGCGCGACGTTAAACTATCCAGCAACCTATTGTTTTAACTGCCATTACTGTCATTTTCCTGATTAGTTTTTGCTATACGCGATACTTACCCGCATTTCCGAATTTTAAAATACTTGAAATGCGTCAAAACAATGAGATTCGACCTCGACAAAGCTTATTTCTTCTCTAGTTTAGTCATTTGCGATAGATTTTGAGCTACGTTGAGAAGAAAGTGACGTGCTACCGTACAATTCCAAGCTTTACTATTTGCTAACACAAGCAACTACTCCAGTCAAAATAACAAATACAATTTTCAATTGAGAACTTATAAATACTCAAAATCAAATAGCAATAGTAGCAAAATTTGCATTTATAACTCTGGATTAAAATTTTTTCAAAAACTGCAGCTTAGCACAAGATTGGAATAGAGTGTTTCATTTGAATGCATGGCGGAACTCTTCATAGACTACGAAAGTGATGACTGTCGCCGGAACCACCCTCACTACGCTTGGCAACAGACCCTTGTAAAATCCAGACATCCCTTCGTGTTTAAAAGTGTCCTGAAAAATGATATTGATTTGAGAGTCACATCCACTCCTTTTTCTTTTTGACATTCTTCGAAAGCATTTCCTTATTTTGGATTTACGAGAGTGAACTGAGAGATACGCAGGCACTGATAGTATTCTTTAGAGCCTAACTTATAATTCTAACTATTGCAATTCTTTTACTTGAGATGTTAAAATGTCAGTAGTAATAGTTAAGCAAGACAGGGGGGGGGGGGGGGGGGTAAAAGGAAGTACCTATGTATTAACATTAGGTATAGCCCATTTTCCCTCAAATCCCAAAGATGTACCTCACAGCTTGATACCCACGCTGTTCACACGAGGGGGATTAGCAAGTTAATCCCTTAATAATAAATTAGGCCATTTACCCATTCCCATATTGCACTTTAATAATGTAAATTTCCAAAGACGTACCTCACTGCATGACACCCAAGCTGTTCTCTCAAAGGGGATCAGTTAGGTAATGTTTTAATATTAAATTAGATAGGGTGACTCATTTACACTTACGTACGGTTTACGTGATTTTCAAAAGTACCGCACAGCATGATACCCACGCTGTTCACACGAAGGGGATTAGCAAGATAGTGCCTTAACAACGAATCAGCAAGGACATTGACCCCCTACCGTAATGCACTTTAATAATGTAAATTTTCAAAGACGTACCTCACAGCTTGACACCCAAGCTGTTCACACTAAAGGGATTAGAAAGACAGTGTCTTAACAACAAATCAGTAAGGTCATTGACCCCCTACCATTTTACACTTAATGTAAATTCCCAAAAACGTACCTCACAGCATGATACCCACGCTGTTCACACGAAGGGGATTAGTAAGATAGTGCATTGAGCCCCTTCCATTTTACACACTTTGATAATGTAAATTACCAAAGACGTACCTCACAGCAGGATACCCACGCTGTTCACACGAGGGGATTAGCAAGATAATCCTTTAATAATAATTTAGGATGAGTCATTTACAGTTACGTACGACTTTTCAAAAATGCACCTCACACCATGATACCCAAGCTGTTCACACGAAGGGGATTAGCAAGACAGTGCCTTATCATCGAATCGGTAAGGTCATTTACCCCCTACCATATTACACTTTACTAATGTCAATTTCCAAAGACGTACCTCACAGCATGAAACTCAAGCTGTTCACACGAAGGGAATTAGCAAGATAGTGCCTTAACAACAAATCAGTAAGGTCATTGACCCCCTACCATATTGCACTTTACTAATGTCAATTTCCAAAGACGTACCTCACAACATGATACCCAAGCTGTTCCCACGAAGGGGATTAGCAAGATAATCCCTTAATAACAAAATAAGAAGGTCAATTACCCATTCCCATATTACACTTCACTAATGTCAATTGCCAAAGACGCACCTCACAGTATGATATCCAAGCTGTTCACACAAAGGAGATAAGCTAGGTAATGTTTTAATATTAAATTAGATAGGGTGACTCATTTACAGTTACGTACGGCTTACGTGATTTCCAAAAATGTACCTCACAGCATGATACCCAAGCTGTTGACACGAAGTAGATTAGTAAGATAATCCCTTAATAATATTATCCCGCGTAGATAAAAAAATACCCAATTCTGTCTAAAAATTACCCAAAACTTGCTAAAAAGTACCGAATTCTTGCCAAAAATAGACAACTGTTACCAAAAATTATCCAAGTATCACCAAAAAATACCAAATTCTTGCTTAAAAATACACAATTCTTGCCAAAAATATCCAATTCCTGCTAAAAAATACCCAACTCTTGAAAAAACAACCAATTCATGCCAAAAAAATACCGAATTCTGTCTAAAAAATACCCAAAACTTGCTAAAAAGTACCAAAAATTAGACAAATGTTATCAAAAATTATCCAATTATTGCCGAAAAATTCACAATTCTTGCCTAAAAACACACAATTTCTGCGAAAAATACCCAATTCTTGCTAAAAATATCGAATTCTTGAGAAAAACACAAATCATGCCAAAAATACCCAATTTTATCTAAAAAATACGCAAAAAATGCAAAAATATTACCCAATTCATGCTAAAAAATACCCAATTCTGTCTAAAAACTACACAAAACTTGCTAAAAAGTACCCAATTGCTGCCAAAAAAAAGCCAATTATTACAAAAAATTATCCAATTATTGCCAAAAAATATCAAATTCTTGCTTAAAAATGCCCAATTCTTGCCAAAAAACCCAATTCTTGATAAAAAAAATCCCCAATTCTTGAAAAAAATGCCCAATTCTGACAAGCACTTTCCAAAACCTTAAAAGAAATTAACCAATACAGGTTGAAAATAGCCATTTCTTACCAAAAAAAACTACATTTTTGCCAAAAAAAACCTAATTCCTATCAAAACCGAAACAATTCTATTAAAAACTGTCCAATTCCTGCCACTTATATTTACCAAAAGTAGCTGAATCTTGTCAAAAATACTCAAATTTTACCCAATTTTCTTTAGTATTGTCGAAAAACAACCAAATTATAAGCAATATAACAAAATTTTATCAAATATTTATCCAAAATATATCAAAAATTATACAACTTGCCATCATCTGTATTTATTTAAATTCATTCTGTCAATCCAATTATTTAGTGATCTTACAAACATCAACCTTTGACATCTTCTTTTGTAAGAGCGAATCTTCTCAGGTGATCGATAGAGGTTTTATGAGCACAAATTTATCAGGAATTTTTCACTATCGTTAGAAATTAGTCGTAAAATGTATCAATTAAGTCCTAATACCAAAAAAATCACATCATACTGTCTTCGCAAATACGGACAATTAGGTGATTTCATCCTTGCACGGGAGCCGCTCAACAAAATGTAGGTCAACTAAGACGTATGATTACCACAATTACCGAATTACAGATACCTAGGTATAGTATGGGGTCATTGAAATCATGTGACCCACATCCAAAACAAAACTTTACAAGTCTCAGACAACATGGAACTAAGCAGATTCGTCCGTGGACATTTTTGTGACTATGAGTTGTCTTATAGACCAATGTATAAAAATTTACTCGGATTTTTTGAGCAGGAGAGAGAACTTAAATTCCTCTGGTGTTTGTCTGACGACTTTGAAAATTTGCAGAAACCTGATAAGGATTTTGACGAGTGGGAAAATGGGTCACTGTCACTGACAGAGAGTTTTATTGCAAGTAGAGAAGAAGAAAACGCAATTGACCCCAAGTTTGGCATGAAAAAATTTGACAAGACAGCTCCCTTGTCGTGTTTTTCTACGGAAACTGGGCAAGATGCAAAGAAAGAGGTACAGGGAGCGTCGGCTGTTAAAAACACTTCACTAAAGTCTGTCGGAACCAACCTTAGTACAATCTAGCTTGCTGGTATGCCTCGCTATACTCTCCCTCACTTGACTAATGAAAAACTCATTACTAACATCACGTGACCTTACTAAAAACAGAAATGACAAACACTAAATCATTTTCTACACAACTTTCATTGACTTAACAAAATGTTTTATAAGATCTTATCGGCTACGAGGTTTGTTGTTCCCAATTCTTCTGTGTTTTAATTAAGTTTCATTGGCTCGATATATCGAGGTTAATTTTCAAGATATTTCAGTCATTTGTTTCTTTCCCCTTACATTGTTCAGTTACCCTTATTCATCCAGGTTTTCTTATTTTCTGCTTCCAGATCTCATCTTTTGCTCAATTCACCAAAAGTAACTACCAAAAGTAGTAGTTCCAGTCATATCTTTTGGTAGTTTCATTCTTGTCAACATATTCAATTTTTACGGAAACATACTTTCATGGTTTCCCGAAAATGAAAAACGCAAAAACTCTTTCTTATCAGCCTGTAAAATATGGGACAAAAATATAAATTCCGAATAAAATGACCAAAAATTTTCTCATGGAGGACTTATTGGTTAAGCAAGTTCCTTTCTTGACTTTTTCTTTACTAGATTGAAAGTTTTTCGATTACATGCTGTACTGCACGATTCTGCCGAAGGGTCCAGGATAACGTTACATGTTACCAAATTTTCTCAGCTCATGTTTCATGGGTTAACTGGGTTAATCTTTTTTGTTCTTATTAAACTTTTCCATCCTCAATTTTTCAGAAGACTAGACTGCTAATCATTTTTTGATGTTGTAATCTAGAAAAAGGAATGTCTCTCGTTGTATTTGATAATGAGTTCTTGGAGGGGAAAATTGTTAAGGAGTTGGGTGTTTTCAAGGACGGAATTGTTTTGGGATTCAGTTTCCTGCCACCCAAAGACTACCAACCTACTTTTCAAGCAAAGTTGAACACTAAAAATTTACATGGGATCAATTGGAGCAGTGGAAAACTGGAATATATTGAGTTGTCATCAGTCATTCACATTTATTGTTCACCTACAACAGAATACTTTGCGAAAGGGTTGGAGAAATGTAATCTCCTATTGTAATCTCTCAAATTACTCAAATCTCTCAAATTTGAGAAATGTAATCTCTCAAATTACTTGTGTAAAGATGTGGAGAATCTAGATGATCTTGGTTGTCCAAAAATTTCCGAACTTCTCAACAATTTGGATACTGACTGGGATTACAGCAACTATCCGTATCGACACGAAAAAACCTTTCACTGTGCAGAAAAGAAAGCTTATGCTTTCGGAATTTGGACTCTTGATCATTTTGATAACGTATAATATTTGTAATTTCTAATTGTATTTGATCGTTTTGTAATTAATTGTTTTTATTTTACTACTTTTTAAATCAGAGAAAGGTCCCATTGGAATATGATTAGCTCGCTGCAGATTATATGATGGCATAATAATGCTAGAAATTGACTAGTTTTCAAAATAATAATAGATATTTCTTTTGAAATTGGGAACCAAGAAATTTCAGTTTAAAAGGTCACAGTAAAATGAAATCTTAAAAACTAAATTAAAAAAAATATTCGAAAACTTCAAAAACTGGAGATTTGAAAAGGAGAAAAAATTAAAAAACACAATTTTTTGTTGAAAACCTTATGTCAAAAACGATATTTTGAATCAACGTGTATTTTAAGGAAAAACGACAATAAAAAAATTTAATTGAACAAAAGTAGCTTAAAAACATCAAAAACTAACAAACCAAAAATAAAAGAAATCAATATACACGTTTCTTTGTTTAAAACTTCATGTAAAAATTTTTTTTCGTTTTTCATTGTTTTTTATGTGAAACAATGCAAGATAGTGCCGTAAAAAATTAGTTTTAAACAAAAAAACATTAAAAAAATATAAAAATGATAATGTATAAAGATTACGTATAGCCCATTTTACCTCAAATACCAAAGACGTACCTCAAAGCAGGATACCCAAGCTGTTCACGCGAAGGGTTTCTTAGCAAGATAATCCCTAAATAATAAATTAGTAATGTCATTTACCCATTCCCATATTGCAGTTTAATAATGTAATTTTCCAAAGACGTACCTCAAAACATGACACCCAAGCTGTTCACACGAAGGGGATTAGCAAGATAGTGCCTTAACAACAAATCAGTGAGGTCATTGACCCCCTACCATAATACATTCTACCAATGCCAATTTTCAAAATCGTACCTCACAGCATGATACCCAAGATGCTACACGAAAGAGATTAGCAAGATAGTGCCTTCAAAAATTAGTTAGATCATTTACCCTTATCACGTTGCACTTTACTAATGTCAGATTCCAAAGACGTACCTCACAGCATGATACCCAAGTTGTTCACACGAAAGGGATTAGCAAGATAGTGCCTTAACAACAAATTTGTTAGAATGAGTCATATATTCACCAGAAGGGACTAGGGGTATTATTAGGTATTAAAGAAACAGCGGGTATCCAACTGTTGGGACATATGCTAATTACTCAATATCATGGGTCTTTTTTGAATTGGGTATATATTGAATTAGAAATTTTATTGTAAAATTGTGAATTGGGTATATAATGAATTGGGTATTTTGATGCAAAAATTTGAATTTAATTATTTTGTTTGAAAAAAAATGTTTTACTAAAATAGTTTTTAATCAAAGATTTCGTTTTTTACATAAGGTTTTTAACGAAAAATGTAAATTTTAATGTTTTTTTTTCTATTTTTCCATTTTTCAGTTTTTGAAGTTTTTCCAATGTAAAATTTTCAATTTTATTGTTTTTATTAAAAAATATTGTTCTACTAAAATAATTTTATTTTCAAAAATGTCGTTTTTTACATAAGGTTTAACAAAAAATGTAAATTTTGTTGTTTTTTGTTTTTCTATTTTTACATTTTTCAGTTTCTGAAGTTTTTCAATGTAAATTTTTTAATTTAGTTTTTTTTCATTAAAAAGTGTCGTTTTACTAAAATAATTTTTTTTCAAAAATGTCGTTTTTCACAAAGTTTTTAACAAAAAATGTAAATTTTGTTTTTTATTTTTCTATTTTTGCATTTTTCAATTTTTGAAGTTTTTTAATGTAAAATTTTCAACAATTATTTTTTTATTAAAATATGTCGTTTTACTAAAATACTTTTTTTTTCAAAAATGTCGTTTTTTACATAAGGTTTTTAACAAAAAATGTAAGCTTTGTTGTTTCTATTTTTCTATTTTTACAATTTTCAGTTTTTGGAGTTTTTTCATGTAAAATTTTCAATTTAGTTATTTTCATTAAAAAGTGTCGTTTTACTAAAATAATTTTTTTTTCAAAAATGTCGTTTTTCACAAAGTTTTTAACAAAAAATGTAAATTTTGTTGTTTTTTATTTTTCTGTTTTCACATTTTTCAGTTTTTTAAGTTTTTTAATGTAAAATTTTCAATTTATTTACTTTTTTTCATTAAAAAATTTTGTTTTACTAAAAGAATTTTTTTTTTTCAAAAATGTCGTTTTTACATCAGGTTTTAACCAAAAATGTATTTTGTTGTTTTTTATTTTTCTATTTTTCCATTTTTCAAATTTTGAAGTTTTTTCATTTACAATGAAAAAACTTCAAAAGCTGAAAAATGGAAAAATAGAAAAATAAAAAACAACAAAATACATTTTTGGTTAAAACCTGATGTAAAAACGACATTTTTGAAAAAAAAAATTCTTTTAGTAAAACAAAATTTTTAATGAAAAAAGTAAATAAAATGAAAATTTTACATTAAAAAATTTAAAAAACTGAAAAATGTGAAAACAGAAAAATAAAAAACAACAAAATTTACATTTTTTGTAAAAAACTTTGTGAAAAACGACATTTTTGAAAAAAAATTATTTTAGTAAAACGACACTTTTTAATGAAAAAAATAATTAAATTGAAGATTTTACATGAAAAAACTCCAAAAACTGAAAAATGTAAAAATAGAAAAATAAGAAACAACAAAGTTTACATTTTTTGTTAAAAACTCATGTAAAAAACGACATTTTTGAAAAAAAAAGTATTTTAGTAAAACGACATATTTTAATAAAAAAATATTTATTGAAAATTTTACATTAAAAAACTTCAAAAATTGAAAAATGCAAAAATAGAAAAATAAAAAACAAAATTTACATTTTTTGTTAAAAACTTTGTGAAAAACGACATTTTTGAAAAAAAAATTATTTTAGTAAAACGACACTTTTTAATGAAAAAAAACTAAATTAAAAAATTTACATTGAAAAACTTCAGAAACTGAAAAATGTAAAAATAGAAAAACAAAAAACAACAAAATTTACATTTTTTGTTAAACCTTATGTAAAAAACGACATTTTTGAAAATAAAATTATTTTAGTAGAACAATATTTTTTAATAAAAAACAATAAAATTGAAAATTTTACATTGGAAAAACTTCAAAAACTGAAAAATGGAAAAATAGAAAAATAAAAAACATTAAAATTTACATTTTTCGTTAAAAACCTTATGTAAAAAACGACATTTTTGAAAATAAAATTATTTTAGTAGAACAATATTTTTTAATAAAAAACAATAAAATTGAAAATTTTACATTGGAAAAACTTCAAAAACTGAAAAATGGAAAAATAGAAATAAAAAACATTAAAATTTACATTTTTCGTTAAAAACCTTATGTAAAAAACGAAATCTTTGATTAAAAACTATTTTAGTAAAACATTTTTTTTCAAATAAAATAATTAAATTCAAATTTTTGCATCAAAATACCCAATTCAATATATACCCAATTCACAATTTTACAATAAAATTTCTAATTCAATATATACCCAATTCAAAAAAGACCCATGATATTGAGTAACTAGCTTATGTCCCAACAGTTGGATACCCGCTGTTTCTTTAATACCTAATACCCCTAGTCCCTTCTGGTGAATATATGACTCATTCTAACAAATTTGTTGTTAAGGCACTATC
>NC_134481.1:38466428-38600561 GCF_964194025.1 Convolutriloba macropyga | reverse complement strand
TGGCTAAAAATACTCAAAAAAAGCTTGGAAAAAATTGCGAAAATTAGCATAAAATTGCATGTTTTTAGCGATCGGTTGTTCGTCAGTAGCCACCGTGGGGGGGGGGGGTAGGGAGGAGGATGCACAGGGTGGGAGGCTATTGGGGAGGGAGGGGGCAGCAGCTGGGTGGGGGCAACAGCGCGGTCGCGGAGGGGTGGGGCAATAGTAAAATAGTGGGGGGGGGGGGGGGGGCGTCAATAGCGGGGGTGCCTTCAATCTCTAAGAACCGCCCTTCACACCATAAGTATAAGTCTCCAAAACAGTTTGAGCTGAAACAGAGCTAAAATGCTCTAAGAGCACTTAATGCCCGCTAGGCGCTACCTGTTTATCCCGTTTTTGACGACGAAAAGTCAAAAGCGTCAGACGAAAAGATGGTCAAGCGAAAAATCTCATAAAAAAGACCGACTTCGTTTGAAAGCACAATTATCTATACTGTAAACATCGGAGTCCATGCGATTTGGTATGTAACTATCACACCCGGACCCGAGATCAATTAACCCAAGCAAATACTCTTCGAGGTAATTATCTAACAGCTCGTGTCAATTTGAGCTTTTTTCTGCTTCAGTCCCTTTTTAATTCAGGACAATTTTCGATCCGTGTGACATATCAAAATATCGCAACCAAACATGTGATCAAGTGACCGGACAATAGACTAAAAGGACAATAGATCGAAAAGGGTAAAATTGGGATAGTAGATTAAAAAATTGACTGAATTTATTTGCGAGCTGACGTGAAATTGACGCATTTGATCATGCCTCGCGAGCCATAGTCAAGTCTTAACGGACCGTTGAATTTGATTAATCTATCACAACCAAACAAATTATCACGACCGAACGTCTCATACGCTCTATTTCAAGTGAGTGCTTAAATCTGATTGGTCGATATGCAACCTGAATAATTTCATTTCCGATCCAATCTCCCAACACAGTGTTCAGCCTTCGCTGCCGTTGAATATTACCTTGACTTTTCTAAAAAAAATTAAGCGATAGCCACTCAGATACTCAAAAATGAAGAATTAAAGTGTTAAAAGGTCACTTAAGAAGTCAAAGAATGTTCTAGAACAAAAGCGCAAAATCGGTCAAGCAAAAATTTCGCATAAAAAATACACGTTTACAATAATTGCATCAAACTTCCTCTGAGAGCAATTTTAAAATGACAATATACGCTTTCCAAAGAATTTGGATGATTTCTGCTCCAAGAAGTATTTATTCCAATTCATTCACTGAAAAACGCATGTTATGGTATATTGTTGATTCTGATGCTATCCTTGAATACATTAGCTACATTTGTCACGATTATAACTATGGCAATTTTTGTATCCATTGTGCACCTACCATGGATTTTGCAATGGTGCTGAGGATGGACCGAGAATGGGGAGGGGGTAGTGTATGGTGTTGATATTGAATTGCAGGGGGTTGGTTGGTTGATTACCTTAGTTTTCAGGTAGGCTAAGAAGGCATAGGCCTGTAAGAGAAGGAAAGTGCCGGCAGCTGCCATGTGTTCGGATGTTCTCACTGGCTGGAATCCCACAAAAGGCACTTGCATAGACAACAACAGACCCATTATAAACCACACGGAGAACGCTGCAACACAACACCATCATTAACACACATATATATCTATCTATAAATCAGCTAATGTTGACTAGTTTTCACAAAAACATACAAAAGAGCACGGATCCAAACAGAAAGTTTCCGACTGTTTCCTACAATGATAACTATCACAAAACCTATCACATAAATACTCATGCCAAAAAAATGGCGTATCAAAATTAATACCAAATAATTTGTAAAATAAAAAAAAAACATGAAAACCATTTGAGAGAAATCCTATAAAAATTGAAATCCATGAAAGCTAATTTAGAGCTCTCACCTATTGCATCCTGCTTCAGACGGGGGAACAATGGGGGCTTCAAATGACCTCATTAGAGGTTACTATACACCACTACAGTCACTAATAAAAATTTAAAGTGAAAAAATGCACCGCGTTTTTCATTTGACTTTTAGTAGTGGACTGCCGCCACTTGAGCTCATCCGCTGATATTTTAAAATGAGAGAGAGATTTAGATCACGGAAAACGCAAAAGTAAAGGGCGCAAAAGTCACTCAAAACTCAACTCGGTCAAGCAAAAATTTTGCACAAGAAAACACGTTTACAATAATTGCTTCAAACTTCGTTCGAGAGCAATTAACAAGCGACTACCGTCAGACGAATTGCTCTGCAACGAAAGCCGAGAGGGTTGGCTTATTTGATGCAACTTTTTTTGCTCGAATAGGTTGAAGCCTCATTTATGAACAATAATCATCGCTATCATAACCAAAGCTGGCTAACTTTAGGTTGAGATAAGAATTTAATCAGTGAAAAATCATGATTACAGACAATAGCAATTTTTCGCATCAGAACTTTGCCACACGTCAGAACTTATCTGAGATCAAAAGCCACACCCAAAACTAGTCTTTAATTTTTTCATAGCAATGCTGTTTCAAATGGAATCAGGGCTAATCAGAAAGCGTCTTGGGCCAGATTAGTGGGTTTTCAACGGTTAAAATAACAAACCTAGCCGGTCGATTGTCGACAGTAATCAAAAGTAGACTTTCTCACCGTTTTATATTGATAGTTTAAGATTCGTATCTTTTATATGAAATTACAGAACAAATTAATTGAGCAACTGATTTAACTGATGTGAGCTGAATGCAACTGAATGCAAAAAAAAGTAGGTGTATAAGTAGCAGAGAAATCTGAATTAAATTATTTTTCAAATTTGAGGCAGAAAGTAAAACAATGTGCACGAGACAGCAAAACACAATCAACCGACAGGAAGCGGAACTATTCGTGCAATTTAAATTTTAGAACCCATGCCCAGCAAACAAATGGATATTTGAAATAAGAATATAAGAGCTGAACATGGACTTAATTACCAAAACTTAACCGCTAAATCTCCTTATTGAGGAGCTATAGCCGTTTTTCATATATACAATTGTTTAATGGGCACGGTTTCTAGAGTTTAAATTGCACCAATTTCGCATTCTGTCGGTATTTTTTGTGTTTTGCTGTCTCGCGCACACCGTTTTATTTTTTTCGTCAAGTTTGAAAAATAATTTGATTCAGATTTTACTGTTACTTTTAAACTTATTGTTCTTTGAGTTGGAGTTACATTCAGTTCCAATCAATTGATTCAGCTGTTTTATGAGTTATTCCTGATCTCTCAGCTCATTGGTGATTCAATTGTGGATCAAACACTTCTCAACTTTTTGGTAGGATAACTTAATTTCGCAAAAAAAGAGTTAAAAAATGTAATGCAAGCAATTCAGTCAAATATGCATAAATGGACGAACAGAAAGGAGAATTCAATTCATCGTGACATTATATGGTCGTAACAAAAAAATTGACGACGAAATAGAAAACAGAGCAACACAAGTCCTTAACAACAACAAAGAATTTTCATTAACTAAACAACATACTAGAATGGAATAAATGAATTGGCGAAAACAATTAGACAAAATCCAGCCAAGAATCAAAAACGCGCAGGCGAAAAAGCAAATTTTTTTCAAATACTTTTTTTTCTGTAATTTTAACGATATATCTCGAAAAGCGAGAGAAGCCGAGCAAAAAAACCTGTTAATTTGTAGACATTTTCAAAAAATTGTTTCAACTGTTCTCAACAAACCAAGAGAAACAATTTTTGCTTGTTCAATGAGCACTACCACAATACACCCAAGCGCAATGGAGAACACTTAAAACATGAGTAAAAAATAACTACAAAACTGCAAAATGGTTCATTTCTTCTATAAAATCTGGCCTATCAATCCTTTAAAAAATTTTCACTAAGTAACAATGCCCCTGAGACAACTCTTTACAAGCTATTCAAATTCAAAACTATTCTGAAAGGTTAAAAGGTCAAAAATTTTACAAAATTGCTCAAAAAAGAAAAAGCAATTGTTCAGAAAAAGAAATTCACTGAATTTATCCAATCTATTACGACTAAAAAAAACTCAAAGTGGTATCAACCAAATCAAAAGGTAACTAAAATCCATAAAAAAGACTATTTTCAACTAAAAAACATCAGACATTATAATGATTGAAAAAATTCAAAAAATAAAAGAAAAATAAAACCATCAGCACCAAAATCACAAAACAGCTTACGATTGCATCTAAACGTCTCTTATATAGCTTAGATGGACAAAAGTTCTTCCTAATGAACACTTACTTGTCAGTCATGGTTAGTAAAAAAAAAACCCTATCTACCCAAAAACGCTAAGCACAAAAATATAAAAAATGCTGTCCGAACGAAAAGGCCGCGCATGAAATTTTGCTCGCTTAGCAAAACTTTTTCTCCTCTCTTTTCTCTGCTTTTTAATTCGTTCAACCATTTGACCTAAACTTTGTTTTCACGTGCGGCAGTGAGTTTTACATCCTATTTTAAATACGCTTAAATTATCGATAAAAAAAGACGCTCCGCCAATTCTCTTTTCAATTCGTAAAAATATTCTCCAATACAATTCAACTTCATTGAGTAAAAATCAAGAGAAGGCCAATAATGGCCCGAGCTATCGCTTCGCGGCAATCAATAAACATAACTAACTTAGTTCGGTCGAATTCCTCTCGAACTACGGGCGATGTGTTCTATCTAAGCCTGGCACTAATTTCATTGTAGAGTGATACCTCTCGATGTAGGGATTGATTGCAACCTGCTTTATCAGGGTGAGAATTACTTGACTGAGAGACTTCAAATAATGTTATTAGAGATTACTCTAGAACAGTACGATGCTTTAAAATCGAAGAGTGGAACCAATTGGTCAAAAATATGACTTTTGTACAATCAATTTGACTTCCGTACAGTCAATTTTAAATGACTTTTGTACAATCAATTTTAAAGTGTGAACTATTTTGATGTCATTTTGGAGCTGAACATATTCCTCTTTCGTAGTCAGACCACATAGGGGCTAGTATCAATACCAATAAGCATTAGAAACGGTAACTACCAACAAAGTTCGAGTAGCGGGCATCTAAAAACGGGCTTTATCCCGTTTCTAGTTCTGATTTCGTTTTTTGACACTGACAGTTCATTTTGAATTGCGTTGCTGAGCAACTGCTGTCTAAAAACACTCTTAGCAGACTGAGAGAAGAGTGAAACTAGCCTAGAGATGTCAAAAAAATTCACGCGAAATGTTGAACAAGCTGTGAACTAAGGTAAAGCGAAAAACTTTTATCCGACGAAGTAAAAAACATAGCAGGACAAGTCCTGACGTATAATTCGAAGAATTTTCATTGACTAGAAACGACCTAGAACGCACTAAAAGTGAAAACCCTTTCAAAATAAAATCAGATCAAAAAAATAAAAAAAAACAGAAAATCAAAGCTAAAATGCCACATGTGAACAAAAGCCACTAGCGAGAAAGGGAAATTTGGTTCGAGCAAAAAAACTACGCCTAGACTGAATTATGAATGGATTGGGAAAACCATTAACAAAAAAATCCGATCCAAAAATTGGAAAAAAAACAGTAGTAATCAAAATGAAATCGCCGCATATGAACAAAAATTCATCTTTTTTGTTCACATGCGGCGATTCAACACCAAAAATTCAACACCGTTTTCTCACTCTACTTTAAAATTAGAGCGAAAAAAATTCACGCCGCAAAACCACTCGTTTTCTCGCTCTGCTTCCTGTTTCGGCGGACCAAAATCACTACTCCAATTCGACTTCAAAAATCATGAAAATGAGTGAACAGATCTTGAAAAAAAAGACAGTGGCCCAATACAATCATACATTCACACGACTGCAATAATTCCTTCAATTTTGGTTCCAACGCAATTAATGAGTAGCCGCGCTCGTTTCCTATGAATGATATCTAATGTAAATTAAACAAGGAAAAAGACCATGTAGTTACAAACGATTACTCTAAAATTTGTACTATTCAGTTTTGCCTGTTCACTTCTGGCCGTAACATTAGCAACGGTAGAAGTGACAAATAAAATAGAGAAAAAAATAAACTTTCAATAACCGCTAAATTAAAATTTCTTTGTCATATAGTCCCCAACATTCAGCCAATTACATTTCCACTGAATTAGAGTCAGAAGGAAGTAAGACACCTCTTCATGGACTTTAGAAATCAAGCCTTTTATCGTTTTCTTGTGCGTTTTAATTAGACAAGCTGTACAAAAGTTACTCACCCACATATAAGCGATGACTGTATCTCTGCATGAGAACAAGCACAAATGCATGCAGTGGCACCAGATTGGTGATGAACACATAGCCACCCCACGCGGACACCTGCAATAAAACTGGTTACAGTAGGTATAGACATACAGTAGGTATAGACATAACCAATAACATCGGGCCAATTGCTCTCAAAAGTCGGACCACCGGTTGGGTTTGTCGGTAGCTAGCTGCGTTTCGGGGCCTAGTTTTGGCTCAAATGATTAAATGGGGTTAATTATGTGGGAAGAGGTCCAACTCTGAGAACCATCCTTCACAACATGAATTTGTCTCAAACAGTTTCGGCGAATTCCTTAATTAGAGACCAACTTAATATGACATCCGGTCTTTACCTGTTTATCGTTTTCTGAGAAAAAAAAAGTCAAATGGTCAGATAAAAAAAATGAACATAGCCGGCAGATTGCCGGAAAATAGCCGCGATAGACGCTTGTGGCCTTCCATCGAATTCAAACAACTAAAGAGATAAGATAGACAGATTGACCACCAGTCCCTTAATAGACCACTAGACTTTTTGGCTAGATTCGGACTGTCATTTTTATGAGACATATGCGCTCTATAAGGAGAAAGCCATAATAAGAGCTTTCTCAAAATTAATATTCGAAATCAAAAACTCAAAACTTTATTACTCAAGCATTAGGTCATATACGTTTAGCACTACTTAGATGCACACTATTGATCTTTAACTAGTAAATGTTCATAAAATTTCAAGTTCATTAAGTGAGTTCAAAAGTCATTTTTTGAGTGAGGTACGTCACGCAATTGACCTAAAAGCAAAGAAATGACGTCACGCACAATCAATTTTAACTGCAAAGCAGAAGTCATTGAAATCCATTGGTCACAGGAATCATCGACGGAGACGGCGAATTAACGATACCACGATGTCTCCAATAATAGCCGCTATCGCTTCGCGGCTATTAATCAGACAAAAAGTTGGTAGTACAAAAAATCGCATTAAAAATCACATTAGTCCCAGCAGGACTAATAAAATTTCTACAAACTTTGTTTCACAGCAATTGAACAAGTAGCATCTATCTATTGGATTTGACGAAAAAGGACTCCACATGGAGCTAAGCGAAAGCGCAAAGCTAAGTTTTGTCCTAATGCATGTAATCACGTCAGAATATGAATCCTTTTTTTCTCTCGCTGATTCTTACTGCCAAGCCCCGTATTGCTTTCGAAGCTGATGGGCTAGCTCCCCTATTGCAGGAGCAGATCAATGGACAAAGGCGGCTTTCTCGACTTCAAAACTACTCTTACGAATTCGGTACACTTTTAGGGTAAACACATTAAACACTTCTATTTTGCCAATCAGCTAAATTAATTGACAAACCATAACAATAGATTTGACTATCTATCAATAATTGTCTTTGCATTTTATAAAGAAAAATGCGTTGATCGAATTACTTACGATTTAGAGAATGTTGCTTCAACTTTCTCTAATTATTAGCAATTAATTGAGTCGTTCCAATCAATTATTGCAATTAAATTATAGCCAGCAATCAATTATTGCAATTCTAATTAATTTTTCAAAACTCCTGTGTCTGTCTCCGTCGCTACTAACCATATACATGTAGGAGAGTGCTGTGATACATGCCCACATTACAGATCCAGTTTTAAGCGACTTGATCCAGAAATAGTATGTGATTAGCAGAGCAAAGATTGCAATTCCCTCGTTATCGTAGGAGCCAGCCACAGAACGAGAAATATAGCCAGGAACTGAAATGCAGCATTGAAATTCAAAATGCTTTAAAAAGATAAAACCGATGTAATCTATGTGGTACGTACCAATGCACATGAAACAGGCTGCTAGAAGTCCTGCGCCTTTTGACCATATTTCTTTTGTAAGAAAATAGGCAGCAATCGCCGTAAGACCACTGAACAAGGGAGCAAGAAATACACAAACATCTCGGATATGCACGGTGAAATTCAATCCATTCAAAATGAGATGTATCAGACCCGACGTTATCATCAGACCAGGATATACCTAAACATTACAGTTTCAACTTTATCGAATTAACTCGTTAAAAAAGAAACAACTAATTTGGAAAAAGAAACTAACAGTTCCTCCAACTATTCTCCCAAGGGGGTACCAAGCACGGTCATCAAACCAATTTAAAAACTGGTACCATCCATTTTCCACCAACTGAGACGTGGCCCGATAATTAAACCACGGATCAAACTCGTGAATTATACTCTCAAATCGAATAACAGCAAATAAGCGAGATATGAATCCCTCAATGCAACAGATTGCCAAAATAACTACCACAAGAAGTCGTTCAGCAGCGTTTGCTATTTTCTTTTCGTTCAGAGCTTTCGACGAGTTGCCTTTTCCGAAATGACCAACCTCAGAGGCATAACTTGAGCTCAAACTTGCACTATATGTAGGAGCTCCTGCTCCATTCCTACTCGAAATCTGCTTAAACATGTCTTCGCCAGACATGTTTCAAGATTTCCAATCAATCTAAAACAATGTACAGATTAAACACGACAGGTAAAGAACTGAATTCAGAACTGGAGAACAAATGACTCAAACGGATTCCACGCCTGATATGATGCGAAAAATGACAAAAAACAACGCCATTATCACTCTTTTGCGTATAGAACACAAGAAACATAGGTGCATATTGACAGAAAATAGCCACAATAGCTTTGTGGATCCGCAATAGCTTCTTTTCATTAAATGCTTACATGTTATATTTTGATTGAGATGGTGACAAAAGGGGTATGAAACCTGACAAAATTGAAAAGTCAAATTGCAACAAAAACAAAAATCCACATTCTAGAATTTTGTTCAAACACCCTTTTCTCGCTCTACTTTAAAACTTGAGTTTAAAAAAATCAATCCTCAAAACCTTTTGCTTTTTTGCTCCACTTCCTATTTCGGCTTGACCACCAATCACTTCCCCAATTTGACTTCAAAAATCATGAAAATGTGTGCATAGATCTTTAAAAAAAGACACCGCCTCAACAATTGAAATTCTTTGAATTGTAAAAAAAAAACATGAGACGTCCAATATTAGCCCCAGCTATTGCTTTGCAGCTATTTAAAAGTGAAATAATATCTCCCCTCCCCAACACGGTGAATATCGGCTGGTTCCTGGAAGTCCTACGAACGATACATCCAAACATAAATCATTTTTATAAATTTCTTAATGAAATGACTATAAAAAATGAAGACAAAGAAGAGAAGACTGAAAGACAATGAATAGCAAAAAGAGAACAACAGAAAGGCGCATGTATATAAATTAATCTAACAGCCTCCCTTGTTCGCTAGCCACTCCTGTTGCTGCGTCAACAATTTTGGGCCCCATTAGAATCTTAGAGACTCGGATGCAAAATATGGCGCTACTATGAGTGAAGCTCAATGTTCGCATATCAGTCATATTATCCTCACAAAAGTCTTTGTGCGGAGAGTTCCTAAGCCAACTGTTTCAGCACCCTTGAAGCTGAAAGGCCAGCCCGAGAAGTGCACACAAAGATAGGTGGACAAACATTTGCTTTCTAGTCAATTATTTTTGCTTGCTTGTGTTTACTTTTCTTTGTCGATTTGCGATATTTGTAGTATGCGCTAGTCTTTCCAATACAGAATATTGAAGTTTGCAAAGTTTTACGAGAAAAAGGTTTCATTGAGTCTCAATGTCCAAAGTCCATTAGATTTGATCTCGTCTTGAATCAGTTTTCATTGTCGTGGCTTTAAGAGTAAAGGTTCCCGCTGGGAACGGCTGAAGACGAAGCTCAGTCAATTGAAATCAGTTTGAGGAAATTTTGTAGTCGTTTTTGGTGATGTTTATAACCTCTTTAGTCTATTTTAAGAGTTTTCTTGACACCTGCCAGTCATCTTTGGCTGGTTCGCAGTCCTCCCAGCACTGGGTCTTTGTATTACATATGCTGTATTTTCAAATCTATTAATAAAAAATGGATTGGAAATCGAATAAGCACAAAAACTTCACATTTTTTCATAAAGGCTGCATGTGTGCAGTTTTGGGCAGCAAAAAGTTATTGTCTGCTTGTATCATTTTCTATTAATGGCACCTTTAGAAGAATTCGTCCATTTGTTCACCAGAATTGCCGCCAGCGATGACACCATTGCCTATATGTCCTGTTTGAACTATTTTTCATTTGAAATGAACGTCTTGAACAGTAGGTCTCTGAGGAGTTGAACGTCTAAAAACGGGAGCGATTTAAGTTACGTTCCGTACTCATGACCATTCAAGTACACATATGAACAATAAATGATCTTTTATTAACAAATGAAACCAGTTTTTATCCCTGACCCCAAATCTGTTCCTACTTTAAGGGCCAGAGTAGTTAGAAGTTCAAAATTTCTTTATTTCTATCTGCATATACCTTCAAAACATGCAGAAAACATACAGAGGAGGACCTTTCATTAACATACACGGCATGAAAGATTGAGGAGAGTTAAGACCACCGGTTAAGATAGGATCTAGATCCCTTTTTAACCGTAGATATCCAAAACCAAAAAATAAAGACGAGAGGAAAAACAAATAAAGATGAAATCCTTAGTGCCAGTCAGTTCGAGGCTCGTAATGGAGAAAGTGACGACCTAACCGTAAAAACTGAGAAACAGATAAGTAGCAGTTTGCAACAACTAATGAATCAGTGAAAGATAAGCGAAAAGATTTTTCACAGGCTCAGGACAACTGGATCGCAACGGGTCAGGCTTTATGGACATAAAAAACATAAAAACGGTACTCCGCTTTGGCCTGTTGTGTCAAAAACCGGTAGCAGTTGTGAGAACCTGAAAAAATTTCTGTCTCCCTTTTCCTGAGGATACCAGGGGCCACTATTGAGACAAAATGAAAGGTCCTCGTGGATAATCAGTAACTGGGAAATTAGTTACAAGCAAAGACTGACCATACTGAAGTTGCTGCCATTGTCATATTACTTTGAATTGCATGATCTATTAATGCTCATCTCACTGCTTAAAGGATCTTACAATATAAAAATACCCATTAAAACAAACAATAATGAAGGGTTGTTAAGCACACGTCAAAACGATCTAATAACAGTTAATAAAACAAGAACAAGGAAGGCTGATGAAAACTTCCGGAAAAGAACCAGTTATTTACTAAATATAATACGAAAAGTAGGGAACGTCGATCTCGATCAAATTGATAAGAAATATTTAACAAAAATATACTGAAACTACTTCTTCAAAAGTTATTCGGAAGTCAACTTATGTTCCTGGGCTTTCAACTGCAGCTGTGGAAATTGTAACCCGGTGCAGAAGCTCAGCTCAGTCGTTATATGAAGGGTGCAAACCCATGTGGAAAGACCCACATAAGCCTAAACTCTCTCTCTCTCTCTAAATCGAAAGATTCCAGAGCCGTTTTCGAGGCTACGAGCCTGCAGGAAGATGAGCTAAGATTATCTCTATGTTAAAAAGCTTGTACATCAAAGTACCCGTTGAGGAGGCAATCGAAACTGCTCTTAAAGAACTGTGCTCCAGTTAAGAGTTTCCTGATATTCCGAGGTCAGCTATGAAGAGATTAACCGTAACCAATATTCATTTTAAGTGTATTAGAATGTAAACTCAATAGGACGATAGAGGCATGGGTACTTCACTGTCGGTAATTTTGGCAAATTTGTGGATAAAATCTTTAGAGAAATCCTTGCAGAAACCAAATGACGGAAAGAAAATAAAAATGCTGACATGAAGGGAAATTGCATTGATTATAACCGAATGTTTACTCACCCGAGGTAACGCTTCAAGTGCTGATCATGTAAATGTGCCTTTATGCAGAAGCCAAGGAATTAGTAATAGTGAGTATGAAAACTTGCAGGAAAAAGATTGGATCTAATCTTTTTATACTAAAAATCTACAATGGAGGACGCACAGGAAAGAAAAGTATTCAAGAAGTGTGTTGATGGCATAGTGTGCACTGTTAAGGGCATGGCTTGAGCACCTTGAATATGCAAAACCTCTTCACAAAAACTTGCAATTCGATCTTGAGATACCCAACGCAGATGGAAACCTGGCGTTCTTAGATCTGCCTATGAACATAAACGTGAAAAAAATAGCTGTCAATGGTATCGGAAATCTACTGATAATATGGAAATCTTAAATTTCCTTAGCTGTGCGCCGTTACAACACAAGAAAAATGTGATTCAAAGGACTGAAATTAGGATTCTCAAAGCAACCAGTGCTTGGCAATCTTTTGATGTAGCACTCAGGAGATATCAGGAGATATGGACTTAGAATCAGTATCCAACTGATTGATCTTCCAATATTGTTAACGAGTTGTTGTACAAAAAAGTCAAAAAAGAATAGATTACACCAAAAGCTCAAAAAATGAACAACTTCTCACAACAATTAAAAGTCTCACCAAAAATGAGTTTAAACTGATGTTCTTTGATCAATACAGAGGAAACGACACTCAAACTTTTGCGAGTAGATTGAAATTTGCCGTCTCTGATATCATCTTCTGCTAAAAATCTGAAATCGTAAGTGGTAAATGAAATTTATATGTAAAAAGGCAATTTTAATTTTTTTTTGAAAAACCAGCCAGCATGTTAACACTAGATATTTGGGACAAGAAATGAAAGGTTCCCCAGTGGGAAAACAGGTCGCTAAGTGTGTTGATACCGCACATATTATTGATTGCGTCAAATTTGCTGCAAGTCCCGGAGTTGAAAAACTAATGAAAACAAAAAATGTTAACATCAATAAAATGAAACCGCAACTAAATACGCACGACTAGTACCAAGGGCACGAATTGATTTTGAAAAATTTTTTCAAAAAAAAATGATCATAACTCAAAAAGTCTTCTTATTCATATTAAATTGAAGTTTTCTCAATCCCAACCAAAAATCAACATTTAGAAATGAAAGTAAAAAATTTTTTCAGGAACTGAAAACAGTATAACCGGGATTTTCAAAAACTCCAGAATAAAAGATGGAATTCTTTAACTTTTTAAATGTACACGGAATATTGCAAATGTGATATCAACTCTAAATAATTTCAAAAATTCGTTGTTATTTCAATGAATTTGCTAGAACTCGATAGATACAGTTAATTCACAAGTTTTTATACTTTGTAAATCCTTTTATTTGATTGTAAATCCAGTTTTAAGTAGACTTGACGATGGTCGCAATGTTAGAAAACGTTCCTTTTTTAAATGTATTTAATTTTTAGTTGACAAATTTATATTGGGCGCTCTCTGATAATATTATTAGGTAGCTGATGAAAAAAAAAGAATATATTTCCGGTCTTCAGATATGGGTCCAGCAGTTATCTCAAAACAGTAAAAATTGTAACAATCAAATCTCTTCTTCGTTCCTTCTAAATCTACTCCTTCAACAATTCGAAGACTTTTCAACTTCTTTTCTACAAATCCCATCCGTCTAATGGCAAGTCATCTACAACTAATTCACTCAATAATTCATACATTTTCTTCAGCAAAAAGTTTTAACTAAATCTAAATAGAAGTGGCTTAAGTTTAAATCGAATCAAAGTTTTGACACTACCCTGCGCTTCTTTAATATTAAAGATTATACTACTTAGCATTAATTAATAAAGAATTGACTCTTTGAGGCATTTAAAAACAAATCAACAGGACGGTTTTTGGTGTTATAGTTGGCATACAAAAGTTCTGCATGCAATGGGTATCTAATTTTAAGATATAAATTAATTAAAATGGGCTGTTTAGGTTCCGCGCAGTTTGTTTGCAAATTAATTGCATGTTGCCTATATCTGCTGTAGCACTTTCTTGATTCGTCAGGTTGAAGAGTTTTATCACCTGTTGCTCACTCAAAACAATAATATTGTTTGCAAATTTACTCATAGGATGTAGTTTTAGATACTGATCATCTGTTGCGGACAAAACCAACATCGGCTTTGATTTAGTTCTCTTTTCACCAAACCACTGATCTGATAACTCTAGCATATCGTTGACGATAACATTTTAGATCATATATTAGCCAAAAAAGCAATAATAAAGAAATAAAAAAAGAACAAAATCAAATTGTCACAGACATTTTCCAGATTCCAGCTTCTCGAAACTTGTCGAAAATGCTTGACCCCAAGGCCTCAAGTTTTTAATGTTGAGAATAATAGGAAAATAATCCTTTTTAATTTATCCAGTGATTTTTTTTGAAATTCAAGCACCTGTTCTTATAGTACCATAATAATTTGTCTGCTAGCTTCAGACATTGATGAGATGTGTGGGAGTTCCACTAAATATATTAGCTTACTAAAGAGATGCTGTAATGGATCAGCCAGTTTGATGTCAATCTTTATTGCGCTGTTATTTAGTAAGAAAACATATCCATTCTCAATTCCAATGAGCTAGTCTCTATTTTTGTTCCGATTTTTAATACTAATACACATACCTCACATTCAGTAAGTTTTGTTCCTTTAAGATGGTCCGTATTTTTCAAATCACTGAAGAAAAAGTCGGAACTTTAACTGGTAGATGTTAGCAGCCATTTACTACTACCAAGATTTTTCGCTTTTTCATTAATCGCAAGTTTGACCGTCAATATACTACAATTGGGTAATGCCGAGAACTGATTGCCAATTAATAGTCAACTAAGACACGTATTTTCTGCGATTTCCAAAGAGAAACCACTTATGCATAAAGAAACGTTACGGGAGCCCACACAGTTGTCATTTTGTGGTTGTTAGAGTAATGCTATGCGGTTTGTAGATTCAGCTATTGAAATATAATTTGATTCCAATTCATATTGAGAGGCGTAATCATCTGCTCCTCCGTTTGGCATGGGTACTGGAGTTGCTCTATATAAGTTGAGAGCGGTCAATTCAGACGCAAACGGCACTGCCATGGTGAAAATCATTCTTGAAGTGACTAAATCTACATTTGTCAAAATCTTTGTCTCATAAAATGTAAGATTTTGGTTCGCTGATATAGCAAGTGTTAATATATCTGTCCAGTGAACTTAAACTAAGGCTACCTTTTGCAGAATTTCAAATAGCATTGATCTCGGTAGTAAAGACAACGGTAGATTTTTGTTAACCATTGACATGACAGAATTTATTAAAATGAGTTTGAAGAAATTTAATAGCATTGTTTTAAACTACGCTGTTGTTTTTCTTCGTATCAGTGAGAAGTGACCGCGTTTTTTGTTCGTTTAAGATGGTCCTTATTTTTCAAATCACTGAAGAAAAAGTCGGAATTTTTACTGGATGATGTTATCAGCCAATTACTATCACCAAGATTTTTTCGCTTTTTCCTTAATCGCAAGTTTGACCGTCAAGATATTACAATTGTGTAATGCTGAGAACTGATTGCCAATTAGTCGTCAACTAAGACACCTATTTTCCTAGGTTTTTAAAAAGAATCCATTTATGCATACAAAAAAGCAACGGAAGCCCACACAGTTGTCAGTTTGTGGATGTGAGAGTAATGCTATGCCGTTTGTAGATTCAGCTATTGCGATATAATTTGATTCCAATTCATATTGAGAGGCGTAACCATCTTCTCCTCCGTTTGGCATGGGTACTGTAGTTGCTCTTTAAAAGTTGAGAGCGGTCAATTCAAATGCAATGGGCACTGCCATGGTGAAAATCGTTCCTGATTTGACTAAATCTACATTTGTCAAAATCTTTGCCTCTTAATATGTAAGAATTTGGTTCGCTGATAAAACAAGTGTTTATCTATCTGTCCAGTGAACTTAAGCTATGGCTATCTTTTGAAAAATTTCAATTAAAAATGATCTCGGTAGTAAAGACATCGGTAGATTTTTGTTAACCATTGACATGACAGAATTCATTAAGTTGAGTTTGTAGAAATTTAATAGCATTGTTTTAAATTACGCTGTTGTTCTTCTTTGTATCAGTGAGAAGTGATTGCGTTTTTTGTGTTTTTTTCATTTGCGCTGCAATGACTTCGGTCAAACGATATTTGTTTTCTTCCAGTTCTTGCATGGCATAGTCAATGTCCTCTTGACTGTGACTTGATTCTCCGCAACTTCAAAATATTGACGCTAACGTACATGCAATGCGTCCCACTGCTGATTAAGCCGTTAATGCTCCGAACGGTATTAAGCCAGGTGCTCTTTTGTTTCAATAAGATGAGTAATTACGCACTGATTTTGTTGGTTCCATTGTTTCAATAAGTTCTCCTTGAATTTCTCCTATGTCCATTTTGGCTGCTTGTAGTTGTTTTTCAACGTGTTTTGAAATCAATTCAAAGTTCAGCGATGATTCATTCTTTGATATATTTGATAAGTCTCAGCCGAATTCGTATTTGCTTCATGCTTTGATAACGTAATGGTCAGATGTTTGATCTGCTCCACAATTATTTCATTAAGTTTTGGTAAAGGAACAAAACACTGAAAGCTGATAAATTTTTCAGCTTACAAAAATTTTTGTTGATGAACAAATTATATGCCGTTGTCTTGATTTTTGCAATAACTCGATCAATTAGTTTCTGTAAGTTCTAGACTCAGACATGTAAGCAAAACCATACTGTGAGAATATGACAAATTTTTAGTAGCATTTGATTTTTGTCCTTAGGTGGCCAAGCTAAGAACAATTTGACCCTACTGAGTTTTCATCAAGACATTGTAATTGAAAATAATAGCTTCAATCCTTGAGACTCAACAGAAAACGTCTGCGGGCTCTGCTAATAACATTTTTGGTAACTAGATTATCCAAAAAAATATCCTGTGGAAATAATTTTGTTTTCAAAAAACTCCAGGATTGATGGTTGCGTTTCTCATGCCAAAAGCCGTATCTTTGCTTTTTCGTCTTAAATGTTTAATAGCTGAATTTTATTTTTTTTGCAATTTTCAAAAATAGTTGTGGTCTAGATTAGACCTCGTCTAACAACGTGCAACTTTTTATTTAATTTTTGCGTTATTTTAGCAATGTTCTGATAAATGAACTGAAATGTTTTTTTCGAGTGTCTTCTGTTGTAACGCAATGTATGAAATAACTCTAAATCATCACTAATGGTAAGTATTGTTTCAGTTGAAGCATGTTTCACTTCTTTGTGTTTCTCTTTATGTTGGCTTCGGCTTGTAATGAGATCAATGTAAGCTTTGAAACAAAAGTTTTGTGTTGCTAAGATGCAACCAAATTCTTGGACTCTGGGTTGCTTGTCTTCGCCTAGGATACTTTGGAGTATCCCTGTTTTTCAGGGGATGTGGAGCCTTCTGATATACAGTATTGGTGGTTGTTCTCTCTGGTCTGTGTATTGTGTGTATGCTGATCTTTTGCTGTACTTTTGCTAAGTACCTCTGAAAATAATCTTTCAGTGTAACTCAAATTTTAAACATTCAAAGGTAAAGAAGTAAAACGTTCTTCAATTGTAATGTAATGAGAGGTAGTTTTTATTTAAGATAAAGTATGCCAAAAAAACGAAACTTTTTTTTTCTTTATACGAACAAATTGAATTAACCAAGAACAGCTTCTATAATGAGTCGACTTTAAAATTCATTGGAGGGAAACCTGTGCCAATTATCAGTGTTCAAAGTGCTCCCAGTTAGGCTGATGTTATGGCGGAATTTAACAATCAAGGTTTTAATTATACATTAAATAACAGCTGGATGCAGGTACCCGTTGCAAAAACAAACCATAATTTGTTCAAAATTGATACTAGATTTTAAACAATGTTGAAAATATTAGTAATTCGAACCAATTTCGTGAAATTGTTGATAAAAATTATACCCTGCCTTGAACTGTGAAAAACAATTGTCGTGAAACGCGCATTTTTTCAATCTAATCCATATTATAAAGGTGGAAAACGTTGAAACTGGTGGGAAAGATTCAACTTCATTTATTTTTGTTGGAGAAGAATTATTCATAATTTGTAACCGTGTTAAACAAAGCGTTTTATTGGAAAGGCAACTTAGAAGCGTTAAGAGTTTCATCCAATTTGTAAAGAATGGCCCGGGTAATTAACAACATTCCATGCACTGTTACATTCCAAATATATATTTCGTTTACTCTGCCAGCCTGCTTTATGCGCGCATTCCGTTTTAACCTTCATAACCACTCCGTCATTTGTCTTGGATAGGGAAGCGAAAAATATTAATGATATTTGTCGCCCATAAAAAACACTCAGCAACTATGGCAATGGTTTACAAAACAATGCGTTCAAAAGTCATTCATGATATAAAGGGAGCTGCTGAAAGGAGTAGGTTTTGTGATAAACAACTTGGAAGAGTCAGTGGAATAACAGAGAATTTACAATCTCACGCTTTTTCTGGGCAAAATATTGTTTTTACCAATAGTAAGAGTAAACGCGGTCGCCCTGCTGGTCCAAGTAGAAGTCACAAGCGGAGTTTCATTTTGGCTATACAGAAGGCAAAATATGAAGAAAAGCGACAAAAAGATATAAGTATAAAAAAATTTAGAGAGTTAAGTCAGGGAATAAAGGATTTGTTTGTGTTTTTTATAAAGCCTTCAGTTAAGACTGCACCGTGGTGTTGGCAATGACTGTACAGCAGTGAATGAACTGCAATCAATAAGTTTTTACTACATAACAAGTCGGTGAAATGCGTATCAAACATGTCGGGCTGGAGTTGAAATTCAACGGCGGCCAAATGACCAAATTGCCCAATAAAAGTAAGTTTTCATAAAGTAATGTAATTTACGCTGCTAGCTCAGAAAAGTTTCGATAATGAGTAGGGGTCCATTCAATGCACAAGAATCTAAGATACAATCGTATGCAGACAGATTCTTCCTTTTTTATTGTAACTTGATATAATTGCGTTTTTGTGGGTTTTTGTAATCAAAATTTTGTTAGAAACATGATTAATCCGGGATAAACATTTTCATTCCTTCTCTTTCGAATTGTGAATTTTACAAATTTGCCAAAGGCAAGTGTGGAGTGGTTGGTACTCATTCACTGTGTAATGCAATTAAGTTAGGAAAGTAATCTATATGAACATAAACACACTCTAATAACAATGCGTGTATTATAGAAGAAATATTGTTGTAGTTATTAAAATAGAATAATTTCTTCGGCAGAAAAATCCTTAACTAGATTGAAAATGCTTAGTCTGCTACCTGACTCAACCATATTGTGAAACCGTGTTGGAAACATGCAGAGATTGATAGTCAGCTTGCACTGTTATAGTTTGTTGAACTGGTTTTTGAGGCTTTGAAAGTAAAGTTGAATCATAACTACTTGACTATGCCGCCCTTTCAGCCTTTTTTCACGTATTTTTTTGTATAAGTTTTATACTGGTGCTTTTGGTTCAAGTGGTGGTGTCGCATTTTTGTTACTGACGGTTTCTGGACTGAAAACTTCTGAACCTGATGATGAATGGACTGGATCATTTCTAATTGATTCTGGAATTTTAAGGAGATTATTTGAGCCAGCATTTGATTGCGTTTGGCTATTAGAAAAATTGAACTAGTCGTTCTTTTTTCAGGAATATTTTCAGTTGGTTGATTATTCGGTTTTGATTTCTTTGTTTTTGTTTCTACTTTTGTTACTCCTTTCTTGGATCCCAAGGATTGTAAAGCATTTCTTCTACTTCGGGTTCTCGTAAAGCCTCTGGCACTAAAGGATCTGGAGTAAATTGTTAATTGTCAATACTGGCAAGGTCTTTTATTTTGTACTGTGGTATGATTGGTTTTAATCGAAATCTGTGGACTATTTGCCCATGGTTTGTATTAAATTTTTTGACTACGAAATTGCTTCAGGAAAAAAAATTTCTCAATTCAATATAACCCATTCCATTAACATAGTAGGTTGCTCATTTTCTTGTGCTCGTTAGACAGTTTTGGGATCAACATGACCAATATTCATGTAATTTCAGTTGCGCGGCTGCTGCTTTTCTATCATAGTAATATTTATATTTGTTGAAAGATTTCAAGAGTAATTCTTTTGTATGCCTGAAAAGTGTCATCCCCTTGCTCTGTAAATCAGATATGTAGTCCTACCTGTTATTGTGATTGTACAATATTTTGTTGCTAATTTTTATGTCTAGAGGACTCCCTGGAATGCGGCCAAGAAAAAGAAAATTCGGTGGGCATTCAAAAGTTATATGGTAGCTAGTATTGTGTTGGAATACTGCTAAGTCTATGTGCTTATGCCAACCGTGCTGTATTTGATTTCCAAATATTCTTGATTAGCGCTTCAGTGGTCCGTGAGATCGCTCAACTACACCAATTGTTTGTGGGTACTTTACTGTAGCATGCTCGAGCTTTATTTCTAAAATGTTAGCGAGTTAAGGAAGTAATTTTGAAACAAATTGTGAACCTGGATCAGTGATTATTAAAACTGGTATATATAAGTGTCACTTGAACCATTGTACAAGAAACAAGACACATTCTGCTGATATTGAAGTGAGTGGATGCGCGAACATGTTTTTTTGCAAAGTATATGGTAGTCCATTCCGGTCAACATATAGGAATATCCGCCACTATGGGTTTTTTCCTACAATGTCTATTTGGTGCACGTCAGCTGGTAGGCTGGTGTTAGAACTGACTGAATTCAGTGGGGGTGTTAAGTATTTGTGCATTGGGGATTTGCCTTGTGCGCACGTTAAACAATTGTTAATATACACTACTAGAAGTTCAATGAAACGAGGAAAATTGTATTTTCTGCGGAATTCACGTACTGTTTTTTGAATAACCAAGTGTTCCTTCATTTTACTGTTGTGAATACGGTACAGTAACTCTGTTCGTAAAGGTTTAGGAACAACCAATTATTTATGATAATTTTGTCCAGTATAATCAAAGAATTTTCTAAAAGTGATTTCTTTTGAAATGCAGGCACCGCTAACATTTATAATTGTACTTGTTCGATAATTTGTCTGGTAGTTTCAGACATTGATGAGATGTGTGAAAGCTGGTAGCTTACTAAAAAGATGCTGTAATGGATCGGCCAATTTGATGTCAATCTTTATTGCGCTGTCATTTTGCAAGAAAACATATCCATTCTC
The DNA here is from genome assembly GCF_964194025.1 of Convolutriloba macropyga. Lineage (NCBI taxonomy): Eukaryota > Metazoa > Xenacoelomorpha > Acoela > Convolutidae > Convolutriloba > Convolutriloba macropyga. The sequence continues at coordinate 38,579,423 of NC_134481.1, read as the reverse complement.
AATTCCATTGAGCTAGTCTCTATTTTTGTTCCGATTTTTAATTCTAATACACATACCTGACATCCAGGAAGTTTGTTTGTTTAAGATGGTCCGTATTTTTCAAATCACTGAAGAAAAAATCGGAACTTTGACTGGATGTTGTTAGCAGTCATTTACTACAACCAAGATTTTTCGCTTTTTCATTAATCGCAAGTTTGACCGTCAATATACTACAATTGGGTAATGCCGAGAACTGATTGCCAATTAATAGTCAACTAAGACACGAATTTTCTGCGGTGTCCAAAGAGAATCCACTTATGCATAAGGAAACGTTACGGGAGCCAACACAGTTGTCATTTTGTGGTTGTGAGAGTAATGCTATGCGGTTTGTAGATTCAGCTATTGAAATATAATTTGATTCCCATTCATATTGAGAGGCGTAATCATCTTCTCCTCCGTTTGGCATGCGTACTGGAGTTGCTCTATATAAGCTGAGAGCGATCAATTCAGACGCAAAAGGCACTGCCATGGTGAAAATCATTCTTGAAGTGACTAAATCTACTTTTGTCAAAATCTTTGTCTCATATTATGTAAGATTTTGGTTCGCTGATATAGCAAGTGTTAATATATCTGTCCAGTGAACATAAGCTAAGGCTACCTTTTGAAGAATTTCAAATAGCATTGATCTCGGTAGTAAAAACATCGGTAGATTTTCGTTAACCATTGACATGACAGAGTTCATTAAAATGAGTTTGAAGAAATTTAATAGCATTGTTTTAAATTACGCTGTTGTTTTTCTTTGTATCAGTGAGAAGTGACCGCGTTTTTTGTGTATTTTTCATTTGCGATGCAATGACTTCGGTAAAACGATATTTGTTTTCTTCCAGTTCTTGCAAGGCATAGTCAATGTCCTCTTGACTGTGACTTGATTCTCCGCAACTTCAAAATATTGACGCTAACGTACATGCAATGCCTCCCCCTGCTGATGAAGCAGTTAATGCTCCGAACGCTATTAAGCCAGCTGCTCTTTTGTTTCTATAGGATTGGTAATTAGGCACTGATTTTGTTGGTTCCATTGTTTCAATAAGTTTTTCCTGAATTTCTCTTATGTCCACTTTGGCTGCTTGTAGTTGTTTTTCAACGTGTTTTGAAATCAATTCAAAATTCAGCGATGATTCATTCATTGACATATTTGTTGCGTGTCAACCAAGTTCGTATTTGCTTCATGCTTTGATAACGTAGTGGTCAGATGTTTGATCTGCTCCTCAGTTATTTCATTAAGTTTTGGTAAAGGAACAAAACACTGAACGTTGATAAATTTTTCAGCTAACAAAAATTTTTGCTGGTGAACAAATTCTATGCCGTTGTTTTCATTTTTGCAAGAACTCAATGAAATAGTTTCTATGTAACTTTTAAACTCAGATATGTAAGCAAAACCATTTCGTGAGAGTATGACAGATTTTTAGTAGCATTTGATTTTTATTCTTAGGTGGCCAAGCTCAGAACAATTTGACCCTACTGAGTTTTCATCAAGTCATTGTAATTGAAAATAATAGCTTCATTCCTTGAGACTCAACAGAAAACATCTGCGGGCTCCGCTAATAACATTTTTAGGTAACTAGATTATCCAAAAAAATATCCTGTGGAAATAATTTTGTTTTCAAAATGACTCCAGGATTGATGGTTGCGTTTCTCATGCCAAAAGCCGTATCTTTGCTTTTTCGTCTTAAATGTTTAATAGCTGAATTTTATTTTTTTTGCAATTTTCAAAAATAGTTGTGGTCTAGATTAGACCTCGTCTATCAACGTGCAACTTTTTATTTAATTTTTGCGTAATTTTAGCAATGTTCTGATAAATGAACTGAAATGTTTTTTTCGAGTGTCTTCTGTTGTAATGTATGAAATAACTCTAAATCATCACTAATGGTAAGTATTGTTTCAGTTGAAGCATTTTTCACTTCTTTGTGTTTCTCTTTATGTTGGCTTTGGCTTGTAATGAGATCAATGTAAGCTTTGAAACAAAAGTTTTGTGTTGCTAAGATGCAACCAAATTCTTGGACCCTGGGTTGCTTGTCTTCGCCTAGGATACTTTGGAGTATCCCTGTTTTTCAGGGGATGTGGAGCCTTCTGATATACAGTATTGGTGGTTGTTCTCTCTGGTCTGTGTATTGTGTGTATGCTGATCTTTTGCTGTACTTTTGCTAAGTAACTCTGAAAATAATCTTTCAGTTTAACTCGAATTTTAAACATTCAAAGGTAAACAAGTAAAACATTCTTCATTTGTAATGTAATGATAGGTAGTTTTTATTTCAGATAAAGTATGCCAAAAACACGGAACTTTTATTTTTCTTTATACGAACAAATTGAATTAATCAAGAACAGCTTCTATAATGACTCGACTTTAAAATTCGATGGCGGGAAACCTGTGCCAATTATCAATGTTCAAGGTGCTTCAAGTTAGGCTGATGTTATGGCGGAGTTTAAAAATCAAGGTTTTAATTATACATTAAATAACAGCTGGATGCATGTACCCGTTGCAAAAACACACCATAATTTGTTCAAAATTGATACTAGATTTTAAACAATGTTTAAAATATTAGTAATTCGAACCAATTTCGTGAAATTGTTGATAAAAACTATACCCTGCCTTGAACTGTGAAAAACAATTGTCGTGAAACGCGGATTTTCTAAACTCACTCCAATCCTGGTTTTGATTTGAACGAATTTTCACTTTCTTCAAACTTTTCTTTGTAAAATTTATGTACGGTTTCTATTCCTGAGTCGTTAACTTTTAGTAAATTTGATGCATTTTTTCAATCTAATCCATATTATACAGGTGGAAACGTTGAAACTGGTGGGAAAGATTCAACTTTATATATTTTTGTTGGAGAAGAATTATTCATAATTTGTAACCGTGTTACACAAAGCGTTTTATTGGAAAGGCTACTTAGAAGCGTTAAGAATTTCATCCAATTTGAAAAGAATGGCCCGGGTAATTACCAACATTCCGTGGACTGTTACATTCCAAAAATATATTTCGTTTACTCTGCCAGCCTGCTTTGTGATCGCATTCAGTTTTAACCTTCATAACCACTCAGTCATTTGTCTTGGATAGGGAAGCGAATAATATTAATGATATTTGTCGCCCTGAAGAAACACTCAGCAACTATGGCAATGGTTTACGAAACAATGCGTTCAAAAGTCATTCATGATATAAACGGAGCTGCTGAATGGAGTAGGTTTTGTGATAAACAACTCGGAAGAGTCAGTGGAATAACAGAGCATTTACAATCTCACGCTTTTTCTGGGCAAAATAATGTTTTTACCTATTGTACAAGTTGACGCGGTCGCCTTACTGGTCCAAGTAGAAATCGCAAGCGGAGTTTCTTCTCGGCTCATCAGAAGGCCAAATATGAAGAAAAGCGACAAAAAGATAAAAGTAAAATAAAATTTAGAGAATTAAGTCAGGGAATAAAGGATTTGTTTTTATTTTTTAGAAAGCCTTCAGGTAAGATTGCACCGTGGTGTTGGCAATGACTGTACAGCAGTGAATGAACTGCAATGAATAAGTTTATACTACATAACAAGTCGGTGAAATGCGTATCAAACATGTCGGGCTGGAGTTGAAATTCAACGGCGGCCAAATGACCAAATTGCCCAATAAAAGTAAGTTTTCATAAAGTAATGTAATTTACGCTGCTAGCACAGAAAAGTTTCAATAATGAGTAGGGGTCCATTCAATGCACAAGAATCTAAGATACAATCGTATGCAGACAGATTCTTCCTTTTTTATTGTAACTTGATATAATTGCGTTTTTGTGGGTTTTTGTAATCAAAATTTTGTTAGAAACATGATTAATCCGGGATAAACATTTTCATTCCTTCTCTTTCGAATTGTGAATTTTACAAATTTGCCAAAGGCAAGTGTGGAGTGGTTGGTACTCATTCACTGTGTAATGCAATTAAGTTAGGAAAGTAATCTATATGAACATAAACACACTCTAATAACAATGCGTGTATTATAGAAGAAATATTGTTGTAGTTATTAAAATAGAATAATTTCTTCGGCAGAAAAATCCTTAACTAGATTGAAATTGCTTAGTCTGCTACCTGACTCAACCATATTGTGAAACCGTGTTGGAAACATGCAGAGATTGATAGTCAGCTTGCACTTTTATAGTTTGTTGAACTGGTTTTTGAGGCTTTGAAAGTAAAGTTGAATCATAACTACTTGACTATGCCGTCCTTTCAGCCTTTTTTCACATATTTTTTTGCTAAGTTTAATACTGGTGCTTTTGTTTCAGGTGGTGGTGTCGCTTCTTTTATACAACTGATGGTTTCTGGACTGAAAACTTCTGAACCTGATGTTGAATGTACTGGATTATTTCTAATTGATTCTGGAATTTAAGGAGAGAATTTGAGTCAGCACTTGATTCGGTTTGGCTATTAGAAAAATTGCACCAATCGTTCTTTTTTCAGGAATATTTTCAGTTGGTTGATCATTCGGTTTTGATTTCTTTGTTTTTGTTTCTACTTTTGTTACTCCTTTCTTGGATCCCAAGGATTGTAAAGCATTTCTTCTACTTCGGGTTCTCGTAAAGCCTCTGGCACTAAAGGATCTGGAGTAAATTTTTAATTGTCAATATTATCAGGGTCTTTTATTTTGTACTGTGGTATGATTGGTTTTAATCGAAATCTGTGGACCATTTGCCCATGGTTTGTATCAAATTTTTTGACTACGAAATTGCTTCTGGAAAAAGATATCTCAATTCAATATAGCCCATTCCAGTAACATCGTAGGTTGCTAATTTTTTTGTGCTCGTTAGACAGTTGTGGGCTCAACATGACCAATATTCATGTAATTTCAGTGGCGCGGCTGCTGCTTTTCTATCATAGTAACCTTTATATTTGTTGAAAGATTTCAAAAGTAATTCTTTTGTGTGCCTGAAAAGTGTCGTCCCCTTGCTCTGTAAATCAGATATGTAGTCATACCTGTTTTTGTAATTGTAAAATGTTCTGTTTTTAATAATTATGTCTACAGGATTCCCTGGAATGAGGCTATGAAAAAGAAAAGTCAGTGGGCAACCAAAAGTTGTATGGTAGCTAGTATTGTGTTGGAATACTGCTAAGTCTATGCGCTTATGCCAACCGTGCTGTAATTGATTTTCATATATTCTTGAATAGCGCTTCAGTGGTCCGTGAGATTGCTCAACTACACCAATTGTTTGTGCGTGCTTTACTCTAGCATGCTCGAGCTTTATTTCTAAAATGTTAGCGGGTTAATGAAGTAAATTTGAAACCAATTGTGAACCTTGATCAGTGATTATTAAAGCTGGTATATATAAGTGTCACTTGAACTATTGTACAAGAAACGAGACACTTTGCATCTCTTTCTGCTGATATTGAAGTGAGTGGATGCGCAAACATGTTTTTTTTTGCAAAATATATGGTAGTCCATTCCGGTCAACATATAGGAATATCCGCCAGTATGGGTATTTTTCCTACAATGTCTGTTTGGTGCATGCCACCTGGTAGGCTGGTGTTAGAACTGACTGGATTCAGTGGGGGTGTTATGTATTTGTGCTTTGGGGATTTTCCTTGTGCGCACGTTAAACAATTGTTAATATACACTACTAGAAGTTCAATGAAACGAGGAAAATAGTATTTTCTGCGGAATTCACGTACTGTTTTTTGAATTACCAAGTATCCCTTCATTTTACTGTTGTCAATAAGGTACAGTAACTCTGTTCGTAAATGCTTAGGAACAACCAACGTTTTATGATAATTTTGTCCGGTATGATCAAAGAATTTTCTATACAGTATACCATGTTCCAGTGTTATTCGGCTAAGGTGCTTGTGGTATTTATTCAAGTCAAACGTTGAATACGTCCTTTCCAGTTTAATTTTATTCAATATCCAGCTTTTTACATTCACTTTGTCTGTGTCATTGCATTGTTCTTTCTCAACATTCAGTGGTAACAGGCTTTCACTCAAATGTCATTTATCCGGTGGATTTTTTTTCAAAACTGCATATATTTGATTAAATTGCACTGAACTTAGCTCTGTAATTTCTGCTTTTATTTCGTTATCCGCATTTGTAACTGTGATTTCTGGTTTTTTTGGGAGTAGATTAGGCGCAATCTCTTCAGTAGTGTATACTGACATTATTGAATTATCTGGTGTATTTGATAGAACGTCAATTTGAATTTCATGTAGTGGTATTTGATCTTCCAGCTTCATTTTCATTTTAGTTGCCGGATTTATATGTAATTGAGACAAGTAATCCGCAGCTGCATTTGTTTTGCCTGGATTATGGCCTGATACAAAGTTGAATGAAAGCACGTGGTCAACAGCGTTCCAAAATTTTCCCGGCAGCCGTTTTGCTTGAAAGAAACGAGTTACAATTTTGTTGTCTGTTAGCACAATAATTTGTTAGTTTGAGACTCCTCATATGTAATGTTCAAACCTTTCAAAGGCATGTTGTACACTAAGATATTCCTTGACATAGATTGAATGTTTCAAATGAGCAGGAGAGAATAAATAGGAACCAAAGGCTACGAGTGCGTAGGATTTTGAAGTGGTGTTATTGGGAATAGAGAAATCTTCAATGAGTAAGATGAAACCTGCTGCATAGAAACTTATATCGTACATGATGGTGAATTGGCAGTTTGGTTTAGACATCTTTAATGACAGTGAGCACGCTTTTTTAGGTCATCTTTCACCTTTTTAAGCCTTATTGATGTACAGAAGCTAAAATGAATGTGTTTTCTTTTCATAATATCTTAAAGAATGGTTGCAGTTTTTCAACCAAGTTCGGGATAAATTTCTGAAAATATTGAAAAATTTCAATTCATCTATTTGTTTGTTTTACAGATTATGGTAATTTTACTGTTGTCAGACATTTTTCTAGCTCCTCTTTATTAGGTTTGATACCATCTCCTGTAATTGTATGACCAAGAAAATTTACTTTCAGTTATTCCATGTTCGCATTTTTCTATTGACAATTTGAATCCCAGGCTTTCTATTTTAACAAACATTTGTTCCAAATTTTCAATAAATGCATATCCATTGATTGCTCCTGATCGAAATAAACAAAGCATCTATCGCTTGCAACGCAATCAAGAAAGTGTTTGTTTACACAAGCACTGAAGGCTGTAGGCGATCTGCTTATGCCTTGCGCCAGTCACTTCAAAGCAAAAGTACGCCTCTAAAATTAAATGCGAGTAATTGAATGCCCAACTCATCCGTCAATTGCATCGAAAAATATGCTTGGCTGCAATCCAATTCTGCAAAAATTGATTTACCTGCTAAATGGGCACTGGCATCAGCCATTGTCTGAGTAGGAAAATTATGAATCGAGAAGTCATGTCAAAGTAAGTGGTTTAATTTTCTATGGTTAATCAGAATTCCAGAATTCGGTGTTTCCCCACTTGGTTTTCGTTGGGCGAAGATCGGCGACGAATTCTTCGAAAACGGTAACGTCGTTATGATGTCATAAAATTGCATCAGTGCAACTTCAAAAAATAGTTCGTCACGTAATTGTATCGGAGTTATTGCATTTGGAGAATACACCGGTCGGTTATGTTCAGGTGTAAATATGACTGGACTGTCGGTATTTTTCCCTAAATCTTATCGGTGTCGTGCAAAATTTTTATGAAAGCGCACCATGAGTTCTTCCATTTTTTATTTTTGACTGATATTGAATATTGACTTATCCCAATCAAAATTTCTAAGGAATTAATTTCGTTTGGCGTCATTAATGGTTGGATCAAGCATTTCTTTTTTCTTAAATTTCATTAGAGACTCATAAAATTTCTTTTCCACTCCGATAAGCTTCGAGGCGTCTTTACAGTTTTCAGGTATTGTATTGGAAACCAAAAGCCATCATACCTTTAGTGAAATGCTTGTTGACGCAAGTATTGTGCTGATTTAGGATAGCTATTATTGTGTTCATGATTTTTAGTCAGACTACAAAGTGAGGGGTGAATTGGCTTGATAAATGACGCTTCTTTGATGCTAAAACTTCAAATTTTGCTACTCATGTTTTAGCAGTAATTGTGATTTTGTTTGGATTGAGATTCATGATTCCAATGTGAATTCGACAATTTCGATCTAATTTACCAATAGCGACATTATGTAAGTGCCTGACTTACTTTCAAATTGAATTGAAGGTTCTATCAACCCTTCAGCGTATTCATAAGCTCTTTCTGGGTAAATCAGTTCACATTCAATAATTTCTTGTTGATTCGGATGCATAATAATTTTCGAGACTGTGGTTAAAATTTTGGATTTCGATAATTTTCTATCGTATTATGTTGATGAGGGCAATGAGATAGTTAGTTAGCGTAAATAAAGAAGACCTTTAAAAGGATGTATTATAAAATTGTTTTTGCGAAAGAATGGAAGGCCGCGTAACTTTGAAAACATAGTTTATTGAAATTAGGAAATCTTTTGTAAATTGACAATTCCCAATGATTATTTGAAATTGAACGCACTTTTCAACAATGATAACTCTACAATCTGCCATTTTTACTGATTCGGGAAATAGTTCTGACGATTTGAGGATCTTTCTTGGCTCCTTGTTCAGCATCAAGAGTTCAACTGGCAATGCGCTCGAAAATGCGCCCGTATCTAATAAAGCTGTATAGTGGAAGGTGTCAAAAATAAGCTGTACATAGAAAAATTTTTCTCCGAAAAAAGTAAAGGAGTTTTGCTAGTTTTTTATACTGGGACAACAGCCGTTAGATAATGTTGTTTTTTCAGTTTTTTGAATGGTTGTATCTGTTGAATAGGATGTTTGTCCCACGTTCTGGTAGCAGTCAAAACCAGCAGTCACTTCAATTGTGTCCTGGTTGTCCACAGCAGTGACGAAACAGGTTACCTCTTCCTCGGTAGGAATTTTGAAAGCGTTGTGACAATTGTCCACGAGTAGTCCAATTTCCTCATTTTCACTTGGACACATGAAGCCCCCATATTACCTTTTTTGGTTATTGCCGTTCAAGAATCTCTGGATATTATTTCCGAGTTTTTTCTGCGTTTTTATTGATTTGCGATTAGTAGCAGCATTCGAATAAAGTGCTTCCGTAATTGAATTTGTTGGCTCATTCAAAGAAAGTGCTTTAAAAGCTTTCCTGTTGCTTCTTCATCTGGTCGAATGTTTTTTAACGCTTACCTCTTGGAGGAAAATGTGCAAAATAAAACTATTTCAAAATATTATTTTTTATTTGAAAAACGTAACATTTATCCTGATCTCTAACTGATTTTTCTCCTGTCACCAACTTATTTTTGGTGCTCTTTGATCATAATGTTAATTATCTGATGATAATTACAAAATATTTCAGGTCTTCGGATATGAGTCTAGCAGTTATCCCAAAACAATAATAATTCTAACAATCAAATTTCTTCTTCATTCCTTCTAAATCCCCTCCTTCAACTACTCAAAATCTTTCTACAATTTCAGTTCTACAAATCCAATCCACCTACTGGCAAGTTATCTACAATTAACTCATTCAATATTTTATACATTTTTTTCCACCAATGAAAATTAACTAAATCTAAATAGAAATGGCTTAACTTTAAGTCCAATCAAAGTTTATACATTACTGACAGCTCCTTGTTCTCTGCATCTTCATCTGTTTCCATCTCGCTGAAAACTGCTAATTGCTAAAAATTTTGAGGAAATTAGAAATTAGAAAATCGAATGTCTGTGATGGCTGTGATTACAAACAAATCTATCACGTTCCACTACGCTTACAATTAATCAATTCAACAATTTTTTCAGTTTACCATTACAAGTAAATTTTATTGAGAAGGTCTCGACAGGGTCACCATTTGGTTCACCACGGCCAAGGGCCGCGCGTGGCTGGGCCACAGTTGTTACCTGCGGAGCAGCTTCAGCGATACCTGATCAATAGTGAGTGTTCATATGAGTGGTTAATGCTTTCTGACTAATGAACCCTTCATATTATTCAGGGCAAAATATATATGTTATGATTAGTATCATCATCAATATCACAATCAGTATCGACGGAGTCGCCACTTCGTGGGTTAGTATCATTATTAGTATTATTAGTATTATCGGTATAAATATTATTATAATACTAATGTCCTTGTTGATCTCCCTCTTGCTCTTGTTTTAAAATTGTTCTAGTTGTTGTCTATGTTATAAACTTAATTAAGGTCTAGCTATATCTCTTTTTGAGTGAAAAGTTGAATCACAAATGTCACAAACTCTTTTCGACATATATCACTCTTCTACTTATTTTATACACAAAATTTCAAAAAAATATATAAATATTTTGAGCTAGTTTGTTGAGCCAGCTTGTTCAACCAGTTTGTTATGGTGTTGTCATATATCATATCTAAGAATATAAATAAGCATCTAAATAAGCTTGTCTGCTAAGTTAGATTGTTAAACTATTTTTAATTATAATTTAAATTAATATATATATATATATATATATATATATATATATATGTATATATATATATATAAAAATCTGAGAGTTTATATAGAACATTTTTATATTGATTACAACTATAACTAATAGTGACATTTCATTTCTTAGTATGTTGCAAAAAAAATCCTTGTTACTAAAATCCCCTAATATTTACTGTTAACTTTCTCAGCTCAACATTTTTTTACATATACAGTTGTTTTCACCAAAATTTGTTGTAGGTTTACTAATAACACAAGTATTTGATATGAATATTATGGTTAAAGAGATTACCGGAATTGACCAGAACTGAAAACACCTTATGTTACCAAGTCTTGAAAGCATTTATTATCACTCTACACGAAATCTCATAAATTATGTAACTAAAGCTTTGTAAAGATCTGACATATGCTATCCGAGAGTTTACGGTCGCTCAGATCAAGTCTGTCAAATAGCATTCAGTATTAGAATTCACGACATAACACTGTCGTTAACTGCAGACTGTGATGGTGTTCAGTTACTCATGGCTAAAAATGAAATTCCTGACAAAATTTTTTGAACTGTATTTAGTCTTAGCCATTCCAACTGGATTTAGAACTTGTTCCTCAATCAACTTTTCGAAATACTCGAAAACTAAATCAAGAGAGATTCAATAATATTCTTAGTGCAACCCAAAATTATAGCTTCGTCAGGAGAAAGAGTCATACAAAATATAGCGCAGGATAACAGCTAACATTAGGATTAAACGATTAACATTAGGATTATCATTAATTTTAGGATTAGTGTGAAGGTAACCATTACGATTCCCGAGTCGAATATCCTCCCAAAAATCCTCCCATTTTGTTGTAAGAGCGGGGGGGGGGGGGTAATTTGTCTATTGGAGGTAAATTGATGTGAGAGTATGGGGGTAATTTGTTCAGAGGGGGTAAAATGATGTAAGAGTTGGGCTGCAATGGGAGGACTTTTGAGGAATTACCCCCCTGACTGAAATTGCCATGTAAGAGTGGGCTGCAATGGGCTGAAACGGGAGGACATTTCAGGAATTACCCCCCCCCCCCCTCCTGACTGAAATTGCCATGTAAGAGTGGGCTGCTATGTGCTGCAATGGGAGGACTTTTCAGGAATTACCCCCGTGACTGAAAATGCTATGTAAGAGTGGGCTGCAATGGACTGCAATGGGAGGACTTTTCAGGAATTACCCTTCCCCCCTGACTGAAATTGCAATGTAAGAGTGGGCTGCAATGGGCTGAAATGGGAGGACTTTTCAGGAAATACCCCCTGACTGTAATTGCCATATAAGAGTGGGCTGCAAGAGTGAGGGTGTAATTTGTGCAAAGGGGGTAAAACGAGGTAAGAGTTGGGCTGCAATGGGAGGACTTTTGAGGATTTACCCCCTGACTAAAATTGCCATGTAAATGTGGCCTTCAATAGGCTGCAATAGGAGGAGTTTTCAGGAATTATCCCCCTAACTGAAATTGCCATGTACGAGTGGGCTGCAGTGGGCTGCAATGGGAGGACTTTTCATCAGGATTTACCCCCTGACTGAAATTGCCATGTAAGAGTGGGCTGCAATGGGAGGACTTTTCAGGAATTACCCCCTGGCTGAAATTGCCATATAAGAGTGGGCTTCAATGGGCTGCAATGGCAGGACTTTTCATCAGGATTTACCCCCTGACTGAAATTGCCATGTAAGAGTGAGCTGCAATGGGAGGATTTTTCATCAGGATTTACCCCCTGACTGAAATTGCCATGAAAGTGTGGGCTGCAATGGGAGGAGTTTTCAGGAATTATCCCCCTAACTGAAATTGCCATGTACGAGTGGGCAGCAAGGGGCTGCAATAGGAGGACTTTTCATCAGGATTTACCCACTGACTGAAATTGCCATGTAAGAGTGGGCTGCAATGGGAGTACTTTTCAGGAATAACCCCCGTGACTGAAACTGCTATGTAAGAGTGGGCTGCAATGGACTGCAATGGGAGGACTTTTCAGGAATTACCCTTCCCCCCTGACTGAAATTGCAATGTAAGAGTGGGCTGCAATGGGCTGAAATGGGAGGACTTTTCAGGAAATACCCCCTGACTGTAATTGCCATGTAAGAGTGGGCTGCAAGAGTGAGGGTGTAATTTGTGCAGAGGGGGTAAAACGAGGTAAGAGTTGGGCTGCAATGGGAGGACTTTTGAGGATTTACCCCCTGACTAAAATTGCCATGTAAATGTGGCCTTCAATAGGCTGCAATAGGAGGAGTTTTCAGGAATTATCCCCCTAACTGAAATTGCCATGTACGAGTGGGCTGCAGTGGGCTGCAATGGGAGGACTTTTCATCAGGATTTACCCGCTGACTGAAATTGCCATGTAAGAGTGGGCTGCAATGGGAGGACTTTTCAGGAATTACCCCCTGGCTGAAATTGCCATATAAGAGTGGGCTTCAATGGGCTGCAATGGCAGGACTTTTCATCAGGATTTACCCCCTGACTGAAATTGCCATGTAAGAGTGAGCTGCAATGGGAGGATTTTTCATCAGGATTTACCCCCTGACTGAAATTGCCATGAAAGAGTGGGCTGCAATGGGAGGAGTTTTCAGCAATTATCCCCCTAACTGAAATTGCCATGTACGAGTGGGCAGCAAGGGGCTGCAATAGGAGGACTTTTCATCAGGAATTACCCACTGACTGAAATTGCCATGTAAGAGTGGGCTGCAATGGGAGTACTTTTCAGGAATTACCCCCTGACTGAAATTGCCATATAAAGTGGGCTGCAATGGGCTGCAGTGGCAGGCTTTCCAGGAATTACCCCCCCCCCCCCGACTGAAATTGCTATGTAAGAGAGGTTTGCTATGTGCTGCAATGGGAGGACTTTTGAGGAATTACCCCCGTGACTGAAATTGCCATGTAGGAGTGGGCTGCAATGGACTGCAATGGGAGGACTTTTCAGGAATTACCCCCCTGACTGAAATTGCCATTTAAGTGTGGGCTGCAATGGACTGCAATGGGAGGACTTTTTAGTAACTACCCCCCCCCCCCCCGACTGAAATTGCCAAGTAAGAGTGGGCTGCAGGAGTGAGGGGGTAATTTGTGCGGAGGGGGTAAGAAGAGGTAAGAGTTGGGCTGCAATGGGAGGACTTTTGAGGAATTACCCCCCTGACTGAAATTGCCATGTAAGAGTGGGCTGCAATGGGCTGCAATGGGAGGACTTTTCATGAATTACCCCCTGAGTGAAATTGCCATTTAGGAGTGGGCTGCAAGAGTGAGGGGGTAATTTGTGCAGAGGGGGTAAAATGAGGTAAGAGTTGGGCTGCAATGAAGGGACTTTTGAGGAATTACTCCCCTGACTAAAATTGCCATGTAAAAGTGGGCTGCAATGGGCTGCAATGGGAGGACATTTCAGGAATTAAACCCCCCCCCCCCCACTGACTGAAATTGCCATGTAAGAGTGGGCTGCAATGGGATGCAATGGGAGGAGTTTTCAGGAATTATCCCCCTAACTGAAATTGCCATGTAGGAGTGGGCTGCAATGGGCTGCAATGGGAGGAGTTTTCAGGAATGATCCCCCTAACTGAAATTGCCATGTAAGAGTGGGCTGCAATGGGAGGACTTTTCAGGAATTACCCCCCTGACTGAAATTGCCATGTAAGAGTGGGCTGCAATGGGCTGCAATGGCAGGACTTTTCAGGAATTACCCCCCTGACTGAAATTGCCATGTATAAGTGGGCTGCAATGGGATGAAATGGGAGGAGTTTTCAGGAATTATCCCCCTAACTGAAATTGCCATTTACGAGTGGGCAGCAAGGGGCTGCAATAGGAGGACTTTTCATCAGGATTTACCCCCTGACTGAAATTGCCATGAAAGAGTGGGCTGCAATGGGAGGAGTTTTCAGGAATTATCCCCCTAACTGAAATTGCCATGTACGAGTGGGCAGCAAGGGGCTGCAATAGGAGGACTTTTCATCAGGATTTACCCACTGACTGAAATTGCCATGTAAGAGTGGGCTGCAATGGGAGTACTTTTCAGGAATAACCCCCGTGACTGAAACTGCTATGTAAGAGTGGGCTGCAATGGACTGCAATGGGAGGAGTTTTCAGGAATGATCCCCCTAACTGAAATTGCCATGTAATAGTGGGCTGCAATGGGAGGACTTTTCAGGAATTACCCCCCTGACTGAAATTGCCATGTAAGAGTGGGCTGCAATGGGCTGCAATGGCAGGACTTTTCAGGAATTACCCCCCTGACTGAAATTGCCATGTATAAGTGGGCTGCAATGGGATGAAATGGGAGGAGTTTTCAGGAATTATCCCCCTAACTGAAATTGCCATTTACGAGTGGGCAGCAAGGGGCTGCAATAGGAGGACTTTTCATCAGGATTTACCCCCTGACTGAAATTGCCATGAAAGAGTGGGCTGCAATGGGAGGAGTTTTCAGGAATTATCCCCCTAACTGAAATTGCCATGTACGAGTGGGCAGCAAGGGGCTGCAATAGGAGGACTTTTCATCAGGATTTACCCACTGACTGAAATTGCCATGTAAGAGTGGGCTGCAATGGGAGTACTTTTCAGGAATAACCCCCGTGACTGAAACTGCTATGTAAGAGTGGGCTGCAATGGACTGCAATGGGAGGACTTTTCAGGAATTACCCTTCCCCCCTGACCGAAATTGCAATGTAAGAGTGGGCTGCAATGGGCTGAAATGGGAGGACTTTTCAGGAAATACCCCCTGACTGTAATTGCCATGTAAGAGTGGGCTGCAAGAGTGAGGGTGTAATTTGTGCAGAGGGGGTAAAACGAGGTAAGAGTTGGGCTGCAATGGGAGGACTTTTGAGGATTTACCCCCTGACTAAAATTGCCATGTAAATGTGGCCTTCAATAGGCTGCAATAGGAGGAGTTTTCAGGAATTATCCCCCTAACTGAAATTGCCATGTACGAGTGGGCTGCAGTGGGCTGCAATGGGAGGACTTTTCATCAGGATTTACCCCCTGACTGAAATTGCCATGTATGAGTGGGCTGCAATGGGAGGACTTTTCAGGAATTACCCCCTGGCTGAAATTGCCATATAAGAGTGGGCTTCAATGGGCTGCAATGGCAGGACTTTTCATCAGGATTTACCCCCTGACTGAAATTGCCATGTAAGAGTGAGCTGCAATGGGAGGATTTTTCATCAGGATTTACCCCCTGACTGAAATTTCCATGAAAGAGTGGGCTGCAATGGGAGGAGTTTTCAGGAATTATCCCCCTAACTGAAATTGCCATGTACGAGTGGGCAGCAAGGGGCTGCAATAGGAGGACTTTTCATCAGGATTTACCCACTGACTGAAATTGCCATGTAAGAGTGGGCTGCAATGGGAGTACTTTTCAGGAATTACCCCCTGACTGAAATTGCCATATAAAGTGGGCTGCAATGGGCTGCAGTGGCAGGACTTTCCAGGAATTATCCCCCCCCGACTGAAATTGCTATGTAAGAGTGGTTTGCTATGTGCTGCAATGGGAGGACTTTTGAGGAATTACCCCCGTGACTGAAATTGCCATGTAGGAGTGGGCTGCAGTGGACTGCAATGGGAGGACTTTTCAGGAATTACCCCCCTGACTGAAATTGCCATGTAAGTGTGGGCTGCAATGGACTGCAATGGGAGGACTTTTTAGTAACTACCCCCCCCCCCGACTGAAATTGCCAAGTAAGAGTGGGCTGCAGGAGTGAGGGGGTAATTTGTGCAGAGGGGGTAAGAAGAGGTAAGAGTTGGGCTGCAATGGGAGGACTTTTGAGGAATTACCCCCCTGACTGAAATTGCCATGTAAGAGTGGGCTGCAATGGGCTGCAATGGGAGGACTTTTCATGAATTACCCCCTGACTGAAATTGCAATGTAAGAGTGGGCTGCAATGGGCTGCAATGGACGGACTTTTCAGGAATTACCCCCTGAGTGAAATTGCCATGTAAGAGTGGGCTGCAAGAGTGAGGGGGTAATTTGTGCAGAGGGGGTAAAATGAGGTAAGAGTTGGGCTGCAATGAAGGGACTTTTGAGGAATTACTCCCCTGACTAAAATTGCCATGTAAAAGTGGGCTGCAATGGGCTGCAATGGGAGGACATTTCAGGAATTAAACCCCCCCCCCACTGACTGAAATTGCCATGTAAGAGTGGGCTGCAATGGGATGCAATGGGAGGAGTTTTCAGGAATTATCCCCCTAACTGAAATTGCCATGTAGGAGTGGGCTGCAATGGGCTGCAATGGGAGGAGTTTTCAGGAATGATCCCCCTAACTGAAATTGCCATGTAAGAGTGGGCTGCAATGGGAGGACTTTTCGGGAATTACCCCCCTGACTGAAATTGCCATGTAAGAGTGGGCTGCAATGGGCTGCAATGGCAGGACTTTTCAGGAATTACCCCCCTGACTGAAATTGCCATGTATAAGTGGGCTGCAATGGGATGAAATGGGAGGAGTTTTCAGGAATTATCCCCCTAACTGAAATTGCCATTTACGAGTGGGCTGCAATGGGCTGCAATGGGAGGAGTTTTCAGGAATTATCCCCCTACCTGAAATTGCCATGTAAGAGTGGGCTGCAATGGGAGGACTTTTCAGGAATTACCCCCTGACTGAAATTGCCATATAATAGTGGGCTGCAATGGGCTGCAATGGGAGGACTTTTCAGGAATTACCCCCCCTGACTAAAATTGCCATGTAAGAGTGGACTGCAATGGGCTGCAATGGCAGGACCTTTCAGGAATTACACCCCCATGACTGAAATTGCCATGTAAGAGTGAGCTTCTATGTGCTGCAATGGGAGGACTTTTCAGGAATTACCCCCGTGACATAAAATGTCATGTAAGAGTCTGCTGCAATTGGCTGCAATGGAAGGACTTTTTATGAATTACCCCCCTGACTGAAATTGCCATGTAAGAGTGGGCTGCAGGAGTGAGGGAGTAATTTGTGCAGAGGGGGTAAAATGAGGTAAGAGTTGGGCTGCAACGGGAGGAATTTTGAGGAATTACCCCCTGACTAAAATTGCAACGTAAAAGTGGGCTGCAATGGGCTGTATTGGGAGGAGTTTTCAAGAATGATCCCCCTAACTGAAATTGCCATGTAAGAGTGGGCTACAATGGGAGGACTTTTCATGAATTACCTCACTGACTGAAATTGCCATATAAGAGCGGGCTGCAATGGGCTGCAATGGGAGGACTTTTCAGGAATTATCCCCCTAACTGAAATTGCCATGTAGGAGTGGGCTGCAATGGGCTGCAATGGGAGGAGTTTTCAGGAATGATCCCCCTAATTGAAATTGCCATGTAAGAGTGGGCTGCAATGTGAGGACTTCTCATGAATTACCTCACTGACTGAAATTGCCATATAAGAGCGGGCTGCAATGGGCTGCAATGGGAGGACTTTTCAGGAATTACCCCCCTGAATGAAATTGCCATGTAAGAGTGGGCTGGAATGGGCTGCAATGGCAGGAATTTTCAGGAATTACCCCCCCCCCCCTGACTGCAAATGCTATGTGAGAGTGGGCTGCTATGTGCTGCAATGAGAGAACTTTTCAGGAATTACCCCCGGGACTGAAATTGCCATGTAAGAGTGGGATGCAATGGGCTGCAATGGCAGGACTTTTCAGGAATTACCCCCCTGAATGAAATTGCCATGTAAGAGTGGGCTGGAATGGGCTGCAATGGCAGGACTTTTCAGGATTTACCCCCTGACTGAAATTGCCATGTAAGAGTGAGCTGCAATGGGAGGATTTTTCATCAGGATTTACCCCCTGACTGAAATTTCCATGAAAGAGTGGGCTGCAATGGGAGGAGTTTTCAGGAATTATCCCCCTAACTGAAATTGCCATGTACGAGTGGGCAGCAAGGGGCTGCAATAGGAGGACTTTTCATCAGGATTTACCCACTGACTGAAATTGCCATGTAAGAGTGGGCTGCAATGGGAGTACTTTTCAGGAATTACCCCCTGACTGAAATTGCCATATAAAGTGGGCTGCAATGGGCTGCAGTGGCAGGACTTTCCAGGAATTATCCCCCCCCGACTGAAATTGCTATGTAAGAGTGGTTTGCTATGTGCTGCAATGGGAGGACTTTTGAGGAATTACCCCCGTGACTGAAATTGCCATGTAGGAGTGGGCTGCAGTGGACTGCAATGGGAGGACTTTTCAGGAATTACCCCCCTGACTGAAATTGCCATGTAAGTGTGGGCTGCAATGGACTGCAATGGGAGGACTTTTTAGTAACTACCCCCCCCCCCCCCCGACTGAAATTGCCAAGTAAGAGTGGGCTGCAGGAGTGAGGGGGTAATTTGTGCAGAGGGGGTAAGAAGAGGTAAGAGTTGGGCTGCAATGGGAGGACTTTTGAGGAATTACCCCCCTGACTGAAATTGCCATGTAAGAGTGGGCTGCAATGGGCTGCAATGGGAGGACTTTTCATGAATTACCCCCTGACTGAAATTGCAATGTAAGAGTGGGCTGCAATGGGCTGCAATGGACGGACTTTTCAGGAATTACCCCCTGAGTGAAATTGCCATGTAAGAGTGGGCTGCAAGAGTGAGGGGGTAATTTGTGCAGAGGGGGTAAAATGAGGTAAGAGTTGGGCTGCAATGAAGGGACTTTTGAGGAATTACTCCCCTGACTAAAATTGCCATGTAAAAGTGGGCTGCAATGGGCTGCAATGGGAGGACATTTCAGGAATTAAACCCCCCCCCCCCACTGACTGAAATTGCCATGTAAGAGTGGGCTGCAATGGGATGCAATGGGAGGAGTTTTCAGGAATTATCCCCCTAACTGAAATTGCCATGTAGGAGTGGGCTGCAATGGGCTGCAATGGGAGGAGTTTTCAGGAATGATCCCCCTAACTGAAATTGCCATGTAAGAGTGGGCTGCAATGGGAGGACTTTTCGGGAATTACCCCCCTGACTGAAATTGCCATGTAAGAGTGGGCTGCAATGGGCTGCAATGGCAGGACTTTTCAGGAATTACCCCCCCTGACTGAAATTGCCATGTATAAGTGGGCTGCAATGGGATGAAATGGGAGGAGTTTTCAGGAATTATCCCCCTAACTGAAATTGCCATTTACGAGTGGGCTGCAATGGGCTGCAATGGGAGGAGTTTTCAGGAATTATCCCCCTACCTGAAATTGCCATGTAAGAGTGGGCTGCAATGGGAGGACTTTTCAGGAATTACCCCCTGACTGAAATTGCCATATAATAGTGGGCTGCAATGGGCTGCAATGGGAGGACTTTTCAGGAATTACCCCCCCTGACTAAAATTGCCATGTAAGAGTGGACTGCAATGGGCTGCAATGGCAGGACCTTTCAGGAATTACACCCCCATGACTGAAATTGCCATGTAAGAGTGAGCTTCTATGTGCTGCAATGGGAGGACTTTTCAGGAATTACCCCCGTGACATAAAATGTCATGTAAGAGTCTGCTGCAATTGGCTGCAATGGAAGGACTTTTTATGAATTACCCCCCTGACTGAAATTGCCATGTAAGAGTGGGCTGCAGGAGTGAGGGAGTAATTTGTGCAGAGGGGGTAAAATGAGGTAAGAGTTGGGCTGCAATGGGAGGAATTTTGAGGAATTACCCCCTGACTAAAATTGCAACGTAAAAGTGGGCTGCAATGGGCTGTATTGGGAGGAGTTTTCAAGAATGATCCCCCTAACTGAAATTGCCATGTAAGAGTGGGCTACAATGGGAGGACTTTTCATGAATTACCTCACTGACTGAAATTGCCATATAAGAGCGGGCTGCAATGGGCTGCAATGGGAGGACTTTTCAGGAATTATCCCCCTAACTGAAATTGCCATGTAGGAGTGGGCTGCAATGGGCTGCAATGGGAGGAGTTTTCAGGAATGATCCCCCTAACTGAAATTGCCATGTAAGAGTGGGCTGCAATGTGAGGACTTCTCATGAATTACCTCACTGACTGAAATTGCCATATAAGAGCGGGCTGCAATGGGCTGCAATGGGAGGACTTTTCAGGAATTACCCCCCTGAATGAAATTGCCATGTAAGAGTGGGCTGGAATGGGCTGCAATGGCAGGAATTTTCAGGAATTACCCCCCCCCCCCCCCGACTGAAAATGCTATGTGAGAGTGGGCTGCTATGTGCTGCAATGAGAGAACTTTTCAGGAATTACCCCCGGGACTGAAATTGCCATGTAAGAGTGGGATGCAATGGGCTGCAATGGCAGGACTTTTCAGGAATTACCCCCCTGAATGAAATTGCCATGTAAGAGTGGGCTGGAATGGGCTGCAATGGCAGGACTTTTCAGGAATTACCCCCCTGACTGAAATTGCTATGTGAGAGTGGGCTGCTATGTGCTGCAATGAGAGAACTTTTCAGGAATTACCCCCCCTGACTGAAATTGCCATGTAAAAGTGGGCTGCAATGGGATGCAATGGGAGGAGTTTTCAGGAATTATCCCCCTAAATGAAATTGCCATGTACGAGTGGGCTGCAATGGGCTGCAATGGGAGGATTTTTCAGGAATGATCCCCCTACCTGAAATTGCCATGTAAGAGTGGGCTGCAATGGGAGGACTTTTCAGGAATTACCCCCTGACTGAAATTGCCATATAATAGTGGGCTGCAATGGGCTGCAATGGGAGGACTTTTCAGGAATTACCCCCCCTGACTGAAATTGCCATGTAAGAGTGGGCTGCAATGGGCTGCAATGGCAGGACCTTTCAGGAATTACACCCCCCCCCCCTGACTGAAATTGCCATGTAAGAGTGGGCTGCTATGTGCTGCAATGGGAGGACCTTTCAGGAATTACCCCCGTGACAGAAATTGTCATGTAAGAGTGGGCTGCAATGGGCTGCAATGGAAGGACTTTTCATGAATTACCCCCCTGACTGAAATTGCCATGTAAGAGTGGGCTGCAGGAGTGAGGGTTAATTTGTGCAGAGGGGGTAAAATGAGGTAAGAGTTGGGCTGCAATGGGAGGAATTTTGAGGAATTAACCCCCTGACTAAAATTGCCACGTAAAAGTGGGCTGCAATGGGCTGTAATGGGAGGAGTTTTCAGGAATTATCCCCCTAAATGAAATTTCCATGTACGAGTGGGCTGCAATGGGCTGCAATGGGAGGAGTTTTCAGGAATTATTCCCCTTACTGAAATTGCCATGTAAGAGTGGGCTGCAATGGGAGGACTTTTCAGGATTTACCCCCTGACTGAAATTGCCATATAAGAGTGAGCTGCAGTGGGCTGCAATGCGAGAACTTTTCATCACGATTTACCCCCTGACTGAAATTGCCATGTAAGAGTGGGCTGCAATGGGAGGATTTTTCAGGAATTACCCCAAAACTGAAAATGCCAAGGGGGGTTTAAATTGTGTAAGAGTGAGGGGGTAATTTGTCCAGAGGAGCTAAAATGATGTAAGAGTTGGGATGCCAAGGTGGTGAAATGGTGTAAGAGTGAGGGGGTAATTTGTCCAGAGGGGGTAAAATGAGGTAAGAGTTGGGCTGCCAAGGGGGTAAAATGGTGTAAGAGTGAGGGGGTAATTTGTCCAGAGGGGGTAAAATGAGGTAAGAGTTGGGCTACCAAGAGGGGTAAAATGGTGTAAGTGTGAGGGGGTAATTTGTACAGAGGGGGTAAAATGGTGTAAGATGTGGGCTGGTAAGGGGGGTCAAATGGTGTAAGAGTGATGGGGTAATTTGTCCTGAGGGGTAAAATGATGTAAGAGTTGGGCTGCCAAGGGGGGCAAAATGGTGTAAAATTGAGGGGGTAATTTGTACAGAGGGGGTAAAATGGTGTAAGAGATGAGCTGCCAAGGGGGATAAAAAGGTGTTAGAGTGAGGGGGTAATTTGTCCGGAGGGGCTAAAAAGAGGTGAGAGTTGGGATGCCAAGGTGGTAAAATGGTGTAAAAGTGAGGGATAATTTGTCCAGAGGGGGTAAAATGAGGTAAGAGTTGGGCTGCCAAGGGGGTAAAATGGTGTAAGAGTGAGGGGGTAATTTGTCCAGAGGGGGTAAAATGAGGTAAGAGTTGGGCTACCAAGAGGGGTAAAATGGTGTAAGTGTGAGGGGGTAATTTGTACAGAGGGGGTAAAATGGTGTAAGAGATGAGCTGCCAAGGGGGATAAAAAGGTGTTAGAGTGAGGGGGTAATTTGTCCGGAGGGGCTAAAAAGAGGTGAGAGTTGGGCTGCCAAGGGGAGTAAAATGGTGTAAGAGTGAGGGGGTAATTTGTCCCGAGGGGTAAAATGATTTAAGATGTGGGCTGCCAAGGGGAGTAATTGGTGTAAGAGTGAGGGGGTAATTTGTTCAGGGGGGTGGGTAAAATGATGAGAGATTTGGGCTGCCTAGGGGGTAAAATGTTGTAAGAATGAGGGGGTAATTTGTCCAGAGGTGGTAAAATGATGTAAGAGTTGGGCTGCCAAGGAGGGTAAAATGGTGTAAGAGTGAGGGGTAATTTGTCCAGGGGGGGTAATATGATGTAAGGGTTGGGCTGCCAAGGGGGATAAAATGGTGTAAGAGTGAGGGGGGATTTTGTCCAGAGGGGGTAAAATGATGTAAGATGTGGGCTGCCAAGGGGGGTAAAATGGTGTAAGAGTGGGGTGTAATTTGTCCAGAGGGGGTAAAATGATGTAAGAGTTGGGCTGCCAAGGGGTGTAAAATGGTGTAAGAGTGAGGGGGTAATTTGTCCAGAGGGGGTAAAATGAGGTAAGAGTTGGGCTGCCAAGGGGGGTAAAATGGTGTAAGAGTGAGGGGGTAATTTGTCCGGAGAGGGTAAAATTATGTAAGAGTGTGGCTGCCAAGGGGGTATAATGGTGTAAGAGTGAGGGGTTAATTTGTCCAGAGGGGGTAAAATGATGTAAGATGTGGGCTGGTAAGGGGGGTCAAATGGTGTAAGAGTGATGGGGTAATTTGTCCTGAGTGGGTAAAATGATGTAAGAGTTGGGCTGCCAAGGGGGGCAAAATGGTGTAAAAGTGAGGGGGTAATTTGTCCAGAGGGGTAAAGTGAAGTAAGAGTTGGGCTGCCAAGGGGATAAAATTGTGTAAGAGTGAGGGGTAATTTGTCCAGAGGAGCTAAAATGATGTAAGAGTTGGAATGCCAAGGGGGTAAAATGGTGTAAGAGTGAGGGGGTAATTTGTACAGAGAGGTTAAAATGAGATAACAGTTGGGCTGCCAAGGGGGATAAAATGGTGTAAGAGTGAGGGGGTAACTTGTCTGGAGGTGGTAAAATGATGTAAGAGTTGGGCTGACAAGGGGGGGTAAAATGGTGTAAGAGTGAGGGGTAATTTGTCCAGAGGGGGTAATATGATGTAAGGGTTGGGCTGCCAAGGGGGATAAAATGGTGTAAGATTGAGGGGGGAGTTTGTCCAGAGGGGGTAAAATGATGTAAGATGTGGGCTGCCAAGGGGGGTAAAATGGTGTAAGAGTGGGGTGTAATTTGTCCAGAGGGGGTAAAATAATGTAAGAGTTGGGCTGCCAAGGGGTGTAAAATGGTGTAAGAGTGAGGGGGTAATTTGTCCAGAGGGGGTAAAATGAAGTAAGAGTTGGGCTGCCAAGGGGGGTAAAATGGTGTAAAAGTGAGGGGGTAATTTGTCCGGAGAGGTAAAATTATGTAAGAGTGTGGCTGCCAAGGGGGGTAAAATGGTGTAAGAGTGAGGGGTTAATTTGTCCAGAGGGGGTAAAATGATGTAAGATGTGGGCTGGTAAGGGGGGTCAAATGGTGTAAGAGTGATGGGGTAATTTGTCCTGAGGGGGTAAAATGGTGTAAGAGTTGGGCTGCCAAGGGGGGCAAAATGGTGTAAAGTGAGGGGGTAATTTGTCCAGAGGGGTAAAGTGAAGTAAGAGTTGGGCTGCCAAGTGGATAAAATTGTGTAAGAGTGAGGGGTAATTTGTCCAGAGGAGCTAAAATGATGTAAGAGTTGGAATGCCAAGGGGGTAAAATGGTGTAAGAGTGAGGGGGTAATTTGTCTGGAGAAGGTAAAATGATGTAAGAGTTGGGCTGACAAGGGGGGTAAAATGGTGTAAGAGTGAGGGGTAATTTGTCCAGAGGGGGTAATATGATGTAAGGGTTGGGCTGCCAAGGGGGATAAAATGGTGTAAGAGTGAGGGGGGAGTTTGTCCAGAGGGGGTAAAATGATGTAAGATGTGGACTGCCAAGGGGGGTAAAATGGTGTAAGAGTGGGGTGTAATTTGTCCAGAGGGGGTAAAATGGTGTAAGAGTTGGGCTGCCAAGGGGTGTAAAATGGTGTAAGAGTGAGGGGGTAATTTGTCCAGAGGGGGTAAAATGAGGTAAGAGTTGGTCTGCCAAGGGGGGTAAAATGGTGTAAGAGTGAGGGGGTAATTTGTCCGGAGAGTTTAAAATTATGTAAGAGTGTGGCTGCCAAGGGGGGTAAAATGGTGTAAGAGTGAGGGGTTAATTTGTCCAGAGGGGGTAAAATGATGTAAGATGTGGGCTGGTAAGGGGGGTCAGATGGTGTAAGAGTGATGGGGTAATTTGTCCTGAGGGGGTAAAATGATGTAAGAGTTGGGCTGCCAAGGGGGTCAAAATGGTGTAAAAGTGAGGGGGTAATTTGTCCAGAGGGGTAAAGTGAAGTAAGAGTTGGGCTGCCAAGGGGATAAAATTGTGTAAGAGTGAGGGGTAATTTGTCCAGGGGAGCTAAAATGATGTAAGAGTTGGAATGCCAAGGGGGATGAAATGGTGTAAGAGTGAGGGGGTAACTTGTCTGGAGGGGGTAAAATGATGTAAGAGTTGGGCTGACAAGGGGGGTAAATTGGTGTAAGAGTGAGGGGGTAATTTGTCCAGAGGGGGCAAAAATGTAAGATGTGGGCTGCCAAGGGGGGTAAGATGGTGTAGGAGTGAGCGGGTATGGTGTCCAGAGGGGGTAAAATGAGGTAAGAGTTGGTCTGCCAAGGGGGGTAAAATAGTGTAAGAGTGAGGGGGTAATTTGTCCGGAGAGTGTAAAATTATGTAAGAGTGTGGCTGCCAAGGGGGGTAAAATGGTGTAAGAGTGAGGGGTTAATTTGTCCAGAGGGGGTAAAATGATGTAAGATGTGGGCTGGTAAGGGGGGTCAAATGGTGTAAGAGTGATGGGGTAATTTGTCCTGAGGGGTTAAAATGATGTAAGAGTTGGGCTGCCAAGGGGGGCAAAATGGTGTAAAAGTGAGGGGGTAATTTGTCCAGAGGGGTAAAGTGAAGTAAGAGTTGGGCTGCCAAGGGGATAAAATTGTGTAAGAGTGAGGGGTAATTTGTCCAGAGGAGCTAAAATGATGTAAGAGTTGGAATGCCAAGGGGGTAAAATGGTGTAAGAGTGAGGGGGTAATTTGTACAGAGAGGTTAAAATGAGATAAGAGTTGGGCTGCCAAGGGGGATAAAATGGTGTAAGAGTGAGGTGGTAACTTGTCTGGAGGGGGTAAAATGATGTAAGAGTTGGGCTGACAAGGGGGGTAAATTGGTGTAAGAGTGAGGGGGTAATTTGTCCAGAGGGGGCAAAAATGTAAGATGT
This sequence comes from Convolutriloba macropyga, assembly GCF_964194025.1. Taxonomy (NCBI): domain Eukaryota; kingdom Metazoa; phylum Xenacoelomorpha; order Acoela; family Convolutidae; genus Convolutriloba; species Convolutriloba macropyga. Next base: position 38,553,580 of record NC_134481.1, on the reverse strand, counting down.
GGGCTGCCAAGGGGGGTAAGATGGTGTAGGAGTGAGCGGGTAAGGTGTCCAGAGGGGTTAAAATGAGGTAAGAGTTGGGCTGCCAAGGGGGGTAAAATGATGTAAGAGTGAGGGGGTAATTTGTCCGGAGAGGGTAAAATTTTGTAGGAGTGTGGCTGCCAAGGGGGGTAAAATGGTGTAAGAGTGAGGGGTTAATTTGTCCAGAGGGGGTAAAATGATGTAAGATGTGGGCTGCCAAGGGGGGTCAAATGGTGTAAGAGTGATGGGGTAATTTGTCCTGAGGGATTAAAATGATGTAAGAGTTGGGCTGCCAAGGGGGGCAAAATGGTGTAAAAGTGAGGGGGTAATTTGTACAGAGGGGTAAAGTGAAGTAAGAGTTGGGCTGCCAAGGGGATAAAATTGTGTAAGAGTGAGGGGTAATTTGTCCAGAGGAGCTAAAATGATGTAAGAGTTGGAATGCCAAGGGGGTAAAATGGTGTAAGAGTGAGGGGGTAATTTGTACAGAGAGGTTAAAATGAGATAAGAGTTGGGCTGCCAAGGGGGATAAAATGGTGTAAGAATGAGGGGGCAACTTGTCTGGAGGGGGTAAAATGATGTAAGAGTTGGGCTGACAAGGTGGTAAATTGGTGTAAGAGTGAGGGGGTAATTTGTCCAGAGGGGGCAAAATCATGTAAGATGTGGGCTGCCAAGGGGGGTAAAATGGTGTGGGAGTGAGCGGGTAATGTGTCCAGAGGGGGTAAAATGATGTAAGAGTTGGGCTGCTAAGGGGGGTAAAATGGTGTAAGAGTGAGGGGGTAATTTGTTCTGAGGGGGTAAATTGATGTAAGAGTGAGTGGGTAATTTGTTCAGAAGGAGCAATTTCAAAAATTATTATTCATATATATAGACTGTCAAGAGTTGGACAATATTTGATGGTCTGGAGGTTAAGGCGACGCAGCTGAGAGTACAGAGGTTGTAAGTTTAAGACTGGCATTCTTCAAGTATGGGCGCTAAGACAATGTAAGATTGATGGGTAAATTGACGTAAGAGTGGGGCTGCAATGGGAGGATTTTTTAGGAAAATGCAGCTCGAAACCCTTACGTCTTTTTGGGCTGCATTGGGCTTCCAAGGGGGTAAAATGGTGTAAGAGTGAGGATGTAAAAGACAAAATAACCCCTCACTCTTACTTCTTTTTTGGTCTGTCATGGGGGTAAAATGATGTAGGAGTTGGGCTGCCAAGGGGGGTAAATTGGTGTAAGAGTGAGGGGGTATGTTGTCCAGAGGGGGAAAAATGTTGTAAGAGTTGGGCTGCCAATAGGAATAAAATGGTGTAGGAGTTAGGGGGTAATTTGTCCAGAGGGGGTAAGATGATGTAAGATGTGGGCTGCCAAGGGGGGTAAAATTGTGTAAGAGTGAGGGGGTAATTTGTCAAGAGGGGGTAAAATGATGTAAGAGTTGGGCTTCCAAGGGGGGTAGAATGGTGTAAGAGTGAGGGGGTAATTTGTCCAGAGGGGTTAAAATGAGGTAAGAGTTGGGCTGCCAAGGGGGGTAAAATGGTGTAAGAGTGAGGGGGTAATTTGTCCGGAGGGGGTAAAATGATGTAAGAGTTGGGCTGCCAAGGGGGTAAAATGATGTAAGAGTGAGAGGGTAATTTGTCCAGAGGGGTAACATGAGATAAGAGTTGAGCTGCCAAGGGGGGTAAAATGGTGTCAAGTGAGGGGTTAATTTGTCCAGATGGCCTAAAATGATGTAAGAGTTGGGCGGGCTGCCAAGGGGGTCAAATGGTTTAAGAGTGAGGGGGTAATTTGTCCAGATGGCGTAAAATGATGTAAGAGTTGGGTGTGCTGCCAAAGGGGGTCAAATGGTTTAAGAGTGAGGGGGCAATTCCAACAATTATTATTCATATATAGAGACTGTCAAGAGTTGGACAAGCATTGAAGGTCTGGAGGTTAAGGCGACGCAGCTGAGGCTACAGAGGTTGTGAGTTCAAGACTGGCAGTCTTCAGATATGGGCGCTAAAACAATGTAAGATTGAGGGGGTAAAATGATGTAAAAGTTGAGCTGCCAAGGGGGGTAAAATGACGTAAGAGTGGGGCTGCAATGGGAGGATTTTTTAGGAAAATGCAGCTCAAAACTCTTACGTCTTTTTGGGCTGCATTGGTTTTCCAGGGGGGGGGGGGGTAAATTGGTGTAAATGTGAGGAGGTAAAAGACAAGTAACCCCCCAGTCTTACTTTTTTTGGTCTGTCAAGGGGGTAAAACAATGTAAGAGTTTGGGGGTAATTGAGAAATTACCCTCAAATCTTACATCGTTTTACCCCCTTGACAGACCAAAACAATAGCAAGAGTGGGGTGTTATCTTGTCTTTTACCTCCTCACTCTTACACCCTTATAACACCCTTGGAAGAGCAATGCAGCCCAAAAAGACGGAAGAGTTTTGAGCTGCATTTTCCTAATGAATCTTCCCATTGCAGTCCCACTCTAACATCATTTTGGGCGGAAAAAATCAACCCGGGTTAACATTAGAACTGCTTTCTCCTTTCGGAGAGTTTACGATTGCTCAGTTAACGCCTGTCAAATAGCAGGTAGTTTTAGTGTTCACGACTTAACACTGTGGTTTCTGCAGTCGAATAGAAACTGTGAACGCTTTCAGTTACTCGTGACCAAAAAAAAGTTCTTGATGAATTTTTTTTTAACTAAATTAGCCAATCCAAATAGATTTAGAACTTGTTTCTCAATCACCACTTTAAAATATTCAAATACTACATCTGGTTATATTCAATAGAGTTTGTGATTACACTACGTTGCAATCCAACATTATAGCTCCAACAGGAGAAAAATTCATACGAAACATAGCGGGTGATGACATGGCGCAGTCAGCGGGATATTATGACGAAGTCGTCCAGTATCTTGAATGTACTTGATATTACCTGTTCTTCTAAGGGTGATCCGTCCCTTCCATACGTTTTTTATCGGGACAATGCGTCATGACGAAGAAATTGTTTGTCTAAACACTGATTTTTCAGTTTATGAGGGGATAGATTATTTATGGACCAGGTTGTCATAAAAACTGTTAACTCCGTGTTTGGTTTTTGACCAAAATATGCCTCAAAAAGTGTCACTCTAGTTGTTTATTTAGGTATTAGGCGTATGTTTTCCTTAATTTCTGGACATTTCAAACTTAGATCTTCAATGTTCCAGTTGGGGCCAGTGTCTAATAAGGCCAAGCGACGTTTTTTGTTTGTATGAGGAGTTCAAACGAGCCCAGCAAAAAACACACCATGGAAAATTTGTAACAGAGTGGGTCACTACAAATCGCGCTGCGCAGCAAAGATGCCAAAGGGAAGACAACATTGTCAAAGACAATAAAACATCCCAGATGAAAATAACACAAAACAAAGAGAAGGGTAAGACATACGAAGAAAGAAAACAAACAGAAGAGAGTGTTTAAGAAGAGCCTATTCTCTATATTTAAAAACTACAAGAGGGCTAGGCAAATAAAATTCTGATCTGCCCAAAAACATTCTATTCGGAGAAAAAGGGAAAGATCAACAAAAGAGCAAACGAAGACTTCTGGATAGAAACGATATCCGTGTTCCTAAAGTTCAATGGCTTTTGGACACAGGATCTCCGCAACCATTCATCAACGTAGATTAGACACGAAATTTGCAGCGAGAAGTTTCGACTGCATCGATCCGATCATATGAAGAAAATACACGCTAGAGCTGCTTTAGCAACAACAACAACAACAACAACAGAGAGATTAAATGCATCTTACTTTTAGACATCAAGTTTGGATACTGGTCTGCAAACGACAGTGAAACCTAATAGTCAAAAACCGAAAAAACAACATAAGGGAAAGAGACCGGTTAACGTATTTGGGCATCACCCTCAACGCCAAAAAAAATCGGTTACACTGTCAATTTTATGTCAAATTTTCAAACGGAGAAAAACAATATGAAGTGGGTATTTCAAAAGTATTCAAACCTATGTAAGCGTTTGCGTTGATCTGAAAATTAGATTTTATGGCCTTTGAAAACGAAAGACGGAGAATACCCCTCCTTTTATTCGAAAAATTAGAGAATTAATTGAAAAATGTAATGGATCACAAACAAATAATAAAATTAGACAAATTTTTTGATAAATTATTCTTTAGACCTGTAGTGATTACTGTTAAAAAGGATAAAAGTGTTACGATTTTCCTAGATTCAAACAAGTCCACCATTCGACTTGCAATTTCAAAAAAGTTAGCCATTCAACTTGCAAGTTCTTACAAACTAACGATTTGACCTGCAAGTTCTTTAAAAAGAACTATTCGAGTTGGCAATTTCTTACAAATTAACCAATCAACTTGCAAGTTCTTACAAGTTAGCCATTAGATCAACAGGTTCTTACAAATTGACCCTTCGACTTGCAAGTTCTTACAAGTTAACCATTCGACTCGCAAATTCTAAAAAGTTAAGTGTTCGACTGGCCACTTTATACAAATTAACCACTTGACATGCAGATTTTTACAAATGAATCATTCGAGTTGTTAAGTCCTTAAAAGTTAAAATTTCGACTTAAATGTTCTTACAAGTCAACCTTTCGACTTGCAATTTCAAAAAAGTTAGCCAATCAACTTGCAAAAGTATACGAATTAAAGATTCGATCTGCAATTTCTTGCAAAAGAACCATTCGAGTTGGCAATTTCTCACAAATTATCCAATCAAATTGCAGGTTCTTACAAGTTAGCCATTCGTTCAAAAAGTTCTTACGAACTGACCATTCGACGAGCAAGTTCTTACAAGCTTACCATTCGACTTGCACGTTATTACAAGTTAACCATTCGATATGGAAATTTCTTACAAGTTAATTATTCGACATGCAAGTTCCTACAAGTTAATCATTCGACTTCGAATTTTTCTCAGATTAACTATTCAACTTGCAAGTTGTTAAATGTTAAGTGTTCGACTGGCCACTTTATACAAATTAACCACTCGACATGCAGATTTTTACAAATGATTCTTTCGACTTGTTAACTCCCTAAAAGTTAAAGCTTTGACTTGCATGCTCTTACAAGTCCAGTCCACCATTCGACTTGCAATTTCAAAAAAGTTAGCCAATCAAATTGCAAAAGTATACGTATTAAAGATTCGATCTGCAATTTCTTGCAAAAGAACCATTCGAGTTGGCAATTTCTCACAAATTATCCAATCAAATTGCAGGTTCTTACAAGTTAGCCATTCGTTCAAAAAGTTCTTACGAACTGACCATTCGAAGAGCAAGTTCTTACAAGCTTACCATTCGACTTGCACGTTATTACAAGTTAACCATTCGATATGGAAATTTCTTACAAGTTAATTATTCGACATGCAAGATCCTACAAGTTAATCATTCGACTTCGAATTTTTCTCAGATTAACTATTCAACTTGCAAGTTGTTAAATGTTAAGTGTTCGACTGGCCACTTTATACAAATTAACCACTTGACATGCAGATTTTTACAAATGATTCTTTCGACTTGTTAACTCCTTAAAAGTTAAAGCTTTGACTTGCATGCTCTTACAAGTCCACCATTCGGCTTGCATTTTCAAAAAAGTTAGCTATTCAAGTTGCAAGTTCTTGCAAAGTAACTGTTCGACCTGCAAATTCTTTTAAAAGAACTATTCGAGTTGGCAATTTATTACAAATTAACCAATCAACTTGCAAGTACTTACAAGTTAGCCATTCGATCAACAGGTTCTTACAAATTGACCCTTCGACTTGCAAGTTCTTACAAGTTAACCATTCGACTCGCAAATTCTTAAATGTTAAGTGTTCGACTGGCCACTTTATACAAATTAACCACTTGACATGCAGATTTTTACAAATGAATCATTCGAGTTGTTAACTCCTTAAAAGTTAAAATTTCGACTTAATTGTTCTTACAAGTCAACCTTTCGACTTGCGATTTCAAAAAAAGTTAGCCATTCAACTTGCAAAAAAGTACGAATTAAAGATTCGAACTGCAATTTTTTGCAAAAGAACCATTCGAGTTGGCAATTTCTCACAAATTATCTAATCAACTTGCAGGTTCTTACAAGTTAGCCATTCGTTCAAAATGTTCTTACGAACTGACCATTCGACGAGCAAGTTCTTACAGGCTTACCATTCGACTTGCACGTTATTACAAGTTAACCATTCGACTTGGAAATTTCTTACAAGTTAATTATTCGACATGCAAGTTCCTACAAGTTAATCATTCGACTTCGAATTTTTCTCAGATTAACTATTCAACTTGCAAGTTGTTAAATGTTAAGTGTTCGACTGGCCACTTTATACAAATTAACCACTTGACATGCAGATTTTTACAAATGATTCTTTCGACTTGTTAACTCCTTAAAAGTTAAAGTTTTGACTTGCATGCTCTTACAAGTCCACCATTCGATTTGCAATTTCAAAAAAGTTAGCCATTCAACTTGCAAGTTCTTGAAAAGTAACTATTCGACCTGCAAATTCTTTTACAAGAACTATTCGAGTTGGCAATTTCTTACAAATTAACCAATCAACTTGCAAGTTCTTACAAGTTAGCCATTCGATCAACAGGTTCTTACAAATTCACCCTTCGACATGCAAGTTGCTACAAGTTAATCATTCGACTTTGAATTTTTCTCAGATTAACCATTCAACTTGCAAGTTGTTAAATGTTAAGTGTTCGACTGGCCACTTTATACAAATTAACCACTTGACATGCAGATTTTTACAAATGATTCTTTCGACTTGTTAACTCCTTAAAAGTTAAAGTTTTGACTTGCATGCTCTTACAAGTCCACCATTCGATTTGCAATTTCAAAAAAGTTAGCCATTCAACTTGCAAGTTCTTGAAAAGTAACTATTCGACCTGCAAATTCTTTTACAAGAACTATTCGAGTTGGCAATTTCTTACAAATTAACCAATCAACTTGCAAGTTCTTACAAGTTAGCCATTCGATCAACAGGTTCTTACAAATTCACCCTTCGACATGCAAGTTCCTACAAGTTAATCATTCGACTTTGAATTTTTCTCAGGTTAACCATTCAACTTGCAAGTTGTTAAATGTTAAGTGTTCGACTGGCCACTTTATACAAATTAACCACTTGACATGCAGATTTTTACAAATGATTCTTTCGACTTGTTAACTCCTTAAAAGTTAAAGTTTTGACTTGCATGCTCTTACAAGTCCACCATTCGACTTGCAATTTCAAAAAAGTTAGCCATTCAACTTGCAAGGTCTTACAAAGTATCTATTTGACCTGCAAATTCTTTTAAAAGAACTATTCGAGTTGGCAATTTCTTACAAATTAACCAATCAACTTGCAAGTTCTTACAAGTCAGATATTTGATCAACAGGTTTTTACAAATTGACCCTTTGACTTGCAAGTTCTTACAAGTTAACCATTCGACTCGCAATTTCTTAAAAGTTAAGTGTTCGACTGGCCACTTCATACAAATTAACCACTTGACATGCAGATTTTTACAAATGAATCATTCGAGTTGTCAACTCCTTAAAAGTTAAAATTTCGACTTATATGTTCTTACAAGTCAACCTTTCGACTTGCAAGTTGTTAAATGTTAAGTGTTCGACCGGCAAGTTTTTACAAATTAAGCATTTGACATGCAGATTTTTAGAAATGAATCATTCGACTTGTTAACTCGTTAAAAGTTAAAATTTTGACTTGCATGTTCCAACAAGTCCACCATTCGGCTTGCATTTTCAAAAAAGTCAGCCATTCAAGTTGCAAGTTCTTGCAAAGTAACTGTTCGACCTGCAAATTCTTTTACAAGAACTATTCGAGTTGGCAATTTCTTACAAATTAACCAATCAACTTGCAAGTTCTTACAAGTTAGCCATTCGATCAACAGGTTCTTACAAATTCACCCTTCGACATGCAAGTTCCTACAAGTTAATCATTCGACTTTGAATTTTTCTCAGGTTAACCATTCAACTTGCAAGTTGTTAAATGTTAAGTGTTCGACTGGCCACTTTATACAAATTAACCACTTGACATGCAGATTTTTACAAATGATTCTTTCGACTTGTTAACTCCTTAAAAGTTAAAGTTTTGACTTGCATGCTCTTACAAGTCCACCATTCGACTTGCAATTTCAAAAAAGTTAGCCATTCAACTTGCAAGGTCTTACAAAGTATCTATTTGACCTGCAAATTCTTTTAAAAGAACTATTCGAGTTGGCAATTTCTTACAAATTAACCAATCAACTTGCAAGTTCTTACAAGTCAGATATTTGATCAACAGGTTTTTACAAATTGACCCTTTGACTTGCAAGTTCTTACAAGTTAACCATTCGACTCGCAATTTCTTAAAAGTTAAGTGTTCGACTGGCCACTTCATACAAATTAACCACTTGACATGCAGATTTTTACAAATGAATCATTCGAGTTGTCAACTCCTTAAAAGTTAAAATTTCGACTTATATGTTCTTACAAGTCAACCTTTCGACTTGCAAGTTGTTAAATGTTAAGTGTTCGACCGGCAAGTTTTTACAAATTAAGCATTTGACATGCAGATTTTTAGAAATGAATCATTCGACTTGTTAACTCGTTAAAAGTTAAAATTTTGACTTGCATGTTCCAACAAGTCCACCATTCGGCTTGCATTTTCAAAAAAGTCAGCCATTCAACTTGCAAGTTCTTGAAAAGTAACTATTCGACCTGCAAATTCTTTTAAAAGAACTATTCGAGTTGGCAATTTCTTACAAATTAACCAATCAACTTGCAAGTTCTTACAAGTCAGATATTTGATCAACAGGTTTTTACAAATTGACCCTTTGACTTGCAAGTTCTTACAAGTTAACCATTCGACTCGCAATTTCTTAAAAGTTAAGTGTTCGACTGGCCACTTCATACAAATTAACCACTTGACATGCAGATTTTTACAAATGAATCATTCGAGTTGTCAACTCCTTAAAAGTTAAAATTTCGACTTATATGTTCTTACAAGTCAACCTTTCGACTTGCAAGTTGTTAAATGTTAAGTGTTCGACCGGCAAGTTTTTACAAATTAAGCATTTGACATGCAGATTTTTAGAAATGAATCATTCGACTTGTTAACTCGTTAAAAGTTAAAATTTTGACTTGCATGTTCCAACAAGTCCACCATTCGGCTTGCATTTTCAAAAAAGTCAGCCATTCAACTTGCAAGTTCTTGAAAAGTAACTATTCGACCTGCAAATTCTTTTAAAAGAACTATTCGAGTTGGCAATTTCTTACAAACTAACCAATCAACTTGCAAATTCTTACAAGTTAGCCATTCGATCAACAGGTTCTTACAAATTGACCCTTCGACTTGCAAGTTCTTACAAGTTAACCATTCGACTCGCAAATTCTTAATAGTTAAATGTTCGACTGGCCACTTTATACAAATTAACCACTTGACATGCAGATTTTTACAAATGAATCATTCGAGTTGTTAACTCCTTAAAAGTTAAAATTTCGACATAATTGTTCTTACAAGTCAACTTTTCGACTTGCAATTTCAAAAAAGTTAGCCATTCAACTTGCAAAAGTGTACGAAATAAAGATTCGATCTGCAATTTCTTGCAAAAGAACCATTCGAGTTGGCAATTTCTCACAAATTATCCAATCAACTTGCAGGTTCTTACAAGTTAGCCATTCGTTCAAAAAGTTCTTACGAACTGACAATTCGACGAGCAAGTTCTTACAGGCTTACCATTCGACTTGCACGTTATTACAAGTTAACCCTTCAACTTGGAAGTTCCTACAAGTTAATCATTCGACTTCGAATTTTTCTCAGATTAACCATTCAACTTGCAAGTTGTTAAATGTTAAGTGTTCGACTGGCCACTTTATACAAATTAACCACTTGACATGCAGATTTTTACAAATGAATATTTCGACTTGTTAACTCCTTAAAATTTAAAGTTTTGACTTGCATGTTCTTACAAATCCACCATTCGAATTGCAATTTCAAAAAAGTTACCCATTCAACTTGCAAGTTCTTACAAATTAACAATTTGACCTGCAAGTTCTTATAAAAGAACTATTCGAGTTGCCAATTTCTTACAAATTATCCAATCAACTTGCAAGTTTTTACAAGTTAGCCATTGGTTCAACAAGTCCTCACAAACTGTCCATTCGACATGCAAGTTCTTACAAGCTAACCATTTGACTTGCACGTTATTACAAGTTAACCATTCGACATGGAAGTTTCTTACAAGTTAACCATTTGATTTATAAGTTCTTACAAGTTAAACGTTCGACTTTCACATTCTTGCAAACTAACGATTCGACCTACAATTTCTTACAAAAGGATCATTCGAATTGGCAATTTCTTGCAATTTAACCATTCGACATTCAATTTCTGACAAGTTAGCCTTTCAACCAGCAAGTTTTAAAAAACTAACCACTCGACTTGCAATTTCTTACGAGTTAACCATTTGACTAGCACGTTCTTACAAGTTAACCCTTCAACTTGTAAGTTCTTACAGGTGAACTGTTCGAGTTTGCAATTTCTTACAAAATAACCATTCGACTTACAAAATGTTAAATGTTAAGTGTTCGACCGGCAAGTTTTTACAAATTAAGCATTTGACATGCAGATTTTTACAAATGAATCATTCGACTTGTTAACTCGTTAAATGTTAAAATTTTGACTTGCATGTTCTTACAAGTCCATTATTCGGCTTGCAATTTCAAAAAAGTTATCCGTTCAACTTGCAAGTTCTTACAAAGTAACGATTCGACCTGCAAATTTTTCTAAAAGAACTATTCGAGTTGGCAATTTCTTACAAATTAATCAATCAACATGCAAGTTCCTACAAGCTTACCATTCGACTTGCCCGTTCATACAAGTTAGTCATGCGGCTTGGCAATTTCTGAAAAATTAATTATTCGACATACACGTTCTCAGAATTTAACCGTTTGACTCGCAAAATTTTAGAAAATAAAGATTCGACCTGCAAGTTCTAACAAAAGAATCATTCGAGTTGCGTATTTCTTACAAATTAACCAATCGACTTGCAAGTTCTTACATTTTAGCCATTTGATCAACAGGTTCTTACAAATTGACCATTTGGCTTGCAAGTTCTTACAAGTTAACCGTTTGACTCGCAAGTTCTGACAAGTTAGCCTTTCAAACAGCAAGTTCTTAAAAACTAACCACTCGACTTGCAATTTCTTACGAGTTAACCATTCGACTTGCGCGTTCTTACAAGTTAACCCTTCAACTTGGAAGTTCTTACAAGTGAAACATTCGACTTTGCAATTTCTTACAAGTTAGCCATTCGTTCAAAAAGTTCTTACGAACTGACCATTCAACGAGCAAGTTCTTACAAGCTTACCATTCGGTTTGCACGTTATTACAAGTTAACCATTCGACTTGGAAATTTCTTACAAGTTAATTATTCGACATGCAAGTTCCTACAAGTTAATCATTCGACTTTGAATTTTTCTCAGATTAACCATTCGACTTGCAAGTGTTTGACCGGCAAGTTTTTACAAATTAAGCATTTGACATGCAGATTTTTACATATGAATCGTTTGAATTGTTAACTCGTTAAAATTTTAAATTTTGACTTGCATGTTCGTACAAGTCCACCATTCGGCTTGCAATTTCAAAAAAGTTAGCCATTCAACTTGCAAACTCTTACAAAGTAACTATTCGACCTGCAAATTCTTTTAAAAGAACTATTCGAGTCGGCAATTTCTTACAAATTAACCAATCAACTTGCAAGTTCTTACAAGTCAGCCATTCGATCAACAGGTTCTTACAAATTGACCCTTCGACTTGCAAGTTCTTACAAGTTAACCATTCGACTCGCAAATTCTTAAAAGTTAAGTATTCGACTGGCCACTTTATACAAATTAACCACTTGACATGCAGATTTTTACAAATGAATCATTCGAGTTGTTAATTCCTTAAAAGTTAAAATTTCGACTTAAAGGTTCTTACAAGTCAACCTTTCGACTTGCATTTTCAAAAAAGTTAGCCATTCAACTTGCAAAAGTATCCGAATTAAAGATTCGATCTGCAATTTCTTGCAAAAGAACCATTCGAGTTGGCAATTTCTCACAAATTATCCAATCAACTTGCAGGTTCTTACAAGTTAGCCATTCGTTCAAAAAGTTCTTACGAACTGACCATTCGACTTGCACGTTATTACAAGTTAACCATTCGACTTGGAAAATTCTTGCAAGTTAATTATTCGACATGCAAGTTCCTACAAGTTAATCATTCGACTTTGAATTTTTCTCAGATTAACCATTCAACTTGCAAGTTGTTAAATGTTAAGTGTTCGACTGGCCACTTTATACAAATTAACCACCTGACTCGCAGATTTTTTTCAAATGAATCATTCGACTTGTTAACTTGTTAAAAGTTAAAAATTTGACTTGCCTGTTCTTACAAGTCCACCATTCGGCTTGCAATTTCAAAAAAGTTAGCCATTCAACTTGCAAGTTCTTACAAAGGAACGATTCGACCTGCAAATTCTTTTAACAGAAGTATTCGAGTTGGCAATTTCTTACAAATTAACCAATCAACATGCAAGTTCTTACAAGTTAACCATTCGACTCCCAAGTTCTTACAAGTTAACCATTCGACTCCCAGGTTCTTACAAGTTAAACATTTCGGTCTCGATCCGGATTGCGCATTACGTTTCCGGAACATCACTTTTTCCAATGACCAAGTTTCTGTCGCAGTTTCAACGCCCAATCGCCGTCGAGTTTTCCGATGCGGGTGATTGCTCTCCTTCTTTTTTGACAATTTCTAGTGTTCTATGAATTTTCTTTTAACGGACGTCCCCAAAGGTGATGAATGAATTTCTGGTTGTTTTTTCAAAAACATCGAAGCTGAGATAGTAATTTGTAGTAAAAGTAGTTGCTGATGAAAGCGGTGAACTTTAGATAAATTTAGTCATAATTTAGGTAAAGAATAAAAAATATAATAAAATTTCTTTTTCACCCACTCCACCCTTCCTGCCATCGTTAATTGCATAAATTTGTTTGTTTTCTGTATGTTTAAAAACAATGTTCATAATGAATCTTTATAACGAATTATGAGCGCTGATTTGAGCGGTTGCATTATGTGTAAGTCGCTGCTAAAATTGGGCCATTTTACATATTTTCTGTGGCTTGTAGCTTTGACTTGAAGATTCATTGACTTTATTTTGAGAGTATCACAGAAAGAGTTGTTCATGTAACCTAGAAACGAGGGAATTCAAAACTCGCAAGAATCTTACAATATTTTGAATTCTTTTGGAAGACGATGCTGTAACTTTTTCTGCGAATAAAGTTGAAAGACAAAAATTGTTTTTGTTTGAAAAACGCCTGTAACTGATTTGTGTCGCATCAAGTATTCGAATTTTTTTGCTGGTATTATACCAAAATTAAGGTTGACATAATATTTCCCCTTGGGTAAGATTCTTACAAGTTTTGAATTCTTTAATAACTAGGGTATGCTTTCGACATAGAGCTTAAAAACCCACTCAATTTTAAAAAAAATGTTATTGAGCAAGTTGTATTATTAAATTATTGAATGTAATTTGACGTTACTGATCGTTGTCTGCAGCATTTCTAAAAGTAAAATTATTCAAAATGAATTCAATCCAGTCTTTAAAAGGCAAAAGTTTTGAAAAGTAGCTTCCATTATTGCAAAACTCTTCTGGGGTATTGACCTTAGGAGCCGAAAAACTGGTCACGCCCACCAGACATTCGGGTCGTAAAGTGCCGCATTCGAACCTGAACAAAGCCCCTCCATCGTCCAACAAACAAACATTGCTTCCAGTGAAAACGGGTAAAGTACAAACAATATCAACAGGACAAGCTTGCAAATTTTCGGGATCAGCCGGCTGGAATAGAGTCTGTTTTAGGAATATTTCCTTCAAAGTGTTTGGGTATTGTTGGTGTCTGCGGGTTGTGGTAGTGGTACCCATTCCAACGGCGCCCAACAGGGTTCTGTCTAGATTGAATGAGGATTCTTCTAAGCCACAAATTGGAAGTGACTTGGAATAGGCGTTCAGAATTGGCCACCTGGTTCTGATCAGGGCAATGTTGTTCATCATCCGAGGTCTCAGCCGGAACCTGAATTATAACTATACTTACGCATTTATAAATTCTAAATCTTGTGTTGAAATAAAGTCTATATCTGGTGTTCATAAATCTCAAGTCTTCGATGTCTCGCACCTCTCTTACCGAATGACCTCTGATCTAACATTATCCAGACTTCTGCGCGTTCTTATCGCTGACCAGACCTCGTAGTTATGGTTCGCTAACCTTGTTCCCTTAAATTGCGTCTGATCAGAGGTAATTTCAGCTTGCGTGCTTCCTCAAGCTGAGTAGTTTTCACTCAAATACATGGCTCATTGAACGAATTCAACTTTGACTGAATAAATATTTCCTTCTACGCTTGCATTACTCAGCCCTCCCCCCCCCGTCCCCACCCCCACCCCCAACCCCGCCGAAATTAAAGTCCATTGTATTTCATTTTCAGCTATTTTTTAAGATGAGTTTTGGTCAAACATCGCATAACTTGTTACCAGATGGCAAAAAAAACTATGAGGGCAAGATAAAGAAAAGGAACTTAACAACATTTTAGTATATATGCTTTCTATTGCAATTGTAATTTGCAGTATAAAGCAAAAGGTGTAACCTCGGATGTATGAAGACATCACTGACACTGTAGAGTCCAATGGAGTGATTTCTAGCCGAGAAGTCTCCGATTTCAACCCGAACGTCATGATCTGAAAAATAGATTGAAGAGAAATCAAATGAAAATCCAATCTACCCGCAATCAATAATTAACTAATGAGCAGTTTTCGCAAAACGATGTTTCTTATTGCAACTGAAAAGTTTAGAAATAACAGAAAAAAATGAGAGTTCGGATATTTATATGGTTCATATGAGAACAACTATAGGTCTAGATTGCGGTTGATTGTTGTCTAAGTGGACTGCAAAAGGAGCATAAAACCTTAAAAAGACGGAAAAAGAGTACACAAGAAGCTAAAAGGTTTAATAAGTTCATAACGAGCAACAAAAACAAACTAAAGTCATGATCATGGCTGAATTCGGTGTTGATGGGTCTTACAACTAACACACACCTCAACCTGGGAACTGGTTTCAGTCTCTACTATGTCAGTTATGAACTTATAGAAGAGCATTATGACTATTTGGTGGAGTATCAAATCATTCTCTCCTAATGATAATTTCATTTTTATTGTTCCGACCCCTCTTGAGGGGGGAGGAACTATATACTCAAATGGGTTTTTTTTTGCTCAGACAATTTTCGCCGTTCGATATTTTAATCGTAGAGAGTTGAGACTGGTATTATTAGAAAGCTTGTCCAGCGTAGAAAATGGAGTTAAAAAGATTTTTTTTAATTTCGTTTTTTTACAGGGAGTTATCGAGGTCTAAACTTCTGAGAACAGTAGAGTGAACTCCGTTGTTTTTAATCACAATTTCCGGAATTTTTGCCTCAACTGTCGTCAATTTTGCAAAAATTTGTTGAAATTTTTAAGAATAGTATTGTTGATTTTGTTTTCAAAGACAAAAACGTATTGTTGATTATTTTGATTTAATTTTTTTGTCAAAAATTTGGGCTAATTATTTCAAAATTGAGCCTTTTTCATCAAATACAGCACGTAATAAGCTTTTTTAGTCCCCTTTGATTGACTTTGCCGGAAGTAAAACCCCAAACCACACTAATACAATCTTTGTAGACTCAAAGGGGGGCCATTCCTTCTTCAAATTCTGTTGAGAGTGCTCAGTAATTAGAACTTTGCCGTTTTTTGGTAACTTTAAATGTTGATTATCAAAAAAGCAGAATTTAATTTTGAGTTTTTAACTGACAACTTGTATATATCTATAACAATCATAGAATTAAGTGTTCCTAATGGACGATAAGCATTAGCAGGGCTAGTTTTAAACCAATCTTGGAATGTTACAATCCAAAAAGAATTGGGATTGTAATCCGTCCATCTTTTTTTAAACTGATTTTTATCATATTAATTAAAGAACAGAACAAATAATATCAAACTCAGGAGTGATAGGTTCATGGGGCTTCCTCAACAGCTCCATGCTAATGTTTTTTGTTTCTTAGTTGAAAGCTTATGGTTGTTTTGACTTTTAAAAATAATTGATTTAAAAAAATAATGGCTTAATTAAATTTTTCTCAATTTTTTCTTAATTTGGTCAATTTGTAGCTTAGTGTCAGCAAAGAAAGAATGCTTCGCTTTTCTACTGATTTAAAATTTAACCCTTATTGCGGTTTTAAGTCCTAAGTTATTGTGTTCTGGCTTTGATACTACTAGATTTCATATTTTTGTATTTTTGGATAATTTCCAGATTTTCACGTTTTCTAGTTTTGTCACATTATCGCCTTATTGGCTTTTGAAAAAAGCACAATAAAGCACGCGTTTTAACGGCTTTGACAGTTCTTCCTTGAAGAGTTTAATTGAATTTTTCATATTGTCTTTAACTGTTGTTTCTTCTTTGTCTTTTTAGACGTATAAAATTTCCTGTATAATGACAGATCTCCTTGGCTTTTCACGGAACAATAGATGAACTGAAATTCTGATATTAGTAGATAGCTCATGGTGTTCATGTCTTTGAAAACAATTTTTTCCCAAAATAAAAAAAAAACTTTAAACTTCGCAATTTTGTTCTTTTTACTTTATTTTTGTTTCCTAATATCGTTAATTACAGGTCAAATATGACATTATTGATGTCAAAGGAATGTGTCAAAAGGGATTGGTGCCGGGAACTCTTATGTGTTTAAAGAATTCGTTATGACTACTGGCTTCGACACGGGTTTTTCACAATAAGGAAACAAATTTTCGTTTTTGTCCTATTTGACGTTCCTTGTGTAGACGTAAGACATATTCTGAATAATTGCAGATCTCATGGGTTTCCTTTGGAAGAATAAAGGAACCTATTTAATTATTTCATTTTGTAATTAATGGCTTTCATGTCTTTGGAAATAACGTTTTTTCGAAAAAAGAATAAGTATTACCTAATTTGGCCTCTTCTTTCTCTTCTTTGGCTACTTGTTACCTAGTTTAATTAAAAACAGGTCACTTAATACTTTATTGGTGTTCAACGATGGTGCATTCGAACATATTTTGAGGTCCAAAGTATAGCTTTCCGGCTTCGAAAGCGTTTTCTGGCGAGTTTTAATTGAGTTTTTGTTTGTAGTCTTTTTGTTTTTCTTTTTAGCCGCATTGAAAATTGAATAAGGACAGGTCTTATTGCCCTTCTATAAAAACATTGGTAATCGCAAACCTTCGGGATATTTTACTTGATTTTTAATGGTTTTCTTTACTTTGAATTTAATTGTTTAAAAAAAGGCAATTTTTTTTAATTTTACAGTTTTTGTTCTTTTCCTCTAATTGTTACCGAACGTTTTTATGGACCGCTCCCACCTCATTTCTGGTGATTTATAAGTTGTTTTGGTTTAGTTTCAGTTTTATCTGATGGTATGTTGACTTGGTTTTTAAGTTTTGTTTTTTAAAACGGACACAAATTTTTGACATAATTAAATTTGTTGTTGTTTGATTTTGCTGTTCGTCTTCACTCGCTTTCCTAATATTGGCATATCTCATCAATCTAGTGCATCATTTTTTACTCCACTGAATTATTTGCTCTGGAAGCTATTTCTTCGTTAATACACTACTTTTTTGAAAAATAGTTGTTTTTTGGTTTTCTTTGTTTTTTTTGGTTTCTTTTCGGATTCCCAAAAATTATTTTTATGTTTTTCTATCGAATCTTCATTTGGTTGAAAATTATGCTTAATTTTTGGATGAGCGGGGTGGAAACCTTATGTACGATTGCACATTACCGAGCCTTCTTGTTGTGTACTATTGTCAAATAGCATCCGTAATCTGGCAAAACTCATACAGTTTTGACTACATTTGCGGCAAATTCAAGCAAAAAATCTTTAAATTTGATTTTGGTGAAAGATCCTCACCATTTTGGTAAATCTTTAAAGATCCTTTTTATGCATCTTTAATATTTCACTTGGTGTTTTGACTAATTTGGGTTTTTGGATTGGTTTTCTTGAGCCACAAAACTATGGCAAAAAAATGATACAATTTTTCAGCCATTCCAATCAAGTCTCAATATTTTTTCTCTCAAAACGAAGCCTCTTTTGGGGGGGGGGGGGTTTGATTACTTCTAAAAACTTTGGTTTAATTGCTTCAAATTCATTGGTTTCAATGTGCCGTTTTTCCGTAGTCTTGAAAAATGACTACTAATTTCACCAGGAGCTATCTTAATCACTTACCGCCCATCTAAAGAGGGGATAGCGCCCAACATTATTAATGTCAGCAATAAACTTAAGTATTTTATATATATATATATATATATATATATATATATATATATATAATATATATATATATATATGTATATATATATATATATATATATATATATATATATATATATATAATAATTCGGACACATGTTTGTATATAGGTTGGACTACTTGCAATTTTGCTCGGGCGAAGTACTTCATTTCAATGGTTGAGAGCAAAAATTATAACTGGAATTGACCGTGATCTTTAAGAAGAAATTTCTTGGAAAAACGTGACCGACTTTATTGCGAGAGTCCGTTTTGCACAAATTGTTTGCGGATTCATTTGTGTGGGTCAAGAGAGCTCTTTTTCTTAATTGGGAAATACGATATTGCACCAAACAGCAAACACTGTTGAAATTTGACAAATAGTGAGCTCTATCTTGTGACAAAATGTCTGAATATTTTTCTGTGTTTCATCTCACCAATGAGACTAGTGAAATGACTAAGAAAGGTACCGTTTTGTAAGATTTCTTACTAAGTATGCAGAATCTTGCAAGATGAGATTGTACGAAACAGTACGATTCTTACAAGATAACTATTCTGGAATGTCTGGGGTCCATATTAGAAGAAAAGAAAAAGCTTTCGAAGTTATTGTAGAGGGGTAACTTCTATTTCATATCTTACAAGATTGTCGCATGATACAATGGGCGGCAGTAATGAGAAAGTGCTCGTTCAATATAGTAGCTCCACAGAAGTGAAAAGGAGAGATCAATCTAGCGTAGAATAATCGAGGGGGAGAACTCAACCCATTTATCATCAAGGAAACAGCTGATTGGCTAATATCTCCTACAGAATCAACGTCACTTTTTCTGCTCCCGGGTATCCATAATTTATTACGAGAATGGGAAATCGAATTGAAGATTAAGAACAGAAAAATCGCCTTATTTTGTGCCATTATGGCGAGCTAGCTTTAAAGCCAAATTTGAAAGTTCAAATAGGTTTTGACAATTGTTTGTTTGTCCTGGTATTGTGGTATTGTTTTGGATTGACTTTGTGTACAAATTGTCAGGCGTTGTTGTTTAAATCATTTCAGTTCAATGTTACGTCGTTTCACGACTGATGTTCTAAAAGTATGTAGTAGTTAAGACCGATTGATTTTTGCTGATTTCTGGCCTGGAGGAAAATCGGTTACAGCTTTTAGGTTACAAGGCTATTGTTTTATTAAATAAAAAAAACGTTGATAAAAAAATTGAAAAAGATTATAGTAATTTCAAACATTTGGCCTTGTGCAAAATTTCATGGAACCAAACTAGTGTAATTTGTGCATCAGCACTGTATGGTAAATTCAGCCTTAGCAAAGAGTCGACTCAGTAAAAGACCGCAACAACTATGAAAATACATCTCGTCAGTTAGACAATCTGGTAAAAAACCGTTGATTGGTCATTACTCGCGTTCTCTACATTTAATAGTTGTCAGAATAGGTGTGATAATGGCTCCGAGGGCTGCAATGCGAGGGCTTTTGAAGAATTATCTCACAAGTTGACAAAACTCTTTTTCTTATCAGGATCAGTAGGAACAACTCCTAACAAAAATTTTACCTTTTGATCAACAGAATTCCAAAAGTCAAGAGCACTTTGACTTGGATCGTTACCTGAAAGTGTAGTTAAAGATAGATTACTCAAAGAAATAGGAGCATCAGCCATTTTTATTTAAAATACTTGGACGTTTGCCAAGTCTTTATTTTATCTAAGATAAGTTAAGTATTTTTTTAAGTACCAGAGACATTTTTAGATAGTCTAAGAATTACGTCCTCTGGGTACAATTTATTTTTTTTTATTTGAGAACTTAGAAATTTTTCTAAGTCTTTTGTTAAAGTCAGATAACTGACGAAAGATAGGAAATTTTAGAATTAGCTGACACAAGTTTAACATAGGATTTAAAACGAAGTGTTAAGTTCGACTTATGTAAGTCAGAACTTAGAAATGAGACAACTCGGAAATTTTTCCTAAGTTTTTTGTCTCGCAACAGATTCTATTTAAGTTAGAGGTTAAAGTTAGAGTCTTTAGATCATAGAATTTACTAACCTTCAGTGAGCCTCACTGGTCGCACCAATTTATACTCGCCGCTTAAATGGGAGTATACAAAGAGATTTTAGCTTTGATGTTCTAAAGATAAAAGGAATAGAATTTAAAATTTTATTATAAAAACAGTTGGGGTGGTACAATATAAATAAGGATTTAAGCAAGATTGATATCATATGTTAAAACTAGTTAACAAACAAAACAACTGCTGGTAACTTCAACGAGAACAACTGGTTAACAACTGTTGAACAAAAGCTTGGTGATAGCTATAAAACTGGGTGATTGAAGAACGGAATATCAACTACTAACTGAACTGAACTGAAACTGAACTGTGCTGTACTGATTGATATAAATATTGGCTTCCTACATATAGTCAGCAATGTGGGAATTAATTTCCCATTTAAAAAGTGGGATAAAACATCCCTTTTTAGTTTTGGGACAAAAGTTCCCACTTTCCCATTTTCAGTACATCCAACCGGCGACTTAGCAGGTTTTGATGTAACTGGCTGGATATACAAGGTTAGATAGAAATTTATATATAAAAATTTACAAACATGTTTAAAAACTAAATTAAGAATAAGAGTTTTTAGTTTTGGTTTCCTTCGAGTTGATTTATTTTGTTTTGCAAAATTTTAATTCGATTCATCAGGTTTGCGTTCTTCTTCTTCTCTCGTAAGAAGTTTTGCTCCAGTCCTAGTGAGTATGTGTCTCGCTCGTTGTTGAGGTCTGCTGTTATAAACTGGTAAGGGACTGTTAAGTTCTGTCTGTCGAGTGCTATGTTCTTTAGGCGATATGTCTTTAATTTCGAGTTATAAGACTGAATCTTATAAATGTTTCCCTCTGATAATACTCTGTATTGTAGGCCCCAGTCAAAATTTGGGTGTCCTCTGAATTGCCTATTCCTTGTTCTTTCTTCGTTGAATTTCTGCCTTTCTAATCTTTGACTCATGCTAAGGATTCGTGGTTGTATAGGGCAAATTGTAGCTGTGGGCTTCAAGTGTGTAGCTGCCGGAGCAATCGTTACTTCTGTTAAATCCAATTTTTTTCTCCTCTCCCGGTATTGATATTTTGCATACTCTTCCCTTGTGTAGTTTGTACTGGTTGTTGCTCTGGTGGTTCTTGTTGCTGGCCCAAGGTATCGGGGATAATGAAGTCGTCTAGATCCGGCATGTCGTCGTCCCCTTCGTATCCTAAATTCTAAAAATAGAAACAACATAAGTGTGTATTATGGATAAGATATTTATTTTCTCTATATATATATAACAAACTAATTATTTGTGTTTTTATTTATAGTCGTATATATCTTTTAAAGTCATTATTGCTTTTAGACGGGAGAAATTGGATTATCTCCATTTTCTTCTATTGCAGCATTGTTTTCATGTCTCTCATTTCTAATTGCACTATATAATGGGTGCGGAATATGTGGATATAAATTAAAATGTGTTTCTTTCATTTCAGTTACTAAATGCTCAGCATCATCTGGCTGTTTCTCATTGGTTGGCTCATTTTTAAAGATAGAAGTCATAATAGAAGTGAACAGAATATTATAAGTGGCAAATAAGATGATTTTGCCAAAATTAACAGAAGCTCCAGTTATTTTATGTATTTGTAGGGCTTTTACAATTGTTACAACAATTTGAATAATAAATTTCAAGAAAAGAAAAGCGGAAAAATAAATTCCGCATTGCTCTAAGATAAATTGTGTATAACCGAACATTTCTATATAACGGTTATCAAAGAAATTAGGAGAAATAAAAGAGTCCAAGTAGACTGTTCTCATTGGATAGTTAAGATAAGTTCTATCCTCACTTTTAATATTATCTTGAGAAACAACAAGTTCTTTAGAGAAAGTTTGTATAGCATCTTTCATTTCGTTATTGAATTTAATTCCGCGCCAAAATTTCTTTAATTCTTGATCAGTAAATAAATATATTTCATCACTATCCTGGAATTTGTATTTAGTTAATCATTGTGGAGCAATATTAGGCTCAAAAACAGAGGGTCCTTTGACTCTAGTTATACCCGGTGTTAATTCAACCCAGGAGTTATCATCTTCAATATCTAATTGAAATAAATTATCGTTTTTATCTACACACGATCGTTCTTCAGCGCTAGTGTATGTCTTTCTAGTAATTGGATCAACGAAATGTATTTTATTTTGATACATTATTGGAATTCTATTATAACATTTCTCCATAATTTGTAAGGGCGAGAAATACTGTGGGCAATGATATAGCCATGCAACATTATCATTTGTCTCTAAGAACATTGAGCGATTATTTGTTAGTAAGAATCCAGCCATACGTGGATTACTATGCGAATAGACTAAATTTGTTCTCTTTATAGCACGTTCTAACTCACAATCGGTTTTTATCATTTGTAAATCTAAAAGCTGTAGTCTTCTTATATTAGTATAATCGTAATAGTCAAATTTCGTTCCCATATGGGCTTCATAATTTATTCCTGAGTGCAGATCAATATTTGGCTCTCCATTTATATATGAAGTTCGTTTTACAAGCAATTTGCCTCTTGTGCTATTTATATAAGTATTTTTTACAACATTTGAAATTGTTTTTTTTGCCTTTCCTGTATCCATATCGAATCCTCCTTCATAATGTATATATTATGAGCTATAAGGAGTAGGATAAACTATTTTGTTTGAGTCGCAAATTGACTGTGGATTATTATAAATCTGAAAAATGAAAGTATTTCGTGGCCCTTTGAATGGTTGCGCACGTCTAATAACAGCTTCTGTTGATTCAGGTTCAGTTTCATATTCTCCTACTATATAATATTTCCTATCTATTTGTATCATTTTTACTGGAGCTGTGTGTAATCCTTCTATTATACAATTTTCTCTATTTTCCCATGTATATGCACAAGGATCAGTTGATCCACTGTCACAGCCATTTTTGTTCAGGCTACAAGGCAGGGGAATATTATAGTGGTTATTTACCGTTCCATCTACTAAATTTACTAGTAATTTAATATCTTGCATATATGTCTCGTAAATATCGTGGTAGATCCATCCTGTTTCTGTGCACTCATTACTGTATTTATCACTAACGTCGCCCTTATTTATAACTGTTTGTTTCTTTACATTTTTTGTAAATGGAACTTTGTGAGTGTTAATAGTCGCGGAGCCTGTTTTCTTAGCTTCGAGACATTGCTCGGCTGTTAATTTAGTATCTGAGCTAATAGTTTCTTGTGTAGCGGATAAACCACTATCGTCAAAAGTATCACAATACCAGTTTAGGCGTTGATGTGTAGCTTTACACTTAGTTGCTTCTAATTTAGTCTTATAATTGCGCTGCATAATAGTAGCAGTTGCCTCGCTTACTTTTATTTTCTCAGTATCGATATCGCATGGAGCTATTTTGCTTAATGGGTACATTTTATTAGAATCCATTTTAGAACAATCAAAGTGTCCTACTTTTACTTTCTTTAGAGTATTTTTAAATTCGGAGTCTGCGTTGGCTCCATTTATTGAGAGTAGTGTGGAAATTATTAGAGGTACAATTACAGTTACTTTCATATTGAAGGGGTAGAAGTTTGAACAAAGAAGAATTATAAATCTATTTACTTCAATTATTTCGTCCAACACTTCTGGATCGGGCTCGGGGAACTGAAAGCTGGTTAGCTCAACTGTTTCTTGCTCTGAATTCATGTTAATATTCAATTATGTTAGTGAAGGTATGAATGCTTGAAGGGATTTTAAATTCGAAGTTGAATTTTAAGGCAGCGAATAGACTTGATGTGTCTTTCACTAGAAAAGTCTCTGTGGTTAAATCGGAAAAGAGGAAAGTAGCGTAAATAACGCTTAAGTCGTTAGCAGGAAAGAAAGTGGATTTCAATTTGGCTAGTTTGCCGTTGATACTAATAAGCATTTAATTGTTGACAGAGAGAGATGAAGAAGGAAGAAAGATTGTTGGCGTTTTTGCTTCCCTATTTATAGTGTAGAAATTGGGCTGTTTCATCTCACTTTTAGAAATATGTCTCAAATATTCCCATTTTTAGTGACGGTTTCTTTCTTTTTATTGGCTGGGAAGATATTCCCATTTTTTAAACCAGTTTGTGCAATTTCATTGGTTTTCATAGTTTGGGAATATTTATCCCATTTTTCTATTCAAGTTTTCATTTTTTATTGGTTTTTAGAATTTGGAGTTTCTATTCTCCTTTTATTTATAAATGCTAGAATTTGATTGGCTAATAATAAAATCATTTTGTTCTGTAAGGATTTTTGTGTGTATTAAATTTTTTATTTCTTTTTATCCTTTAAAGCGTCCCATGGAATACGATCATTAAATAACTTTGTAGCAACTGCTCCTCTACCTGACCTTCTGGGTTCAGTAGTATATAATTTTTCATTTACTGATTTATTAGCTAGTGGGGTTGTAGGTTGTGTAGTAATGACCTGTGAACTACTCTGAAAGTTAGAGGGACTTATATCATGTGCTAACGGTTGGGGAAATGAGGTGTTTGTGGATAACTAAGAAGTCCTCTTGGATGTGGGGTAGATATATGCTGTGGCCTAAATGACTTACTACGCGAAGTAACTTGCTGTTGTGTATTAAATAATGTTCGGAGTCCTAATGTGTCAATGCCGGAATCAATCGGAGGGTTACTGCTACTACATCTAGTAGTAGTATTAGTAGAAGCAGTAGGAGTGGGTCTACTATTTGGAAGTTGCGGCGGCGTTTCAACATTGTTGAATACTGGCCAAGGCATATAGTGCATAATATTGCTAGGTTGGGTAGTGTTAAATTTGTCTATGTAATGCCTGTTATAGTTATCATAGAATTGTTCGGGTTCAGCATATACAGTAGTATAATCGGCGATTAAGGGTTGTATTTCTCTTTCTTTTGGAAAATACTCTACTATGTGATTTCTATGCACTACTCTTTTTTGCTGTGTCTCGTCTCCTTGTATTTTATATGTTGTATTAGTTATATGTTTTGTAACAGTGTATGGACCGGACCGAAGTGATTGTAGCTTCTTAGATATAAGTAAGCTTTTAGAATGATTCTCTAGTAGGACTTTGCTTCCAATGCTGATTGGTCGTCCGAGCTTAAATCTATTTCTATATTCATGGGCTTTATTTGTAACTTGACGACAATGAGTATAAGCATTACAATATATGTTCTTAAAATCTGTTTCACGTTGTAGTACAGTATTGGATAATCTATTTTGTAGTAGATTATCTACCTTTTTGTTTTTACACGAATTTTTACAATGTGTATGTGACGGCAAGTCCTGACAATATTGAGATATACAATTTTTCTTATTATCCCGCAGCAATCCTAGTCTAAGTGAAATAGGTATTTGTGGCTTTATTCCGAATATAATCTCGTACGGCGTATAACCAGTACTATAATTCACTGCTGTATTATGCGCAAATGCAAATTTGTCAACGAATTTTGCCCAATTGTTTCCAGTAATATTTAGAAAGTGTCTAAGATAGTTTGTAAGGTGCTTATTTTGAATTTCTACTTTCCCGTTAGTCCAAGGGGAATATGCGGTTCGTGGCCTCAGTGTAATTCCAAGCTCAAAACACCAGTTTACAAAATCACTACTCATAAAAGCAGTACCGTTATCATGCACTATGTGTTGAGGTATTCCGAAGCTAGTTATAAATTTCTCCAATTGTTTTATAGTCTCGTCAGAAGTAGCGGATTTAACAGCATATACTTGTACATATCTAGAGAATGAATCTACAACTACAAGACAGTAGTGCTTGCCATTACTAGAAGGCCGAAAAGGTCCTTTATGGTCTATATGTATAGTGTGGAAGGGAGTTGTCTCCAATTCGCCCCATTGTTGTAAGGGTGCTTCGTTTAAATCGTGTCTTTTACTTTTATTTTTTTTTAAATCTAAACAATCGTGGATTAACATCGTAACCCAATTATACATTCCAGGCCAGTAAAAGAATCTGGATATATTGTTTAGGGTGCTAGCATCGCCACGGTGGCCACTCATTGGGTTACTATATGCTAGCTCGAAGCACTTTAGAAATAGAGAGATAGGAATACATATCTTTAGTTCGAAGGAACCATTCTCATTAGGTTTATTGTAACATAGTAGTTTATAACTCTCATCTAGTAGTAATAACTTATATATACTCTTGTAAGCTTTTAATGCTTTACATTGTCGAGTCATATAGTAGTGTTCAGGTTCGTTGCCTGATTCTATCCATTTCCGTACTATATGTAATACAGGGTCTTTATTTTGTTCTTGAAGTATAGTGTCAATATCTAGTTGTGCCTTTTTAGCAAATTCAGTTAACTTCGTTGGCAAATCAGAGCAATCTGATTTGACATTCTCATTATGTAGTGCTGTTGACTCTATAATAGTATAATTCTTTGTACGCTCTTTGTAGATTTCTTTTGCCTTCTCTAGTGCATGTATTAATGTTGGATCGACTAAATTATCTATAACGTCACTAAATTCGTCGTCATTATATCCTGAGTCGTCCAATTCTGCATAGTTTACTTCTTCTTGTATTTCACTATATATATTATCCGATTGTTTACTATCTGTGAGCTTAACTATTTGATTTATATTTTTGCCAAATTTGAAATAGTCGGCTACATTATGTATAGCATTACAAGAGTCTGTAAATCCTTCGGGTTCGTCAGAAATACAAAAATCATTATCCGATATATTCATTACTTTTCTTGTTCCACCTTGTACTTGTGCTAGTATAGGATAAGAATCGTTAGACGAGTTTGTTTTATCCTCTTTGTGCAACACAGAGTAAGAGACTGGCTTTAAATCCGAAGTGTAAAAATTTATATCTTTAGGTAATGTTTTATGTTCAATCTGAAATTTCTTTGCTTCCTCTATTGGGACTTGTCGACTCAGTAAATCAGGAAATGCTAAGTTCTTGCCTTCGGTGTATATAATTTTCAAGTTCTGAAATTTAGTTAAGACGACTTGATATTTGAAAAATCTGTGCAAAAGTTGTCCGCGCCTAGACCATAAAAATAGTATTGGCCTGTGATCGCAAAAGAGATATATGGGAAATGGGGAGCCTATTAAATAAAAATCGTAAGTTTGTAGTGCAGATATTATTCCGCATAATTCTCTATGCTGTGGGGACATTTTCTGTTCAGCTTTGTCGAATACTCTAGAGTTCGCTGATACAATTCTCTTTCTATCAGGGAATCGTTGTATAAGTATACAACCAGTGCCTAAGTTAGACGAGTCAGCATGTATATGAAAGGGGTAGTTCGCATTTGGAATTGCTAGGGATATATCATGTGCGAACTTTTCTTTTAGTATATTGAATACTTTCTCGTGTTCTTCTTCCCATTTGAAATTTACATCACCTCTTGTTAAATCGTACAAGGGCTTAGCATCTATATGAAAATTTATCACATAATTTGAGTAGAATCCCATTGCTCCTAATACGCTAAGAACGTCAGTTTTTGATTCCGGAGTCTTTAAATTTCTAATGTCGTCAATACGCGATATAACTGGAGAAAGTCTATTTTCTGATATAACGTGTCCGAGAAATTTTACTTTTCGTAAAAAGAACATTGTTTTATCCGGTGCGGCTTTTAAGTTAGCCTTTCTTAATAGAGCATGATATTCTTTTATTATATTGAACATTTCCTCTTTAGTATTAGATTGTAGTAGTGTGTCGTCAATATATGTGATAGCCTTCTTTTCTTTTATAAGAGGTCCAAATGCATAGCGCATTAATTTACTAAAGAAATTGGGTAGTGGTTTTAATCCATAGAAGCCGACTTGATAAGTATACTGTCTTCCTCCTATTATAAATCCTGTTAACTTTTGTGTTTCGGGCGTTAGCGGCACTTGATGATAAGCACCAGAAAGGTCGCTGCTTGTAAAATATGATCCATTTACTCGGGTTATCAGAACTTGTATTGGTTCTAACGGCCAACTTGAATTACTTGTGTCAGTAATAGAGTTTAGATAGCGAGCATCTATTACTAGTTTGACGTAATCCTTCTTGGGAAGGATTATGATTGGGTTAACGAACCAGCTATTCATATCGTCATGTTCATCTAGTTCTCTTTTAATGCCTGCTTGTATTCACTCGTCCATCAGTAATTCGAGTTTAACCCTTAAATGGAAGGGTACTTTACTAGGTCTTTGCTTTTTGAATTCTGCATTTTTTAATAAGGGTATATTAAATTGTTGTTTAGTACAGCCAATGTCATATTTATGATGTGAATATACATCGTTGTCTGTAAGTAGTATATCTGCAAGTCGGAAGAGTTCGTTCTCAGTTAAGTCGGTTTGTGTAAAATCGAATTTTTGTAAGAATTCTGTTTTATTTTAATGAGTATTTTGTCCAGCATGTACACTCGTAGTAAATTTATCTATTAATTCTTTTACTTGATATGCTGAGCGGAATATTGGAAATTGTTCTTTTGATTTGGGCTGGCATATCCTTTTTGCCTCTTTAGAAAAGTCAGTTGCAATTTCATCCTCGCTTTTACATTTCTCTACTAGTTCTCCTGCGGATAGCTCCATTATTTCGGTAGTGTTCCTCTAGTTCTTTAGCTATTCTTTTCCGCAGTCTGGGGTCTCCGCCACATGCTATCTTAGGCATAGCAATACATCTTATGCCGTCAAGCATAAGTGTTTTTTGTAGTTCACAAAATACTGAACAAGTTTTACTTGCTTCGTGTGGGGGAGAGTTATAATATTTTTTCATTACAAGGCTATATATCATTTGCTGACTATACTCATCTTGAAAATGTATTAGCTCGTGGTCTGCCTCATTCTCCGATCCAACACTTCTAAAGTATTGTAGAATATTTCTTTTCAAGTTGGGGTATCTTTTAATGAGGGAAGCAGTAAACCCTTTGTCTAATACTAAGTCTCTAGATATAGTATGAATAATAGGCATATTGGCGTCGAATATTGAACGCTCGTCAAAATTAATATACCTAATGCACTCAGCAGTTAGGTCAGTGGATTCGGATATAGTATTTGTAGTTGTATTTAACATAAAGCAACTATCAAGCTCCTCGCGTTTATTGATAACAGAATAAGTAAATTCGTTATAGTCACGAATACTGTATTTTTGTGTGTTGTTTGTAAAATCACATATAGTAAATCCAATTATCCCTTTATTTAGTGTAACTTGATGATTTTTGTGGTTTTCAATGAGTAGGGGGATTTGCTTTTCCTTCTTAGTACAAATAGTATTTATAAAGCACAACTCGGTTTTTACTGTAGTCCTATTAGTTACAAAAGAAGTGCCTTTCGGAAATATATCTTGCTCACTACACTTGTGCTTGTAGAGAAATGTAGACTTAGGTGGGATATATAAGGGCTGATGTATTATCACTGCATTCAATTTAGAGACTTGGGGATATTTCTTTTCATTATTTAGCGAGCCATAACTAAGAACTCCTTTATCGCTAGTCTTCAGTTCTGCTGCTGGGATTTTAAAGTATAATGCTTTAAGAAAGGTATGACAAAAATCCACTCCTAGTAAATTAGAAGTTTTCTCCTCAGTAACCCATACTCTATGATTTGCTTTATATTTCCCGTCTGTATCAAAGTATGAAGTTAGTATAGTGTAGCCTATCATGCGTATTTCAGAACCATTAAAGGTTCTTGTTTTATTGCCTGATGTCTCTGGATGTTTATTTGTTGCCCCAATTGGTTAAGCTCAAGAAATGTTGGGTAATTTATTATAGTGCAAGTTGATCCTGGGTCAATCATGAATTCTATTTCTAAGCCACTATGTTTTTTATTGTCTCCGGTAGCAAAGTGATATAAGTTCAAGAAAATTCGGGCTTTTGGATTTGATGTGTTATTCTTATTTTTCGGAGACCGTATTAGTTTAAAGGAAATAAATCTGAGATAGCGTCACAATAGTCAACGTTGTTTTCTTCCTGTTGAATCCAACGAACGTTGTTTTCATTTTGCGTATTATATGACTTTGTGTCTTGTTGTAAAGTAGGCCTTGTATTACTATGGGCTTGATTTCTATTGAATTGGCTGTTTTCACGCTCATAAAATTGTTTAGCAGCATATTCATTTTGCCGAAATGAATTTTCTCGGGGAAATCTTTGGTCATATTGCTTATTTTGGTTAAATCTATTGCCGTACTTGTAGCCGTTCTGGTTATTATAAAAGGAATTTGGGTTTTGGGCTCTGTTATTATAACTATTATTTCTACTGTTGTATTGGTTGTTATTCCAAGCACCTCGTCTGTAGTTATTACTAAATGTAGGCTTGGTCTCTTTTTGCTCTAATAATTCTTTTCTAATATTTTGTACTTCGTCGTCTAACTTCTTTTTGTTACAAGTAGAAATAGAGTGTCCGTGATTTCTACAATACTCACAGAACCTAGTATTATTGGCTCGTCCTTTCATATTCGGGTCTCTATTGAAGTTGTTCGTACTTTGTATAGCACTTACTTCGTTACTTTTTATTAAGCTAGTAAGTTCCTTAATTTGAGTCTCTAAGGACGATATTTTGTCTGAAGGTTGTTTAGCCGAATTCTCATTAATAACTATACAAGTTAAATCTTGCGTTATTAGATGTTCTTTTAAATCATCCCAACTTTCGTTAGGTTTCTTGATACGCCGTTCATGTGCTTTTCGCTTTAGTGAGGGGGGTTGCAGTCCCCTTACAGCAAAATCAATATATTTCTGTTCTCATTGTCTGGATTGTATTACTGCTTCTTGCGCTTGATCAGCATTAGCTACATTTGTTAAGTCTTCTGGCCAACCTTTATCAACCGCGTGCTTGACTCTATGAAAATAATTTTTTATTAATTCACCTTCTTGTCTAGAAGCATTTTCTACCTCTAATCTATGCTTAAATTTATCACGACCGTCAGTAAATCTATCAAGAAAGTCGTTTTTAATATCATTTAAGACTTTAACCTCATCGATAGTATTAAACCATTCTAAGGCTGTATCGGTTAAAAGGGACCCAAATAGTGATCTCTGTCTATTTTCATAACTCTTTTTCTTATCAGGATCAGTAGGAACATTTCCTAATGAAAATTTTACCTTTTGATCAACAGAATTCCAAAAGTCAAGAGCACTTTGACTTGGATCGTTACCTGAAAATGTAGTTAAAGATACATTACTCAAAGAAATAGGAGCATCAGCCATTTTTATTTAAAATAATTGGACGTTTGCCAAGTCTTTATTTTATCTAAGATAAGTTAAGTATTTTTGTAAGTACCAGAGACAACTTTATGTAGTCTAAGAATTACGTCCTCTGCGTACAATTTTTTTTATTTGAGAACTTAGAAATTTTTCTAAGTCTTTTGTTAAAGTCAGATAACTGACGAAAGATAGGAAATTTTAGAAATAGCTGATACAAGTTTAACATAGGATTTAAAACGAAGTGTTAAGTTCGACTTATTTAAGTCAGAACATGGAAATGAGACAACTTGGAAATTTTTCCTAAGTTTTTTGTCTCGCAACAGATTCTATTGCGATTAGATTCAGATTAGAGATTAAAGTTAGAATCTTTAGAACATAGAATTTACTAACCTTGAGTGAGCTTCACTGGTCGCACCAATTTATACTCGCCGCTTAAATGGGAGTATACAAAGAGAGTTTAGCTTTGATGTTCTAAAGATAAAAGGAATAGAATTTAAAATTTTATTATAAAAACAGTTGGGGTGGTACAATATAAATAAGGATTTAAGCAAGATTGATATCATATGTTAAAACTAGTTAACAAAAAAAACAACTGCTGGTAACTTCAACGAGAACAACTGGTTAACAACTGTTGAACAAATGCTTGGTGATAGCTATAAAACTGGGTGATTGAAGAACGGAATATCAACTACTAACTGAACTGAACTGAAACTGAACTGTGCTGTACTGATTGATATAAAAATTGGCTTCCTATATATAGTCAGCAATGTGGGAATTAATTTCCCATTTAAAAAGTGGGATAAAACATCCCTTTTTAGTTTTGGGACAAAAGTTCCCATTTTCCCATTTTCAGTACACAGACAGCTAACAGCTCCAGTTGAAACCAGTATTGTTGACAAATTTTCCTTCACCAACAATAAAACAAAAGAGGCAACGAATGTCGAAACTTCATATAGCAAAACTGCGAGAAATGGATTCACGGACAGAGTTCAAAATTAATTTTAGAATTGCCGTAATAATTAAAACATTGTATTTTCTTCGTTTTTCAAAACAATTTTAGAATGATGAATCGCTTGTAAAGAATTTGTGATTCAATATTCACGTATTAATTCAATTTGTTTTTTAAAGAGGCTGAAATGTTCAGATGATGGTGTTATGCACAATTTTTTCACGTTGTTTTCAGAATTTTCAGAGTATAATTCGTTTCTCAAATGATCATTTGCAGTATTATCATTTGGAGGTTTTGTATGTGATGATAACGATAATTTGACAAAAAAGAAGCAATATTGCATCAGAGTCTACCCAACCAGTTGGACATTTAGCACCATAAAAATATTCTTCAAAAATGAAACGACTGGCAATTCTTTAGTAACATCGTTCCTACTTAAAAACTCATTTGTAATCTCAGCAGTCCATAGTTATCAGTTGTCACTCCTTGAATTCCCTTGTTTTAATCAAAAAATTTCTGTTACATAAAAATCTACCTATGATTGTGAGACATGACGCATGCTGGCCTCTCAAACCATCAAAAACCATCAGAAAACCAATGAATTAAACAGCGTGTTAGGGAAACAGCAAGATTTTGACGTGAAAATGATTGATTGCCGCAATAGATTTTAACAAATGACGAGCAAAAAAGCTTTATAACTGTAATTTATATGGCGCCGTTAATTTACAAGTTTCATAGAGTGCTAATTTTTTTCATCTTCAGTATACAACTTATAAACTCAATTCTGCGTTTTGAAAAAAAAACAACTTTTATGTAACTTTGAAAAAAAAGATGTATCTTTATCATAAATACCAAAACAAATTATACTCTCACCTTATTTTGTTATAATTACAATATCTTCTAGTCCAACTTATCAATTTTAATTTTAAAAAAGTGGCTGAGTAATAAGCCTCATTAATTTTTCCTTTGGCAAGATTTTCATGTCTAAAATAATTTAGAAACATTTGATGCTAACATCAGACTTCATTTTAACAAGGATTTTCGAATTAACCATTACTGAAGGAATGAATTTTTTCAATTTGTAGATCTATAGTTTCTGACAGTAGTCAACTCCAAATATTGTCATAAACAAACTACACGAAATTTGAGATGACCAAAAACAAATCAAAAATACAAATAATATCGCGATTGGAATAGAATTTATGAGGTAATTTAGGACAACAACTGCTTCTCTCTCAATCGCAATCGCTATGGCTCTATTGTAAGCTTCAACTGAGGCAAAGTTCGGAGCTAGGCAACTACAGGAAGTTAATTTTTGTCCCTAAGTATGTCAGCAGATGGGTCAGGATAAGAATCGTGTTTCTTCTCGCTGGTTTCTGCTGCCAGACCTCTATGGCTTTTGAGGCTAAAGGACTTAAGGGCTTAACAAATATATGATAAAGTTTCTTGGTTTACTTATGTTTTAATTTTTTGAAACATGACGATGAAAAAGAATCCAAATATATAACTAAGAAAATTTTGGATTGACAGCGCCTTTTAAAATTTAAAGATTTTCTCTGTTGAAAGGAGAGGATTCACTGACTTGGCTTTTTTGATGATTAAGAATTATTGTTTGAGAAAACTGTCAGTTTAATGAGAATAGAGGGTATGTTATGAGAAAATAAAAAGCGATTCTGTGAAAAGTTCTATCGTGAAGTTACTTTGAATGCTTATTTGTTAGCTATTCCTTAATTTTAACCACTAAGTCGAAATTAAGAGATTTGACTTAAACGTGGATGATTTGATCAACAGTTGGAATCAATGTCTGATGTGATCAAAAACTGTTGCAAACTGCACAATGCAATCAATATAATGACAAAAATCAATATCCTAATCTGCTCCTGTGTTAGAGAATCATCAAGTTGCTTTTCTATTATTTTTGAATAGTTTTCCTTATTTTTTCAAATGCAGTTCGTGATACACTTTTTTGAAATTTATTGTCATTACTCATGAGAAGCAAAGAAGGCGATGTTGCATTGTCTGTACCAAAAATATCACTCAAACTGACAACCAATTTAAATTTATTTGACAAAAATGTTAGAATCTAGGTGGATTGTGTCGTACAGATTAGCAATCTGTAGATTGAGTTGATTCGCGGTGCCGATTTATGCAAACTTAGTGTTCCAAATTATGGGTAATTCGCGGAGCGAAATGACACTTAATTTTGATGCTTATTGATTTTATATTCTGAATACAGAATTATTGTAGAATTGGTGGAGCGAAAGTTCGTTCTCTTTTTGAGTGGGTATTTCGCTGATCGAAATACGCTTAATTTGTATCTTGTTTAAATTAAGGCTTTTTGCAGAGCGGAATCTAGTTTAAGAGAGAGACAACTAAATTGAATTCAGAAAATGAGCAGAATGATTACAATTTAAGATTAACTAAAACTGATCAACAATTTGTTCACAATACTACATTTCCAATTGCGGCAACTTAAAATCACGAGACAACATGAACAGACAAAAGATATCATACACGGGATGTAAACAAAATTAAAATTGTTAAAACATAAGATTTGATCTTCAGAACAATAACTAAATGTTGAATGAAAAAATGGTAAATGAAATGAACTAAATTGATTTAAATTAAAATGAACTTGATTGGCTGCACCAAATTAATAGCCCCAAGACTAACATGTATTATTGTACCACATTTCCCCCTTGACAAAAATAAATGACAAAGTCATTTATCAGAAAATTAATAACATATGTACTGGTTAAATAATTAATACTATAATGTTTTGAATCAAAGTTGTATCATTTGTTAAATGTCAACAGTTTTTGGTTAAGTTTTAGTCGCTATCGCTTTCATAATATCTTTCGGCTTTGCCGACTATCATCGCTGATTCTGGTCCTTCGTAATTGGGCGAGACGTGGAATTGTGTAGGGTACGATTGTGTCGGTGAACATGGGCCGACTGTAAAGCCAGATTCGCTTTGTTGGGTTTGAGCAGCAGCTGTCTGTATGGCGGAGATTATCGATTTGTTCTGGATTTGTTGTTGCTTGATGATTTGTCTCCTTTTGTTTCTCGCAATTACACCAGGACTGGATGTTGTAGGGGGACAAGTTTGTACTGATGTGACGGATTCATCTGATTCGGTAACCGAGGGTGTTGAACGTTTTCGTTTTAAGGGAATTAATGCAGCTGAGGTTTTTGTAGCGGCCTTACGTTTATTTCTGCTAGGTGGCTCCGCTATAGCAATTGAAGTAGATGGCATCTCCATTGGCACCGCGAAATCACTTCTTATTTCGGCGGGTTGTTTTGGCGGTGCTGTTATTTTCGATCTTTTAGCTGATAAATTATTGAATTATTTGATGCTTTCACATTGAATTGATTTTGCGCCGCCGTTTTAATGCAAGCTAAGCGGTTCTTGATTGTCTGTATTAGCCTTTCAACTAAGCCAATTGCTCTGTGATCTTGTATTGGAGCTTCGATTAACTGTATGTTATTTTGACTACAAAATGTTTTAACTTCTTGTCCCGTTTGGCATCGAGCTTGATCCAATCTAATTGTTCGGTGTATACCGTGTAGCAAAACGTATTCTTGAAGAAATTTCAAAATATTATCTGCATTAGCTCTATCAAATACTTCTGCTGTTGTAAATTTTGAAAATCGATCAATACATGCAAGAAAGTAAATCTCTTGATTTTTTTCATTATAAATTGGCCCTCCAAAATCAATTTGAATTTCTTCATTTGGAACTTTGCATAACTTTAATGGTGCCCATTTTTTAGCAGGTATAATAGATTTTAAATTTTTACCAATCTTGACACAGGGGTTGCATTTTGCAGTTTTTGTAGCTATGTCCCTGTGCATATATGGCCACCACGCGTGAGTTGCCATATCGGTCATCCCCCATGTTCCAGGATGAGTTGCGTGGATGGCGTCCACGTATGCGTCTTTGATGGCATGAGGAAGGGCTATCCTGTCGTCGATGCAGACACATCCATTCCTAACATGTAGATCTTTCCAGAAGCAATGTATATAGGGTGATATCTGCTTGCATCGGTCCTCATTTTCGGTCAAGATGCAGTCTCGTATCTCTTTCAGAATCGCATCCTTAGTTGTAGGGCTAGCCATCAGGGAACTGGAAAAGATCTTTGAGAGAGCGAAATTGAAGGAGTCCACAAAAAGATCATCTACTGAAGGCGAAGTGACTGTTGTCGTATCAGTGGCAGGGGTGATTGGTGTCGCGGGTACTGCTTGGGCTGATGACGGTCCTGCTTCGCCTGAAAATCGTACTCTTGAGGGCTTCGATTGTTTGACTTGCATCAAAATTTCATCGTTGGAGTTTGATTGAGACATCATGTATACTTTATTGAATTTATTTGCGATTCGTTGGAAATTGTTTAATTCGAGTAGCGACTGTTTGGTAGAACAAAAAGGCAAAAAGCGAGTGAGGAATGTTAGCTGTCTCGATTTGAATATTAGAATTTAAGTTATTTGGTGTTAATTCGTTAATTGAGTTATCAGTATTCGTAATTGTAGAATATTCTGGATTTCGCGGTGCGAATCCACTGCATAATTTGTTAGAGGAATTTGGATTATTTGAGGGTCGTTTTGTATGCGGATTTCGCGCTGCGAAATCGACGTAATTTTCTGCATTTAATAAGAAGCGTTTCGCACCGCGTTTAATTACATCCAATTTTGCTACTATAAATTGCTCGTCATATGTAGATATATTAACGGCTTTTTGTTGCGGGTCGCGAGAGATATAATCCACTAATCCCATTTTTGAGCCGGCGAGATGATCAATTGAAAAATCAAATGGTAGTAATCGATCTACCCAACGTGCCAATCGACTATTATAAGATTCGTTAGATCTGTTCTCTCTCATGATTGAGAGAAGAGCCCTAATTACAGTAAAGGGTTTGCCGTATAAATAATATTTAAAATGTTCCACGGACCAGACAACAGCCAAAAGTTCGAGCTCATTTATGCTATATCTGTCCCCAACCGAATTCAAGAATCGTGACGCGAATGCTACTGTATGCCAACCATTAGGTGTTCGTTGTTCTAATGCACATTCCAGACCTTTACGTGAAGCGTCGCATTTAATTCGTGTTTCTAAAAGGTTTGTTTTCGGTAGTTTTTGCAATTTGTTCTTTAATCAATGAGAACTGTTTTTCATGCTCATCTGTCTAGCGAACTTTTGTATTTTTCTTAAGCAGAGGTCGGAGTGGTTAGCATAGTTGTGACAAATTTGGAATGAATTTTTCTAAATGGTGTACTGAACCCATAAACGATTGAAGTTTCTTAAGATTTGTAGGTGCTGATAATTTTCCGATTGCATCCGTTTTATTTGATAGTGGAGTTAAACCTGATTGTGTAATATTATGTCCGAGCCATTCGATTTTTTCTTTTGCAAATTGACATTTTGCAAGATTTATTCGGAGATTTTCTTGATCTTGTTTTATTAGAGATTTCCGTACTAAATCGAGATGTTTTTTTATTCCACCTCTGCTCAAAACCAATATATCGTCCAAGAAACAGAAAATATTATCCAGACCTGCGAGAGTGCAATCAATAGCTTTTTGGAATTCAGCTGGCATAGCCGTAAGACCGTAAAATCCAGTTTTAAAGCGATATGTGCCAGTCATATCTCCGCTTACGGAAATCAAGAGTTGTAAAATAAGCAGTCTCTTGAGGCGCCGTTGACAGTGTTTGTGAAATCGTTTGAATTAGCGAGTCTATGTTTGGCATTTGATAATTGTTTTTGTGAATAGCTTTATTTTGGAATTTTGGAATCTAGTGCTTTTTTCATTGACTGATTCTTTTTCACTGTAATGACTATTGGAGAGATAAAAAATTGATCAGAGCAGTTAGTCAGTTTTTCTATATTTCCTTCGTTTAGCAATTTTTCAAGTTCAATTTTCACTTTCGGTTGCTGATGTAATATCACTTTTCTTCCTTTTTGATGTGTTACTCGATAATTTTTGAGAACTTTTTGAGTTAACCGTGTGATGTTTAGATTTGCCGATTCGTGAGATCAGTTCTGGGAGTTCTTTTGCTAACGACCTTTTAATCGCACAAGTTTGATCTATGTTATTGACTTCTACATTCGGGCAAGGTTTCTGCGATATTATTATGCCTAATTGATCAAAAAGTTCTCGTCCGAGAATTGGTCGGAAACCATCAGCTACAACCGTAATTTTTGCTTTCTGGATTCTCCAATCGTTGCATCGAACTGGCGTTTTCAAAGTGCCTAGATGTTTTACAATGTCATTAGAAAAAGACTTTAGTTCTAATGGTTTTTTCTCTGACCATTGTGATTACGGACAGTTATACATTATTTTTTTAGCAAGCGACATATTAATAATAGTGCAACTGCTGCCGGAATCGAGAAGCAAATCACAATCTGTATTTCCAATCGTTATCATCATATCTTTCAGTGCTGCTTGCAGTGAATTAACATTTTCTACAGTCGCAACGTAATTGTCGTCCGAAGAATCATAATCCGAATTAATTTGCTCGTTGTAATTTATATAATTAACGTTTTGACTTTCCTGACTTGAATTTTGATCGGTAGCTTCAGCAGTTTCTATGTTATTAATTCGATTATTTTGTTGTTTATTTCGTGCAGTGTTAAGTTTTCTCCGACATACCTTTGCGAAGTGGTTGAGCAAACCACAGTGATTACATTTCTTACCCATAGCCGGGCAAACCTGGCGATGCGTTGTTGTCCAAGACTGACCACAACCACCACATTGTCCAACTGATGCACGGTTCACTACTGTTCTACCTGCTTGATTTCCACGCACATTTGCGCCGCGAAATCGATTGAATATTTGTATTGCGTTTACTGTACTGCCAGTTGCACTGTTATTGGATGACATTCTCTGCTGGTTCTGGTGGCCCATTTCCATATTGACTGCAATACTGAGTGCTCTTTCTGGGTCAACTGTACCGCGGAGAAGTACCCGTTGAATATCATCATCTAACATGTTTGTGATGAAGATGTCCCTGATGATTACCTCCTCACATTTTTCAAAATCACAGTTTTCAGCCAATTCTTTCAAGATGCTGTAGAATTGTTCTACTGTTTTTCCCTTTTTCTGTTTTCGAGAAAAGAACACATATCGATCGAATGTGATATTTCGCGGACGGATAAAGGCGATCTCCATCATCTCCCAAAGTTTGAGGGTAGACAGGTCATAGATATTGTCATGAGGAAATTTTTGGGTTAGCAAACGTCTTCCCTCTGTACCAATGCTTAGGTATAGGAGAGACACACATTTTTGGTCGCAAAGATTCCATGGCCGTTCCCCGCATAGTACTCCCGCTTCTGTTAACTTTTGACATTTTAACTCCCAATTCAACTTCAATTGACTGTTTCGTATCTCACGGTCTCTCTCCGTTTCCAATGTTGAATCTTCAATTGCCGTTTCGTACTTTGGTTCCGCTTGTAGTCAAATCGTCGTAGGTTTCGGTTGTAACAGCGTGTCCAGTATGATATTCTCACGTGCGAGGATTGCAAGTTTGACCTGGATTCGCCATTTTTCCCATCTGATTGGTGGGTCCGACGTTGGACGTTCCCAAAGTGGTTCTATCGACAGTGGTGTTTTTCGAGACTCTTGAGCTGGCTGCGCCATGTCGTACAGATTAGCAATCTGTAGATTGAGTTGATTCGCGGTGCCGATTTATGCAAACTTAGTGTTCCAAAATATGGGTTAATTCGCGGAGCGAAATGACACTTAATTTTTATGCTTATTGAATTTATATTCTGAATACAGAATTATTGTAGAATTGGTGGAGCGAAAGTTCGTTCTCTTTTTGAGTGGGTATTTCACTGATCGAAATACGCTTAATTTGTATCTTGTTTAAATTAAGGCTTTTTGCATAGCGGAATCTAGTTTAAGAGAGAGACAACTAAATTGAATTCAGAAAATGAGCAGAATGATTCCAATTTAAGATTAACTAAAACTGATCAACAATTTGTTCACAACACTACATTTCCATTTGCGGCAACTTAAAATCACGAGACAACATGAACAGACAAAAGATATCATACACGGGATGCAAACAAAATTAAAATTGTGAAAACATAAGATTTGATCTTCAGAACAAGAACTAAATGATGAATGAAATAATGGTAAATGAAATGAACTGAATTGATTTAATTTAAAATTAACTTGATTAGCTGCACCAAATCAATAGCCCCAAGACTAGCATGTACTATTGTACCACAGATTGAATGCAAAAGCACTTCAATATAATATCAACAAAAAGCTGTTGCCCAATGTTATCTACGACTCAATTAAAGGGAAACAAAAGTTTTTTGACATGCTATCTGTAAACTTTAAAATTACCATAAATCAATAAATTTCAGATTGTTCACTACGTGACTGCAACTAAGATTTTTTGAAATGATCAACAAACAAATAATCCTGATAGCATATTTGTAACATTTCGACTCAGCACAGGCTGCTCACTTTTGCCAACTAGAGTTTGCAAAACAGCAGAGACACATAACGACTAGAAACTTAGTGATCGGAAAAAACTCTACAAGTCAATTTTTTGAGAAAAAGAAAAGGAGCACTTTTGTTGATCAGTGGTTACAGAAAAACTTGAAAAAAATTCTTTTCTTTCTTGTTTGACAAAAGCAAACCCAATAGTTTTTGAAGGAAACGTTGTCGCGAAGCTAGCCTAACATAAGGTTCACTCAATTTTTGATTCTTCATTCAACTGATCGCTGGAAAAATACAAGAGCACGCACCTCTATGGAAAAATATCACTTTAGAAATACATTAGCAACACTTTTCAAAATTGAATAAACAGAGAAATCTGTCGTACAGAAATCAATTTCTGTAATAGAGAGTGTTTTGCTAGGCGGTTTATCAAATTAGATTGAACTAAATTTCGAGTGCTTTCGCGGTACAATTCCACTATTAAATTTGAATTTAGCGTTAATTTTTTCTAGTATCATTTATTGGCGTTATTTGCCTTGCGAATGCAGCGTGTGCTTTCTATCTGTTATTTCGTTTAGCGAAAAAATGTCTAAATCTGTTATTTGGATTTGAGCGTTCCACGGAGCGAAATTTGAATTAAAGAGACTCAACTGAAAATTGAATTACGATTAACGAGAATGAAAAATGAAATAATACATAAATTTGATGAGCAATTTGGTCACACAACAATGCAACTGTAAAAAGAAATTTGCGGCAAAACCAAATTAACAGACGACATGATCAGACATTCGATCACAACTCTTGAGTAAACAAA
This sequence comes from Convolutriloba macropyga, assembly GCF_964194025.1. Taxonomy (NCBI): domain Eukaryota; kingdom Metazoa; phylum Xenacoelomorpha; order Acoela; family Convolutidae; genus Convolutriloba; species Convolutriloba macropyga. The sequence goes on along the minus strand of NC_134481.1, from coordinate 38,511,934 downwards.
TTTAAAAGTATGAACAAGACGATTTGATCTTCAAAATTTAGCATGAACAAAATTAAGAATGAAATAACTAAAATTGAGTTAAATTAAGATTAAAATAAACTTAAGAGATTTTAACGCCGCAATTGATTTCATCAATTGTACACCTATACCACATTTCACCCTCAGCAAAAGTAAACAACGAAGTATGTTTATAACAGAAAATTAATAAAATATGTACTGGTTACTATAAATAACAGAAGAATGTTTTGGAAGCAGTTTTGTTGTTTAATCTGAATCAGATTGAGAAACGCATTCCACCTCGCGGACTGTCATGGTGTTTTCAGGTCCTTCATAGTTCGGGAGACGTAATAGTGTTGGGTACGTCTTTAGTGGTGAAGAGGGCCGACTGAAAAAATTAGTTTCTTGGAAAAATTAGCATCTTCATTGCGGAAGGCTGTGTTTTTGATTGTCGCAACAATAGATTTATTTTGAATCTGTTGCTGTTTTATCATCTGACGTCTTTTTTGTATTGAGGGTGCTGAATTTGACGATAAGTTGGGTGGACAAGTTTGGGTTGACGCCATTGATTTGTCCGATTCTGTTATCGACGGTGACGAGCGTTTTCCTTTGTGCAAAGGCTGTAGAATTGCTGTTGCTTTTGTAGCTGCCTTCATTTTCGGTCGTGTAGGGGGCTCTGCGATCACAATGGACTTTTGTGCTAGAGTCGTTGGCAACGCGAAATCATTGACTGTTTCTGTAGGTGACTGTGGTGGTGTGGAAACGATTGTCTTCTTGGGTTTGATTGGCTTTCGCACTCGTAGTGCTCCTGACACATTAGAGTGAGTGGACAAAACACATCTTATGTCATCAGCAATTCTTTTGTGTTTAATTTTCTGGTTTCCTTCTATTTGTCATGCATTTTAACCTTTGCATGATGATTAATGAGATCTCCAGTTATTTTCCCCGTAAGCACTTTTGGTCTTCGATCATTATAGCATTTTAAGTCCGTCTGTCTTCCAGCTTTTGTGCTGAATTAGGTTAAATTGGAATTTCTCATCGTTTTGGTTTTGTGGTATTGTGTTGGTTTGACTTTGTGTACAAATTGTCAGGCGTTGTTGTTTAAATCATTTCAGTTCAGTGTTACGCCGTTTCACGACTGATGTTCTAAAAGTATGTAGAGGTTTAGACCGATTGATTGTTGCTGATTTCTGGCTTGGAGGAAAATCGGTTACAGTTTTTAGGTTACAAGGCTTTTGTTTTATTAAATAAAGAAACGTTGATTAAAAATTAAAGAAGATTATAGTAATTTCAAACATTTGGCTTTGTGCAAAATTTCATGGAACCAAACTAGTGTAATTTGTGCATCAGTACTATATGGTAAATTCAGCCCTAGCAAAGAGTCGAATCAGCAAAAGACCGCAATTACTATGAAAATACATCTGGTCTCTGGTCAGTTAGACAATCTGTTGGCTCCGAAGTAATGGATCCGAGGTAATGTCTCCGAGGGCTGCAAGGCGAGGACTTTTGAAGAAATATCTCACATGATGACGTAAGATTGGGCTGCGTTGAGACACTATAGTAGTAGTTTCACTTACAGTTGTATATACAGTACAGGTGGGGCGCGGAATTTTTCACAGATATCGAGGAAACTGCGATTTATTGCGAAGTATTTCGATAAAACGATGAAGATTATTTGCGACAATGATTAGACAAAAATATGATCATTTAGAGAAGAAAGTTTTTTTCTTTTGAAACGCGGGTCAATTTTTTACCCGTAATCCTCTCCTCGATAATAGCTGTTTTTAACCGGACAAAGGGGCATAATTCGAATCAAACTAAGCCCATAGTCAAAGTTTCCCTATGTATGTGCAGTTTAAAACAGTTTTTGTAATTTTGCATCATTTTTGTAAAAGCAGGTCTAGGAAATTATAGTCTTTTAATTACAGATTTTTAATTATTTTCGTTGCCAATAAGTAAAAAAAACGTTTGAACGTTTTCAAAAAATTGATGGCATATTTGTGTTTGTTGAAAGCAAATAAAAACTTTTGTGTTTTTTCCCTAATGTACGTCGAGTCTATTTCGTCGACATTTTTTGGAATAACTTGCTTTTTAGCAAAAATTAGGCTTTCATCTGTTTTGATTTATTTATAGGCAAATTAAGCTTGAAAAAACAGTGGCTTTTAAATGGACGAGGAATTAGTTAAATCAAATCAAGCTCGTAATCAGAGTTAACCTATATATGAGGTGCCTAAAACACCAAAAATTTTTGGAATAATTTGACTAGGAAAAATGTTGACATTTTTATAACTTTTAGTTGCATACAGACAGTTAACATCTCCAGTTGAAACCAGTATTGTTGACAAATTTTCCTTCAGCAACAATAAAACAAAATAGGCAACGAATGCAGACTGTTCATATAGCAAACTGCAAGAGATGGATTCACGAACAGAATTCAAAAAAATATCTTTAGAATTGCCGTAATAATTAAAAGATTGTACTGTCTTCGTTCTTTAAACATTTTTAGAATGATGATTCGTTTGTAAAGAATTTGTGAAACAATATTCAGGTAGTAATTCAATTTATACTTTGAAGAGGCTAAAATGTTCAGATGATGGTGGCCTGCACAATTTTTTCGCGTTGTTTTCAGAGTTTTCAGAGTATGATTCGTTACTCAAATGATCTTTTGCAGTATTATCGTTTAGAGGTTTTTTATCTGTTGATAACGATAATTTGACATATTTTAAAATATATTTCTAGTCTAGTCATGTGTTAAAAGAGCACGTCTAGGTTTCACAATGTTGGACAAAAGAGTCAAAGTTTTTGTTGCAATTGTGGCGGTCTATTTGAATCATCTTGAAAGTTGCAATAACATTGGCAACATGATAAAAACAAGCAATATTCAACAGAATGTACCCAACCAGTTGAATATTTAGCACCAAAAAAATTTCTTCAAAAATGAAATGACTGGCAATTCTTTACTAACATCGTTCCTACTTAAAAATTTGTTTGTAATCTCAGCAGTCCATAGTTATCAATTGTCACTTATTGAAACTCCCTTATATTATTCAAAAGCCTTCTGTTACATAAAAATCTACCTATGATTGTCAGATATGACAAATTTTGGCCTCTCAAACCATCAAAAAACATTGAAAAACGAATGAATTAAACAGTGTGTTAGGGAAACAGCAAGTTTTTGACGTGAAAATGATTGATTGCCGCAATAGATTTTTATTAAATGACGAGCAGAAAAGCTTTATAACGGTAAATTATATGGCACCGTTTTTTTACAAGTTTCATAGAGTGCTATTTTTTTTCATCTTCAGTATACAACTTATAAACTCAATTCCGCTTTTTGAAAAAAAAACAACTTTTATATAACTTTGAAAAAAAAATTTATCTTTATCATAAATACCAAAACAAATTATACTCTCACCCTTTTTGTCTGAAAATTACAATATCTTCTAGTCCAATTTATCAATTTTAATTTTTAAAAAGTGGCTGATTATTAAGCCTCATTAGTTTTTGCTTTGGCAAGTCTTTCATTTCTAAAATAATTTAAAAACGTTTGATGCTAACATCGAATTTAATTATAAGAAGGATTTTTGAATTAACCAGGAATTACAGGAAGCTAATTTTTGTCCCTAAGTATGTCAGCAGATGGGTCAGGATAAGAATCGTTTTTCTTCTCGCTGGTTTCTGCTGCCAGACCTCTATGGCTTTTGAGGCTAAAGGACTTAGGGGCTTAACAAATATATGAAAAAATTTCTTGGTTTACTTTTATTTTCATTTTTTGAAACATGACGATGAAAAAAGAATCCAAATATATAGCTAAGAAATTTTTAGATTGTCAGCGCCTTTTAAAATGTAATAATTTTTTCTGTTGAAAGGAGAGGATTCACTGACTTAGCTTTTTTTGATGATTAAGAATTATTGTTTGAAGAAACTGTCAGTTTAATGAGAATAGAGGGTATGTAAGGAGAAAATAAAAAACGATTCTGTGAAAATTTCTGAGTTATATCGTGAAGTTACTTTGAATGCTTATTTGTTAGCTATTCCTTATTTTTAACCACTAAGTCGAAACTAAGAGCTTGGACTTAAACATGGATGACTTGATCAACAGTTGGAATCAATGTCTGATGTGATCAAAAACTGTTGCAAACTGCGCAATGCAATCAATATAAGGATAAATATCAAAATCCTAATCTCCTCCTTCTGTGTTAGAGAATCATCAAGTTGCTTTTCTATTAACTTTGAATAGTTTTCCTTATATTTTCAAATGCAGTTCGTGATACACTTTTTTTCGAAATTGACTGTCAAAAACTCATGAGAAGCAAAGAAGGTGATGTTGCATTGTCTGTTCCAAAAAATATCACCTAAACTGACAACCAATTTAAATTTATTTGACAAAAAAATGTTAGAATCTAGGTGGATTGAATGCAAAAGCACTTCAATCTAAAATCAACAAAAAGCTGTTGCCCAATGTTATCTACGACTCAATTAAAGGGAAACAAAAGTTTTTTGACATGCTATCTGTAAACTTTAAAATTACCATAAATCAATAAATTTCAGATTGTTCACTACGTGACTGCAACTAAGATTTTTTGAAATGATCAACAAACAAATAATCCTGATAGCATATTTGTAACATTTCGACTCAGCACAGGCTGCTCACTTTTGCCAACTAGAGTTTGCAAAACAGCAGAGACACATAACGACTAGAAACTTAGTGATCGGAAAAAACTCTACAAGTCAATTTTTTGAGAAAAAGAAAAGGAGCACTTTTGTTGATCAGTGGTTACAGAAAAACTTGAAAAAAATTCTTTTCTTTCTTGTTTGACAAAAGCAAACCCAATAGTTTTTGAAGGAAACGTTGTCGCGAAGCTAGCCTAACATAAGGTTCACTCAATTTTTGATTCTTCATTCAACTGATCGCTGGAAAAATACAAGAGCACGCACCTCTATGGAAAAATATCACTTTAGAAATACATTAGCAACACTTTTCAAAATTGAATAAACAGAGAAATCTGTCGTACAGAAATCAATTTCTGTAATAGAGAGTGTTTTGCTAGGCGGTTTATCAAATTAGATTGAACTAAATTTCGAGTGCTTTCGCGGTACAATTCCACTATTAAATTTGAATTTAGCGTTAATTTTTTCTAGTATCATTTATTGGCGTTATTTGCCTTGCGAATGCAGCGTGTGCTTTCTATCTGTTATTTCGTTTAGCGAAAAAATGTCTAAATCTGTTATTTGGATTTGAGCGTTCCACGGAGCGAAATTTGAATTAAAGAGACTCAACTGAAAATTGAATTACGATTAACGAGAATGAAAAATGAAATAATACATAAATTTGATGAGCAATTTGGTCACACAACAATGCAACTGTAAAAAGAAATTTGCGGCAAAACCAAATTAACAGACGACATGATCAGACATTCGATCACAACTCTTGAGTAAACAAATTTAAAAGTATGAACAAGACGATTTGATCTTCAAAATTTAGCATGAACAAAATTAAGAATGAAATAACTAAAATTGAGTTAAATTAAGATTAAAATAAACTTAAGAGATTTTAACGCCGCAATTGATTTCATCAATTGTACACCTATACCACATTTCACCCTCAGCAAAAGTAAACAACGAAGTATGTTTATAACAGAAAATTAATAAAATATGTACTGGTTACTATAAATAACAGAAGAATGTTTTGGAAGCAGTTTTGTTGTTTAATCTGAATCAGATTGAGAAACGCATTCCACCTCGCGGACTGTCATGGTGTTTTCAGGTCCTTCATAGTTCGGGAGACGTAATAGTGTTGGGTACGTCTTTAGTGGTGAAGAGGGCCGACTGAAAAAATTAGTTTCTTGGAAAAATTAGCATCTTCATTGCGGAAGGCTGTGTTTTTGATTGTCGCAACAATAGATTTATTTTGAATCTGTTGCTGTTTTATCATCTGACGTCTTTTTTGTATTGAGGGTGCTGAATTTGACGATAAGTTGGGTGGACAAGTTTGGGTTGACGCCATTGATTTGTCCGATTCTGTTATCGACGGTGACGAGCGTTTTCCTTTGTGCAAAGGCTGTAGAATTGCTGTTGCTTTTGTAGCTGCCTTCATTTTCGGTCGTGTAGGGGGCTCTGCGATCACAATGGACTTTTGTGCTAGAGTCGTTGGCAACGCGAAATCATTGACTGTTTCTGTAGGTGACTGTGGTGGTGTGGAAACGATTGTCTTCTTGGGTTTGGTTGGCTTTCGCACTCGTAGTGCTCTTGACAAATTAGATTGAATGGATGAAACACATCTCATGTCATCAGCAATTCTTTTGTGTTTGATTTTCTGTTTTCCTTCTTTTTTCATGCAGTTTATTCTTTGCATGCTGATTAATGAGATCGTCAGTTATTTTTCCCGTAAGCACTTTTGATCTTCGATCAACATAGAATTTTAAGTCCGTCTGTCATTCAGATTTTGCGCCGAATTAGGCTAAAGCGGAATTTCTAATCCTTACCTGCCTTCGGCTCGGTTCTTTTATAATTGAAGTATGTTCATTCACTCTCATGACTGACGACCCCGGTGCAAGGAACTCATATAGTCCGTCCAGACTTTTTTTTGATCTATTGGACTTCGGTTTCTTTTTCGCTAGCTTTAATGTCAGGGAAGCCTCTGTTCTGGGTACAGGCCGGCCAACATCTGGATGAGAGATCACTCAGGATTTTTGTTTATGGATCCTCATTACATCGTCTTCTTGACTCCTAACTGAATTGATCTCTACTGTTTTTGACTTCAATGTCACTTCGTGCCTCGTTGACCCACTATTCGTCTGTTATGAGCTCATCCCAGCGTACAGTCTACATGTCTATATATTTATTCAAAATTGGTATATATTTTAGAGTATTAGGATCAGGGTCAGTTGAGATATTGCTGAGAGGTGTGTTAGCTTTTCTTCCAAAATGCGCTTCAAAAGGTGGAAGATTAATTGTCTTTTGACGACATATACGGAGTTGGTAACTAATTGAATTAATTGACGCTTTTAAGTTAAAGCGATTTTCCGCCGCCGTTTTAATGCAAGCTAATCAATTCTTGATTGTTTTTATTAGCCTCTCAACTAAACCAATTGCTCTGTGATCGTGTATTGGGGCTTCAATTAAATGAATATTATTTTGATTTCAAAGTTTTATTTTGCTGACCGATTTGCCAATGTGATTGATCTAATCTAATTGTGTGAAGAAATTCATGTAATGATACATAATTTTGACGAAATTTCAATATATTTTGTGCATTTGCGCTCTCAGATACCTCTGCTGTTAGAAATTTAGAGAAACGATCTATACATGCCAGAAAAAGAACTTCTTGATTCTTCTCATTATAGATTGGTCCACCGAAATCAATTTGAATTTCTTCGTTTGGTACTTTACACAGTTTAGGTGGTGCTCATTTGTTAGAAGGTATAATGTATTTTATATTTTTACCAATTTTGACGCAGGGGTTACAATTAGTCGTTTTGGAAATGATGTCCCGATGCATTAACGGCCACCATGCGTGCACCGCCAAGTCTGTTATCCCCCAACTCCCAGGATGTGTTGCGTGAATTGCTTCTACGTATGCATCCTTTATGGAGTTGGGGATGGCACGGCCGAACACCGAGCCATTCTTGACATTAAGATCCTTCCAAAGGCTGTGTATATAGGGGCTAATCTGGCGGTAACGGTCCTCGTTTTCTGTGATCACACAATCCCGGACTTCTTTGAGAATCGCATCTTCGGAATTCAAGTTGGCCATGAGTGTGCTGGAGTAGTTTTTTGAAAGGACAAAATTGAAAGCGTCTGTATGGAGGTCATCACTTGATGGTGTTGTCAAATTAGTCGTTTCAGTACCTGGTGTCGAAGGTGTGGCTGGCGCTGATGGGGCTGTAGACGGGCCTGCTTTGTCGGCGAATCGAACTTTTGATGAGTAGATTGTTTTATTTGCAAAAGTGTTTACTCATCGGATTGAGACATCATTAAAACGTTTTGAAAGCTATCAGCAATTCGTTTAAAATTTTTGAAATGTTGTTGCGAATGATTGGTAGTGCTATTCAAGGCAAAAAGAGAGTGAGGAATGTTTGCAATCGCGATTTTGTTAGTGGAACGAGAACTATTTGGTGCTAATTTGCTAATTGTGTTGCCATTATTCGTAATTTCAGAATATTCGAGATTTCGCGGTGCAAATTCGCTGCATAATTTGTCAGTGGAATGTGAATTATTTGAGACCGGTTTTGTCAGCGGATTTCGCGCCGAAATTTTTTTTATAATTTTCCGCATTCAATAGAAAGCGTTTTGCATTGCGTTTAATAGCGTCTAATTTGGCGACTATAAATTGTTCCTCATAAGTGGAGACATTAACAGCTTTTTGTTGGGGCTCTCGCAAAATAAAATCGACTAAGCCCATTTTCGTACCAGCAAGATGATCTATCAAATTATCAAATGGTAAAAGTTGATCAACCCAACGTGTAAGACGACTATTATGAGATATATTAGCTGTGTTCTCTCTCACTATAGATAATAATGCTCTGTAATCCGTTATAACAGTAAAAGTTTACCATAGACATAGTATTTGAAATGTTCTATTGACCAAACTACGCCCAATAATTCAAGTTCCTTATTACTATGTCGATCTTCAACTGAATTCAAGAACGTGAGGCGAAAGCTACAGTATGCCAACAGTCCGGCGGTCGTTGCTCTAACACACAACCCAAACTTTTTCGAGAGACGTCGCATTTTATCCGTGTTTCAAGATCCGGATTAAAACGTTTATTTTCTGTCGCCTCAGCAATTTTAATTTTAATCATTTTAAAGTGTTGTTCGTGCTCATCTGTCCAAACAAATTTAGTGTTTGTCTTTAATAAAGGTCTGGGTGGCTGACACATTTGAGATAAATTTGGTATGAACTTATCTAAATGATGCACAGATCCCATAAAAGATCGTAACTTCTTTAGAGTAAAGGGAGCTGATAATTGTTGAAAGGCATCAGTTTTTTTGATAATGGTGTTATGCCAGACTGGGTAATACGGTGCCCGAGCCATTCAATTTGATCTTTTGCGAAATGGCATTTAGCGAGATTAATGCGGAGATTTTGCTGATCAAGTTTAATTAAACATTTTCGTACAAGATCGAGTTGATGTTCGATTCTACCTCTACTCACTATTAAAATATCATCAAGAAAACAGAATGTATTGTTTAGACCGGCGAGCGTACCATCAATAGCTTTCCGAAAATCCGCCGGCAAACCCGTTAGCCAATAGAAACCTGTTTTAAAGCGGTAAGTGCCGGGCATATAGCCGCTGACAATATTGAAATTACAATGACGGGCAGTATCAGTAAGAAGAATAAGTTGGCTGTCAGCGTATTGCAAGTCTAATGTAAAGTAGGCCGTCTCTTGCGGCGCGTTTGACAGTGTTTGTGAGATAGTTTGTATTAGCGAATTGATGTTTGGCATTTGGTATTTATTCCTATGGATTGCTTTATTCAGAATTTTTGCTTTTTAAAACTCTTTTGATTGATTGGTCCTTTTTGAATGTAAAAATAATTGTGGAAATGAAAAATTGGTCGGAACAATTTGATAATATTCAAAATGCCCCTCGTTTAACATTTTTTCCTGTTCGATTTTTACTTTCGGTTGAGGATGAATTGGTACTTTTCTCCCTTTTTGATGTGTGACACGATAATTTCGATGACATTTTGAATTGACAGTATTATTTTTTGATTTACCAATTCTTGAAATTAATCCCGGAAAATCTTTGGCTAGTGGTGGTTTTAATGCGCAAGATATTTCAATTGTATTTACTTCGTTTTTTTAGCAAGGCTTTTGTGAAATAGTTATTCCAAATTGATCGAATAATTCACGTCCAAGAATATGTCGAAAACCGTCTGAAACTACTGTTGCTTTTGCGTCAGGAATTTTCCAATCATTACATTTAACTGTCGTTTTCAAATTTTCTAATGTTTCGACGATATCGTTAGAGAAAGATTTAAGTTCTAGTGGTTTTTTCTCTGACCATTGTGCTTGTATACAGTTAAACATTATCTGTTTGGCAAGTGACTTATTTATAATATTGCACCCACCACCGGAATCGAGAAGCAAACGACAGAACGTATTTCCAATCGTTATTGTTATATTTTACAGAGCGATTGAGGATGGGTTAACAGTTTCCACTATTGCAACATAGTTATCGTCTGATGTTTCATATTCAGAATTATACTGTTCATTGCAATTTATGAAATTTATGTTTTTTCTTTCTGGTCGTTCTGTAGCTTCAGCGTTTTTAACACGATTAAGGCGAGTATCTTGCGGAGAGTTTTTGGAATTATTCAATTTTTTCCGACATACCTTTGCAAAAAGGTTAAGCAGACCACAATGATAACATTTCTTACCCATAGCACGGCCAACCTGGCGATGTGCTGGAGTGCAATTTTGGCGACGACCTCTACATCGACCAATTGCTGCTCGATTGAATGTGTTTCTGCTTGACTGGTTTGTTCGAACATTCGCGCCTCAAAATCGACTGAATTGTTGTATTGCATTGATTGTGTTGCTGTTGACGTTGTTGTTGTTGGAAGATATCCGTTGCTGGTTTTGATGACCCATCTCCATTTTGGCTGGAATACTCAGAACTATTTCAGGGTCTACTGTATCTCGAAGGAGTTCTCATTGTTTATGATCATCCAGCTTATTTGTGATCAAAATGTCCCTGATGATCACTTCCTCTCGATTTTCGAAATCACAGTTTTCTGCTACCTCTTTAAGAATGCTGTAGTACTGTTCTACCTTCTCGCCCTTCCTTTGTTTTCTCGAAAAAAAGACATAGCGATTGAATCTGAAGTTCCCTGGTCGAATGCAAGCTATTTTCATCATTTCCGAAAGTTTGAATATCATGAGGAAATTTCTGTGTCAAAAGACGTCGTCCTTTCGTTCCAATGCTGAGGTAGAGAAGGGAAACGCATTTCTTATCACATAGGGTCCATGGTCTTTCATCACAAAAAATTCCTGCTTCTGTGATTTTCTGACCTTTCAATTCCCATTGAAATTTAAGCTGGTTGTTACGGATTTGGCGATCTCCTTCTGTTTGTTCAGTTGCATCCTCAAAAGCCATTTCGTATTCTGGTTCCGGTGGTAGTCATACATGAGTCGTTTTCGGTTGCAGTAGGGTATCCAACGTTGTGTTTTCTCTCGCAAGAGTTGCTAGCTTCACCTGGATTTGCCACTTTTCCCATTGTATTGTTGGGCCTGATGTAGCACATTCCCAAAGGGGTTAAATTGAGAGAGGGGTCTTGCGAGATTCGCGGGCTGGCTGCGCCATGTCGTACAGAAATCAGTTTCTGTAGTAGAGAGTGTTTTGCTATGCGATTTATCAAATTAGATTGAACTATTTTTCGAGTGCTTTCGCGGTGCAATTCCACTATTAAATTTGAATTTAGCGAGTTAATCTTTCTAGTATCACATTTCGGTGGTATTTGTCTTGCGAATGCAGCATGTGCTTTTAATCTGTTATTTTGCTTAGCGAAATAATACTTAAATCTGCTATTTGGAATTGAGCGTTCCGCGGAGTGAAATTCGAATTAAAGAGACTCAACTGAAAATTGTACTACGATTAATGAGAATGAAAAATGAAATAATACTTAAATTTGATCATACAACATTGCACTTGTAAAAAGAAATTTGCGGTAAAACAAAATTAACAGACGACATGATCAGACATTTGATCACAACTCTTGAGTAAACAAATTCAAAAGTATGAACAAGAAGATTTGATCTTCAAAATTTAGAATGAACAAAATTAGGATTGAAATAACTAAAATTGAACTAAATTAAGACTGAAATAAATTTAAGAGATTTAGCGCCGCAATTGATTTCATCAATTGTTCACCTATATCACAATTTCTTTCAAAAGAAAATGAATGTTGTTTATTAATTTCCAAAACCGAAAGATTGACAGAATTTGAAACAATTAGAGATCATATAAAATCGCAATTTTAGTCAACGGGGTAATTCCTCAGAAATTTCTCTAACTCCAACCCACTACCGCTTCGCAATTTTGGCCAAAGGGTAATACCTCAAAAGTCCTCCCATTGCAGCCCATTGCAACCCACTCGTACATTGCAATTTTGCCCAAGGGGTAATTCTTCAAAAGTGCTACCATTGCAGCCCTCTCTTAGTACGCAACTTTGGTCAGGGGTACTTCCTCAAAAACTCCGCCCGTTGAGGCCCTGCATTGGTTGTTTACAGTCTTGAAAAACATATTTCTCATATGAAAGAGAGTTTGCCTATCCAATACCATTTAATACTGACGAGGTAGCAAAGAGTTGCGCGCTTAAAGTAATTAGGGAGCTCAACTCAGATTGTCACTTCAATCATGCATTGAAACCACTTGATCAATCAAAAACACTGTGACCATTTTGTGTCCCTTGTCTCATATTCCTAACTAAAAAAAACACAAAAACCAACGTCTTTCCCAAACAACTCAAACAACTCAAATCGGCCGTTGTCAATACTCTTTTCAAAAAAGGACTGCCTTAGATGCTGCAAACTACAGAACTAGAGATCTATGTCTCCCACAAATGGTTTTCAGAAAAGATTGAAATAGTTAGCTACGCTCGAATGTCTGTCAGACTTGAAAGAAAAGAATTTTTGAACTCTTTGCATTTTTGTTTTGGATCAAAAGTCTCCGCTTTATTATTTTTATTGTTTCTTTTAGAAAGTTTTAGAAAAACACTTGAATCCTACAAAGATGGTGTATGCTGCTACTTGCGCACTTTAAGAGGTTTTGATTCAGTATCACACCACAAGTTGTTCTTACATTAATTTGTTTTACCGAAAACTCAATATCCAAAAACGGTTTGTTTTCCGCGACTGATTAAAAAGATTACAGCAACTGAGCATCAAGGATTTATTTTCCGGCATTATGAAAACAAAAATGTGCCCTACAGTCTTAGATACACTCTTATATAACATCTACCTAAATCACCCGACTCTTACAATTGACAAAAAATGATTCGTTGGCGGTTACGCTGATGATTATTTCTGGTTTTCCGTAAAAGAAACTAAGTGAGATTGCTATAAAAAAAACTTAGAGAACATTTTGTCCAATTTCTATAGAGTTTCTATAATCATCACATTGAAATCAATCCACTGCAAGAAATTGAAAGCTTGGCAGAAAAATGAAATCAACTACATAGTGATCATTACTGACGGTCGTTTGAAATTTGAAAGCCAGGCGGATGTTTTCTTTTTACAAAAAACGGGAGTAAGTGTCCATACAATCAACACAATCTTGACTCACTTGATGCAACTGTGTTGTATTTTTTGAACATAATAGGCTAACTTTCATTGGTATCACCAAAAAATTTTTTGCTGTTACAAATAATCAGATAGATTAGAACTTGAAAAGTAGTGTAATTTCGATCAATCATTCTACAACCATCTGTCTTGCACATGTCAAACAGACGTTTGAGTATTCAACAAAAAACTTTTATTTTTCCAACAATATTAAACGTCGGAAAGAAATGCATTACAAAAGTCACAAAAGTCTCCCTACTGCTAATTACCACAGGAATAATCGAACGAATTGCGTAATATTCGAAGACCAGAGATGTTCGGATTTTCTCGAAAAACTTTTTTCCCAGAACATCTTGAAATGAAATCCTTATCAAGTGCTACACGAAACGGGAACCAAAACCAAAGGCCTGTCGTTAAAACTTTTTAGGATTTTTATTTGGAGAAACAAAAGAACATCCTCAATTGTTGGACAGCTTTTGAAGGGATTTTTACTCTGCTTAAAAACTGACTAATTTTAAATTGTGATTCTTGTTTTTGTCGTTTTTTTGCTCAATGACGGCTCTGCTTTTCCATATTTGAATAACACTATCAGCATCAGAATTTTTTAAACTTCAAACATAATTCAAGTGTTTTGTCGCCATCAGACATTGAGAGGTTCCTTGTAGTCAACAGTAAAAGTAGTGGTCTCAAATTTGTCGTATACAGAATGCATTTTTTTAAAAAAAAAACTAAAGCAAGTTTCATTAATGTGAACACATTTCACGCAAGAGAGAGAAAGAGAAAGAGATTTTTCGCTCGAGCTGAAAGAAATAGAGAATTGCTCTTCGAACACGCGTCTCTCGCTTTTTTTTCAAGTTAGAATGGATCTTATGAGAACTGCAAGATTTTTCTGTACGTTGTGGAAAAAAATTTTGTGTCATTTAGTTATGTGGAAAATTTTCTTCTTGTTTTAAAAAGTTTGCAATTATCTGAATTGGATTGCCTGTAATAAATATTGCATCAGAAATCTGTTGACGCGCTCTTTGATTGAGATAATCAGTGCTTTAGTACTATCAATTTGAAATCTTCTGCAAAACCGTAATTTTCCAAGTCTGGGCAAAAATCGGAGATAGTTTTGACACAGAAAAGGATCGGAAGCGGGCCATGAATTGAGCTTAGGGTCATACCTCTGGTTACCTTAACAACAGAAATTTTGAAGTGAACAATTTGATAGCTTGCTTCAGGATCAGATTTTATTGAGCTAAAGGATTTTTTTCCCGACGTCGAAACCCGCACAATTTTTTATCCGTAGAAGATGCAAGACTCAAGAATTTGTTGAAGCTCAAGGTGTGAAACGTTTAGATTTTCTACTGTTTTATCGTACTTTTTAATTTCAAAATTGAATTTAGGCAAAGGAGAGTTTTGTGTTTTTGTTTCTTGTTTTTTTTTTCTTGATTTTGTTTTTTCAGTTTTTTTTTGTTTTTTCAGTTTTTTGTTTCTTGAAGCCAAATTAATGTTCATTTTGTTTGTTTGGACAGCGTTCGTACAGCCCTACTACTTTTTAAAAAACTTAGGAAATACAGCATACAAGACTTATCGGTCAGTGACAGGTAACAACTGGTTTATTTCTTTCTTTTATTAATGGTTAAACTTATTAATAATTTTCCAGATTTTGGGACAGAAACACTTGTTGATGATTGTTTCAAAAACAAGAGCAATTTGCTCAAAGATTTACTCCAATTTTTGAAAATAATATTCTCGGTGATTTCGGGTCTAGTTAATTCATAGAGTTCTGCGGCCACTCTTGGTTTATTTCTGTTTCTTTTCTATTATCAGAAATTTACTAATTTTGTTTTTGGGAGAACGGATGATGACACTTAAAAAAATTTTGTTAAACAGTTGGGCTGTGTCACTGTCGGACTCTTCAATTATGTCTCCAAGCTTGACTTTGTTTTGTTAGGTACTTCTGATAACGCTGAAAAGTTGACTTGAAAAAATTGGCTTCTAAATTGGATTCTAAGTTTATAAATCTAAAACCATGAGATCCGAATCAGTCTGCGTAGTAATACACTTTTCAAATGTAATTTAATGTAAAAGGTTTAATCAAGTTACTCAATCTTTGAATTTGGTCTTTGCAGTTTTTCATTAGCATTATTTGCCATCATTTGAAATGATGTTGGTTTTGCCTTTATGGCTGTCAGGAAGGTCGGTGCTTTGTTAACATTGGTATAATTTGTACCTTTTATTGATCAGAGTGGAAATCTGGCCATACCCTTGTTTAACTAGGTGATTAAAATTGCTTTAGCATTTTTCCTCGAAGAGTAATTCGACAAAGGTTATGTTTCATATATCCTGTGAAAGCCAAGCATAACGAATTTTTTAAAACTTTCATCAAAAGGAGCAAAACTAGAGACGCTTGCAACGCAAAATTGAATCACTGTATTTCGACAGATTTTTTCCTAAACATTGTAACACGGAGTATGCTTTATCTTAATTTAAATTATTACGTCAATTACAAAGCGAAATTTTGACGTGTAAATGCTTTACTCTATGAAGATTGTACATGGCTTGCAACAACTCCTGACGTCAGCTCTGCATGGAAAAACTGGAGTTTTGGAATTATTTCGACATAGTTAGGTTCAACCAGTCAAGGGTTGAGAATTGACATATACAAGAAAAATATCAGGTTATGTATAGAAGCGAATTCCCAACCAGAGAAGAGCGGAAGACTAAAAATTTTGAATGTTAAACTGATAAAAAATTGAGGGTTGTCCAAATCTCACTAAATACAGTGTCTTGTTGACTTGAAGTTTGTACTTCATCCTACCGTCGATTTGGTATTGAAAACTTAAGAAAGTTTAGAGAAAAGAAATCGATAAACCTCCTCCAATCTCTAAATATCAGAGTGACAAAAATTCCTTCTCTTTGTGAAGACGATCAAATTATAATCATTTCGTTATTAGGTGGTGTAAGATAGCTTTACAGATCTCATATCCGAGTTCTCGGGTCTTCCCCGTTATAGTTCCCCAGCTTATTGGTCGGGTAAACTATAGCCCCCCTCACAATCACGGTAATTAACAAGGGGGGCTATAATGGATAAAACCAAATTTTTCCGATCGAAAAATTATATGCTTCTTGTCTCAGGAGCTTGGATTCCTGATAATAACGAAATATCTCTGATTTTAACAGTAAAACAAGTCTCATATGTCCAAATTGAATCCTCCTCTGTAAACTGTGTTCTATTCTGAAACCGAATGATCCCTCCTTTATAGTTTATAAGCAATAAAAGTGAGCAATTTAATGTTTGAAGTTTTGTCTGAGTTATCAATCAGAACAAAAAATTTAATTGATTAGTCGATTGGAATTGATTGAGTAGTTCAAGAAAACGAATTTGTTATACAGCGGATTATTAAAACCCATTTTGAAAAACGAATCGTAGTAATAAGCATCCGGACAGCTTGTAAACGGCTGACAACGAACTCGGCATTACAAAATTTTCTTTCTCATTGAGACGAAAGCAGCCGTTACTTTTCCCAATAGCTTATTCCTAAAGGCGCCCTTCCTTTTTTTGGGAGTTATCATTTGCTTTTTTGCTAATTCAAGCGCTACTGCTAAAACTTTGTAAACGGATGAGGGCTTAATACTGAAATTGTATTAGGTTCGATTCAATTGTGCATTAGATGAATTGGGGTCATCTGAAAAGATAACATAAACTTGTGTGTCAGCTGCAATCTGAAATTTGTTTTCGACAAGTGCTTTCAAACTGAGTTCCTGTTGGACGGACGTCAGAGACAGATTGCCATTAGAAGTCAGACTCCAGACATGAATATGGTTGGTCATCATATGGGTCGGACAGGAGCAAAAGAATCAATGAGTACGACGAGAACTCGTCTGACCTGTTGGCACAAATTGATGACTACTATTAAAATTCGTGTTTATCGTTGTTTCAGTAGTCAATAGGATAAGGGTTTGCTCATAAGTCTAGCAGGACAATTCAAGGGACGAGTAATGATTCCCTACACTGAGACATCACTGCGTTGTATATAAATTTAAAGACAAGCACTATAACCCATTAGAACTGCGTCATGAAAATAGAAATTCTAAATAAACTAAAATGTTATGAACATATGTTTCCCTCCCGCACTATGGCACTGCATGAAAAACGAATGCCAGTTAACCTCTGGAACCATTGCAACCTCTGAGGCATGTTATAGGGCTGTGCAGGAGAGCAACATTTATTCTCGTGCTTATGTATGTTATTGCGTCGGAGTATGATTCGTCTTTCCTTTCATCAATTTTGCTAGCTAGCTGTTTTATAGCGCACGAACGTTCTTCCGCCTTCAAGTAGGAAAACACACGCGGAACGAAATTACTCTTCTCGACGTCACGTATTAGTTACCAACACTTGAGGTATTTCAACGACTCATTATATTTCTAAGCATCTACGTAGTTTTTCGAGCATGAATTTGCAGCTGAGTTAATTATAATCACTTTAAAGAAACAGCGTCTGAAGTTGGACTTTCATCGGCCATTTGCTTTAACATTTAGTCGTGATTTGTCATCAGTGAGAGCAGTTTTTCGCATAAAAGACTCACCTTGAGGCAACTTAGGAGTCGTTTCGACCTCAACATCATAGCAAATGTCTTGCAAGAATTTTTCAAAGGTGTCCCGGATCTCGTTATGTCTCAAGTGTGTATACCTACCTTTCGCACTGTGGCGAACTTTCCACCACATGGAAGATTAAGGAGCAAATCGCTTGCCTTGATGTTGTATCTAATGCAAAGCCCGTCTTCAAATTCGGATATTATTTTTGTTGAAACCGTTACGTTTAAACGGTATATCGGTAAACTCGTTCGAGGATATTTCTTTCTAAGCTATTTCTATTAGGTAGCATTGTTCCGGTTGTAGGTTTTCCATAAGAACCTTTTCACGCGACTGAATTCCATTCAAGCGTGCGGTTCGTTGGTCGTGCCCTATGTGTTCCTGGATGAGATGAGCATTTGCTCGACCATCTTCAAAAAGAGCGCATATGGTTAGCGAAGCGGCGTTCACGGGTTCTCTCAATCTCTAGGCTCCCTGATCTTGAGTTCGCCCTCACGGTAAAATCACTGCGAGGACTGAGCAATCGTTGAGTCGAAAACCAATGGTAGGTCGTGGGTTTAGATGTTCGCTTCCGCGTCCACGCACAGATTCCGACATTTTGACATTCTCCAAGATACTAAATTTAGTTGTTGTTGCACGTTTTCTTGAGACATGCGTTAGCGTTTTTAGTGGTTGATTTTGCCCATTATCCTAATTTATAAAACAAATTGGCACATTTTCTAGCCTTGAATGCCTTAGAGGTCTCGTTCTGCTACGGTCTTGAATGCTTTAGAAGTTCACCTAGGTATTCTTACGTGCCTGTTGAAGATCTTGGAAAGCGGTAGCTTTCAACAATTTCAACTGCCATCACCTCAAACAACAACCTCAAAACTTTTTTCTTTGAAGCACCGTTCACTAATATTTAAGGTTCCGGGGCTTTCATGTTTTAGTCAAAATTGCCACCATGTACAGTGAGTTGTTTGAAAAAGAAGAGTAAGTGCATCAAACTTTCTGCTATTGAAGATCTTGGAAAGCGGTAGCTGTCAACAATTTCAACTGCCATCACCTCAAACGACAACCTCAAATCTTTGTTCTTTGAAGCACCGTTCTTGAGTTCGCCCTCACGGTAAAATCACTGCGAGGACTGAGCAATCGTTGAGTCGAAAACCAATGGTAGGTCGTGGGTTTAGATGTTCGCTTCCGCGTCCACGCACAGATTCCGACATTTTGACATTCTCCAAGATACTAAATTTAGTTGTTGTTGCACGTTTTCTTGAGACATGCGTTAGCGTTTTTAGTGGTTGATTTTGCCCATTATCCTAATTTATAAAACAAATTGGCACATTTTCTAGCCTTGAATGCCTTAGAGGTCTCGTTCTGCTACGGTCTTGAATGCTTTAGAAGTTCACCTAGGTATTCTTACGTGCCTGTTGAAGATCTTGGAAAGCGGTAGCTTTCAACAATTTCAACTGCCATCACCTCAAACAACAACCTCAAAACTTTTTTCTTTGAAGCACCGTTCACTAATATTTAAGGTTCCGGGGCTTTCATGTTTTAGTCAAAATTGCCACCATGTACAGTGAGTTGTTTGAAAAAGAAGAGTAAGTGCATCAAACTTTCTGCTATTGAAGATCTTGGAAAGCGGTAGCTGTCAACAATTTCAACTGCCATCACCTCAAACGACAACCTCAAATCTTTGTTCTTTGAAGCACCGTTCACTAATATTTAAGGTTCCGGGGCTTTCATGTTTTAGTCAAAATTGCCACCATGTACAGTGAGTTGTTTGAAAAAGAAGAGTAAGTGAATCAAACTTTCTGCTATTGAAGATCTTGGAAAGCGGTAGCTGTCAACAATTTCAACTGCCATCACCTCAAACGACAACCTCAAATCTTTGTTCTTTGAAGCACCTTTCACTGATAATTAAAACTCAGGGGCTTTCATGTTGTAGTGAAAATTGCCACCAGGTACAGTGAGTTGTTTGAAAAATAAGAGTAAGTCAATCAAACTTTCTGCTAAGCTGTTGTTGTCTGCGTACTTTTTTCTCGACACATGCGTGCTCTAGACAAGCTTGATCTAGGGAAAATTGGCTACTCCATCCATAGCCATAAAACAGGCCATAAATCATACGTGATTGAATATCAATGGGACAATTTCTTTTGATTTTTTAACGGCCAATTCATGGTTGAGGCCGCAAAAGGCCTTTTTGCGTCAATTAGTAGAACAGCTTATTTTTCGAATTTTTCATTTCGCGAGCGTAGAGATTGATTAGCGTGTTCAATCGCGCAATTTTTTTTTCGGCCAAATTCTTTTACCGCCTAGAAACGTAGGTCGCTTTCTATACGCTTGATGATGCATTTGCCTACTATCTGACGAAGAAGTTCTCCTACGCAAATAGCTGAATACCGGAGTTTTTTTCCACGTTATTTGTGTGCATATGTAATAACGGTTCAAAAAATTTTTCAGATACTTTTTTTTAATTGCTTGGTGATTAGCCGTTTTAGCTACCGTTTTTTGCATTAAACAGGGCGGTACATGGCTGCCATTTGTTTTCAAAGCTGCCAACGCGCCCATATTTTTGAAGATTGCGGGGTTGTAAGGGATTGACTCAAAATTGTTTTCGTCAACTATGTAAGTTAGGTTTAATTTGGAAGGAATCGGGTGTTTCTCTGTGAGCAAGTCATTCAAAGTTTTTTTGTTATGTGTAGCTTTTGATCAAAAAAAGGTTAAAAGTCGATAAAAACTTGTTAAATCACTCGAACGTTTTTCACAATAACTTGCATCCTCAGGAGTTAAAATTTTCGTAAGTTAATTATTTACAATTCTGCATCCATACGGTATTGTGTTGTTTTCCTTTGAAACATGGATGTAGGTTTCTTATGTTATTTTAAAATTGGTAGCGGCTGAGTTATAGCACCGAATGAAGAGACTGCGATCGGTGTTATCGCTGTGATGGTTTGATTTCGGATCTTTTCTGGGATCTTTCCCATTATAGCCCCCCCCCCCCCCCCCCAATGAAATTATAGCCCCCATTATGGTGGAATTACCATGATTGGAGGGGCTATAGGTTATCTGACCACTAAGTTGAGGGGGGCTATAATGGGAAAGACTCATTTTCTGTTTGTGCCTCCCCAAGCTTATTAGGTGCAAATTTTTTGCACCGCCTGAAGCAAGTGCCATATTTCTTATTTCTAGTACCTAGCAACAAAAATTCCCGAAAGAAAAGACGACAAATACTCGGACGCAATTACATACATTCGAACGAAGGCGCTCCTAAGCATTGCAATTATCTGTCTCAGAGGCTTTCGTGGTATTAAACGTGTTACTGAGGTTGACGATAATTGTAATGTTGTTGTGCGGGAGGGGAGGCTGGACACATGATTAGTAAAGTAATGTTTTGACCTTTTGACGTGGCTCCGAGAGACTAGCATGATGCTGTAAGTTCAAAGTACTGTGCGTTTTTTGCGGTAAATTTAAATACGCTGCTGTGATGTTTCATAGTGGGGGCTCACTGCTGTTCCGTCCATTGGGTGGATCATACCCCTTTTTCCGTTTCTTTAATGACACTTGCTCTGAAATTGGAAAGTGCATGACGTACGGGTGGGGGGGGGGGGGGAGAAAAGGAAAAAGTCATGATTGACTTTAAACCGTTCATCGAGATTTTTTCATCGAGATTGTTTTCAGTTCAGTGAAAATGTTTCATTTTTATCCTGCCCTTGGAAGAACATTCAAAACACAGTACAAATGCTTTTCCGTGTCGATGATGCCAGGAAGCGAGAGACCGGAAGTTGAAGAGGGTGGCAAAATTATTCTGCCTCCAACTGCTTTGGAGCTTCTGTCACGCTTGAATATTGACTACCCGATGCTTTTTAAACTGCAGAACAAAAGAAAAAGTCGAGTAACAAATTGTGGCGTGTTAGAGTTTATCGCGGAAGAAGGAAAATGCTACATTCCGTACTGGATGATGAAAAATTTGCTTCTAGAGGAGGGTGAACTTGTAGATATTGAATCTGTTTCGCTTCCTTCTGCAACATTTGGGAAGTTCCAGCCGCAAAGTGCCGATTTCTTGGACATAACTAATCCAAAGGCAGTTCTTGAAAACAGTTTGAGAAATTTTGCTTGTCTGACTTGCAATGATGTTATTGCAATTCATTATAATGATCGAGTTTATGAGTTGCTAGTTGTAGCAGTTGAGCCACCGCCAGCTGTTTCGATTATTAAGTGCGATATGAACGTCGAATTTGAAAAACCGGTTGGCTACAAAGAACCGGAAGTGCTAACACGTGAACAGAAGGAACAGCTCAATGAACAAGAAAGGATTGACGCTATTAAGAAAGCGGAACAAGCAAAACTTTTCCATGCATTCCAAGGAAGAGGAAATCGGTTGGACGGGGAAAAGAAAAACACGGAAGCTAATCCAAAATTACTGGATCCCTCAAAAGTGATTGAACGTGGAATTCCAAATTACGATTACAAGCCGGGCAAAATAAATTTTATAAGAAGCAAGACGAGTACAGGCGCTGAAGAAAAGAACAAAAACGATGAAAGCGATGTTCCTGATTTCAAACCATTTCAAGGAACAGGCGTTTCTCTCAGATCTACGAAGAAACGCAAAAAGTAATAACAAAATGGTCGTAGAAATGAGTAAAGTGGTAGATTATATGAATAAGTTGTAGGTACCATATTGCCGTAGTTAATAATTAAATTGATTTGATTAATATAGTTCAAATTAAAGAAACTTTTTCAAATACTTGTTCACTGCTTAAATGTTAATCAGAACTTTATTATTATTTATATCAAAACTTGATATAAATTGAGCAATGAATTTTGCTAAATTCGATAAAAAAGTTCGAATTCAGAGTGATTGTTCTAGGTTGAAATGAAGTGGAAACCCGATTCAAATCGCGATTTTTCTCAAATTTTAAGTCAATCTTGTGTACCAAAAGGTCACCAACCAAAGATGCTGCGAGTGATAATTTTCGATTTCATTCTTTCAAATTTACACCTGGTGTACTCATTTTATGGACTGCCCGAAATGATAGTTGAAGAAATATTTACGAGTGAACAGCTAAGCGAAGATATGAAAAGGAAATATGCATATTTAGCTGTTGAAGCTTGTCCTCAATTGCTATCAGAAATCAGGCTGACTAAAAGTCAAACAAGTTTATTCAAAACATTTTTCAGCTATCCCTCACATGTGTTCAGCCAAATAACTAAATTATCACTATCAGGGTTGGATCTGAGCAAAGATAATTTGCTGAAAATCGGAAGTGACTTTTGTTTATTGGAGGTATTGCAATTGGATGGTTGTTATTTGCATAATGAAGATCTCAGAATAATGACAAGCCGTCAGCGAATGTACAAAGGTACGTTTATCGTAATTTTAACTTCGTAAATTTGTCGCCTTTTTATATCCCTTTTTATAGCTCAACTAGCTGAAAACTTTCCTTTAAGTGTGAAGATTGTCAAATATCCATAAATACCATCTGGTACGTCAATTTTCAGCTACGGGTATTATAATTGGATATTTTTTAATTTGTACTGCTTTATTAATGGATACAAGATTATAAACAGCTGCAAATTAAATGCATCAGGCTAATTTTCGACACGCGAATATTTATAATTGCTCTCAAATGAAATTAAATTCTCTTAAGTGTCTTTCGGCTTTCTATACTGTATGCGTTGTCGGAGTTATTGCAGCCATGTCTTCGTTTTCCTCCGACAGCTTTTCTGGTTAAGTAATTTGTCTGATAGGATTGCAATTAGTTTTTTGCTGGAAGACTTGCAGTTCATTCTTCCAATGTGACAAAATCATTTCATCCGCCTTTTCAAATTCAAAATGTCAAATTTGTTATTTTTGTTTTCAATAATACTGCGTTGCTCGAGCCCTTTGAATGTATGATGATGTACGCTTTTCAAGATTTGTCTCCAAACTTTTGCGCAAGGTCAATGTTTGTAGCTATTGTTGTACTGTATATGCTATAGTCCGCAAAACGTTATCTGCCCTCCACAGTCTACAATATTCCTGAGAACTGAAAAACTTTCTAAGGTATGTTAAAAATCAACATTCTCCATTTTTTCACTTTTTATTTACACTACATGAGAACATTCGATTTATTGTCATCTGTTTCCTACTGTTGTTTTTTCCTAGTGTACTTTTTACCCTTACTTTTCCTTACAATTTTTCTTAGACATGTTGAGATGAAACACCTCTTGCAAGCTGTTTCAATTTGGCTTTTTGGAACTTGATCCAAAAAGCTTTGTTTCCTCGTGCACTCTTAACGGTTTTAATAAGGCAAAATCTTTTTGGACAGACCACTGACTTTTGATAAGCTTTTAATGTTCCATTCACTTTGGTTCGTTTTTCTACATTTCGTGCAGGATTCTGAATTAGATCGCCTTTCTGTTCAAGTGAAAGAAAGAAAGAATTTATTTATCTGGGTTCAAGTAATATATTAAATGAATGACAAAGTTATAAATTTAAATATCAAATGAGACCCGGAAAGGACAGATAACGGGACAATACAGTCCACAAGACTTATGCCCTGGTGGCTTAATGCAATATCAATTTGATCAATTAAAGGAAAATGAAAGAAAAAAAAATTGGTCAGCTATGCCAAAATTGGTCGAGAGAATTTTTTTTGTTGACAGAAAGCGGAGTGCTCACATGTATCGATTGATAAGCACACTGCATAGCCTGCTGTTAACGAGAGAAAAAAAATCTGATTTTTTTTTTCAAAAATTTTCTAAGTCCTTAAAATTTTTCTCAAAAAATGAAAAAAATGCGATATCTCGAAAACTAGAAGAGCTAGAGGGGTCAAACTTTCAGGCTAGAATCAGGGCCCAAAATTGAAGGTCCTGTAGCATGCAGCCACAGGTATTGAAAAAATTGGGAAGCTAAATATCAAAAATATGTTTAATCAATTCACGGTTTTGTAGTATATATATGTCTTCCCAATTATCATACAAATGTGAAATTTTTGAAAAGGGCAGATCTAATATGTGTGGAATGACGCCACAGGTTTTTTGCTTGTTGAAAAGTTTGGTTGCACAATATCTAACAGAAAATCGGTCAATTTGTCTTGAAAAGTTTGGTCGCACAATATCTAACAGAAAATCGGTCAATTTGTCTTTTTTAGAATGGTTCTGCTAATAATCCAGCTGATGTACGGCGTGTATTTGGGTTAGATTCTGAAAACTTAAATAAATCGTTTTAAAAAGTTGGACAATGTTGTTGTTTAAGCGATATAAGAACAAATTTGAGAAGTTCATAGAGGTGTAGCTCATATATTGTTAATAAATAATTGCTTTGAAATATATCACAGTTTTCGCGTCTTTTGCGGAAGTAAATGAACTTCAAAATTTTCTTTTGAAGGATATATAAGGGTTCTAATGATTTATAACTACAGCAACCGTAAACTAAAAGGCCATACTGAACTATTGGTACAACGGTTGTACGATAGTAGTTAGTTAGCTCTAGGTACATAGTGTCGTAGCTTCGATATAATACCACTTTGTTTACCGAGTCTCACTTTAACAAAATCAATATGCGATTGAAAGGAGAACTTATTATCAATGTAAGTGCCCAATTACTTGCATACAGGTTTTACCTGAACTACACAGTTATTAAGTGAGAACGAACTGGAAGCGTTAATGTTAATGTTCAGTTGAACTGTTTTAGACATATTAAGAACAAGTTTATTGGCATTCAGCCAATTATTGAGACTAGCAAGATCGTTTTGTAAGTTGTTTATTTGGCAGTTAATAGCAGTTAGGTTTGTATCGTCGGCAGAAAGAAGCACCCCGGCTGATGGACATGAGCGGGGTAAGTCGTTGATATAAACTAAGAAGAGGAGGGGCCCTAATATAGAGCCCTGGGGGACACACAGGATATGTTTCGCCATCCAGAGAAAACACCATTAACTTCAACGCGCTGTTTTCGATTTGTTAGGTAGGAGCGAAACCATTTAAGACAAATGCCACGGATGCCGTAGGTTTCTAATTTATAAAGAAGTATAGAATGATCAAGGGTATCAAAAGCTTTCTTAAGGTCAAGAAAAAATCTATAATAATTTTTACCATGAAGTAGTTTTGCACGCTCGGTCAATTGAACAATTGCATCGATTGCACTATGTTTTGATCGGAAGTCGAATTGTTTGGAATGTAGGAGTGAAAATTTTTCTAAATACTGATACTTTCTGTTGTACATAGCGCTTTCATATTTTTTGCTCCAGGTTAACAAAAGTGAAATTGGGCTATAGTTTGATTCATCGGTCTTTGCTCCATCTTTATGAAATGGGAGGATTTTGGCTTTTGTTTGTTCTGATGGGAAGATTCCTTGTGAGAACGATTTGTTTATCAGATGCGTTAGGTAAGGAATTACCACAGGCGCAGATGCTTTTACGATTAAGTTGTTGACATTATCATCAGCAGAAGATGATTTGTTATCCAGCTGATCAATTATGAGTTTAACTTCAGCATTTGACACTTCATATAGAAACATCGACTTTTCCACAGAAGGTAAGACTGGTAGAGCTGTTTCAGGCAGGGCAGCTTTAATGTCTTTGGCGATCGATGTAAAGTAATGGTTAAACTTATCTGCTATATCCTCAGCGGTAGGCTCCGACTGCCTCAGCAAACACGATGTGAGAGCAGGGACAGTTTGAGCGTCGCTACTTGAACCTCGTAAATCATTTAAAAGTTTGTAAGTTTGTCTTGAGTCTCCAATACATGCCTTGAACTTATCCCAGTAAAACTTCTTTTTAGATTTTTTAACAGCTGGTTCAAAGTTGTCACGTAATTCTCTAAATTTTTTTTAGGTATTCTTCGTTATGCGGATTTTGTTTGTTTCAGGTGCGCGCGATTTCTTTTTGCTCTCAGAATTTTAAGGGTGTTGGTAAACCATTTTGGAGTTCTACATGCTGGCTTGTTAAAGCTCTTGATAGGTGCAAAAAGATTTAAGTATTTTTGAAGATGTTTTTGAATTTATTGAAAGCAGAGCCAGGCTCCTCTTCGGTGAAAATTTTTTCATTACAAGCACTAAGGCTTTCGCCCAGTCTTTGAAGAAATTCATCATTTAATGATTTGTTTTTTAAGAAGGACGTGTCACGAAATGAGATCTCGGGCTTTTCGAGTTGACTTGAATCCCATTCTATTATTACCGGGTAATGATCAGAGATATACTCTTCTTTCAATACGGAAAAACGTGTCAGATTTATATTTTGGAAAATAAAATGATCCGGGCAGGTGGAGGTGTTTTCTGTCTCTCTGGTGGGTTCATCAGCGAAACAATTAAAACCATTAGCCGTTATTATATTGAGATAGTTTTTGATAAGTGTATTATTTTTGAGAACATCGATGTTAGTATCTCCACATATGATCATAGGAGTTGAATGAGAAGCGTTTTGCTCAAGGAATTGGGCTAATTGATTAAGAAACAGTTGTTTATTTGAACTTGGTTTGTTGTATAGAGTCAGAAAGGAGTATGTATGCCCATGAATTGAAATGTCTGATAAAATGCTCTCTTCAAATGGACTATCTTTCTCGCCTAGTAGCACGCAATTTTCATGTAATTGCATCATTACTCCTCCACCTGTTGATTATCGGTTTCGAAAAACGAACTACTGTCTATATCCCGGTAACAAATAACATTTTGGATCCTCATTTGCAGTTACCCAAGTTTCAGTCAGACATATTACGTCTGGTGGAGACTCAAGACTCAAAATTAACGCTTCCAGTTTCTCATAGTGCGGCTTTAGAGATCGTACATTTAGATGCATAACAGAAACTTTGGTTTTTAAAGGCACATTCGGAACTGCAGCAGTAACATTTTTTGAATTATTTATGTTAGTTGTTCCGAAAACAGTACAAAACATCATCCAAGCTATAATTGAGTAGGATTCCTCCATCATAGAGGTTGTTGAACTTGTTGATTTGCTGACTGTTGGGCTCCGTGAAGAATACTGTTCCTTCTTTGGTCCATGCGGAAGCATTTCGGGCATCGGTTTGCATTAGATTGAGGAACTTGACTCGTGATCGACTGATATCCTCAATGATCCGTACGTTGTTGTCCAGGGGGTTGTCTTTGAGTTTCTTCTTACTTGTCAGCATGTTTACTTTAGCAATGCGTCGCGAAAACTTGACTATTATTGGACGAGCAGTACTTTTCGTGCCAAGGCGATGAGCAATGGAGATGTCGTTCGCAGTTACTTTTGATTCAATGATGTTCGAAACGTTGAGAACTTTTTCAATTGTTTCTAATGGTGTTTCTAAGTGGCCGTCCTCATGCAGGTGTTCATTGACTCCAAGAATTTTAAGGTTATCGCGTCTATTATAGGTTTCCAGTTGTTCTGTTTCACACAATGTCTTCAGTTCAGATTTCTTGTCAACGAAAACTATATCCTCCCTCAATTCCCCCATTATTTCTGCCTTCATGTCTGACACGGCTTTCGTTAAAGCATTGGATAAAGTGTCTTTGATTTCTGTCTGCAGTGATGCCACAATATTTGGCAGCATGCTTGATGTTTTTTTTGGATGGCTTCGTCAACAAACTTTTGTATTCTTGCGTCGTCTGAATTATCTTCCTCAATTGGAGAAGATCCTAGCAGAAGTCGAGGTCTTTTGTTGTCGAGGCTTGGATAACGGTGTTTGATCGTGAAAACGCAGATCGGGGAGTGGGGGCTCATTCTCAGTACTTGCTGTACCAGGTTGGGAAATTATTGGCATCTGGTCACTGGGGATAGTCAACCCATTGGCAAGTTCGCCGACATCAGACATTCTCTGAAACTGTTTAATAAGTTTATGACAGCAATTAGGCTAATTGAAAAAGTGAAGACCTTTAATTGGCCCTATTAGTTTTTCTCAAAACCCATTATTTTCGAGCCAAACTTCTCTGCTTTTCTCCAGTCCGACTCAAGCAAAGCCTCCTCTTTTTCTCTACTTCTCCTGTTTTTATCGTTTTATTGAAAGCCTCATCTTAATGATTTGTCCAAACTGTTGCCTGCCTGCTTGTGTTTTGATTCCTTTGCATCATGTTATCCATTCTCAGACAGGAGACATTAAATGCACTGCAAAGATTTTTCCATGAAAGTTTCACGACTGCTAGAGCACCATTCTCAAATTTTAGCTTCAGGTTTTAATTGAATTGCTTGCGGACCCCCTCGCCATGCAGTTAATATTTAAGAACAGCAGTAGGTTTTTAATTGCTCTTGAACGCAGTTCATAGCAATTATTGTAAACGTGTGTCTTTTTTATGCAAAGTTTTCGCTTGACAATTTTGCGCTTTTCTTCTAGAACATTCTTTGACTTCTCAAGTGACTTTTTCACGCTTTCGTTCATCATTTTTGAGTGATCTCTATTGCTCCGAAGTTGCTAATATAAAATCGGTTGCAGCGTAGCAGAATTAACTGACTTGTAGCGCAGTGGTTAGTGAGGGTGGCCATGGATCGAGAGGTCAGTGGTTCGCATCACCTGTCGTTCAAGAGCAATTCTTCCGACATTTGTCGGTTTATGTTTCAATCAGTAATTCACTAATTGAAGCACATTCTCATCTGTCCTTTTCTAATATTCCATTGATTTCTCGAGCAACAATGACTTTTCCGCGAGCAGTATTGATGGTTTTGGTAGCCAGGGCCGCGCCGTTTTTTTTCCGTTCAGATGAATTAAGTTTCGCGGCAACTCAAGAAGACTTTCTGTTTTATACTCATTTAGCAACGATTGATTCCTCATGAGATGCAGTTCATGTACCTGTTTTACTTCTCACATGGTTTAAGTAGCTGTTGTATCTGAACGAAAAGAAGACATGATGATGATACGGTAAAACTTCGTCCGACAACTGGTGGGCTGCACGTATACCTATGACCAAACTTATTACAACCACGTAACCATAATTTTCAGATTGTTCAAACGTGAAAAATTTCGATGCTGTCGTTTTTTCTAAGACGATTAGACCTCAACATTTCGTGGGAATCACCTTTCTTTCCTGGCTTTGCACTGGCGTCAACAATAGCGCACTTTTGCTCTTTTCTTTTTTTACCAACTCGCTTAACTTGTATGCGACTTCTTTCGACTGTTTAGATCTGGTAGGTTGAGCAAACCTATGTCTGAACCAAGTAGCCCCGATCAGCAGATTGTTATCAATAGAAATATTCTACTTTAATTCTCTATTTTTTAAAGAAATATTCTACTAAATTGTGAATAGTGTTCTGGCGTTTTAAGTTTTTGTCAGGCCACTAAATGGTTAATAGCATTCGAAATACTTCTTTTAAGCTGAATTTTGAAAAAAATGATTTGTTTCAACAAATTTTAGTTGTGTGTTTTTAGGATGCTTAGACAGGCTAAGGTATCTATCACTGTGCTGCAACCACCATTTGACATCCCAATGTCTCACTTTCTTCTCCAATTTTCAATCTTTGGATAAAATCCAGCTGTGCCAGAAACAGCAATGGTGCCTGGACAACAAAGAGAACGTAAAGTCAGGCAACATTAATTGGAAAGTTTTGCGTTCAGAAAGTGGAAATCTAGCTTACGACGAACTGGAAGAGCAAAATTGGCTCAAGACTTTGTTCTACGCTTTGAATGACGAAAGTTGTGCAGGTGATCAAGTTGTGGAGCTGGATAATGTAGATATCTTCCGATGCAATAGGACGGAATTGAATCAATTTTATGGTAGAAGATTGGGAAAGGAAACTTTGTCGCAGAAGACTTTCACTTGCTCTGCCTCTAAATACTATACACTAACAAAACAGTTTATACCAACAGTTAATGATCGCAGATTGCAAGCCTCAAAATCTAAATCTATCAAACGAAAACTGGAAAGTGAATCGTCGGTTAATCAAACTGATTTGAAGTTTCTGAAACTCTACTTGTGATGTTTGAATTTTGATATTTGTTATAGTTCATTTAATTAATTAGTTCAGTTACTACGAGTTCTGTTGTTTTGAAGTTAAAACACAAATCGGAAAGAAGTAAGAAGTTGCTTAATTGGTAGACGAGAGGCGAAAGCTGAGGCAGTTGTCATTGTTTTTTATGACTCGAAGATAGGTATTGGCTTCTGAAATAATTTTACTCATGAGATATTTTGACCTTAAAGGGAAAGAGAACACCGCTTTGAACACAAATTGCTGAGTGAGAAAAGTTTTTTGTTCATGCGCCGCGTTGAGTCAGTGACTTCTTACTTCAGTTTTCACTGACGGAATAGTGCATATACACTTGCAGAAGGTCAAGAAAAGCAACAACAGTACTAATAAGAAAATTCGGATAAGTTTCTCCTTAATGAGCACTAAATTGAATCACATGAGATTTTTTTTAAAGCAATCAAAGTTTTATCGATTTTCATTTGACGCATACAAAAATTTAGGGAAATCAGAAAGGTACTGAAAATACGCTGTGCAAAGACAAGGAGTAACAATTTTATAAATTGCAAAACGGGTATTTAATTGAGTGGATAAAATTATTGGCTTTAATTAACTGATTGGCAGAGTTTTTCTGCGAGCAGGTAAATGTATATTAATGTAAACATTGCCTGCAATCTTTTTTGTTTTGCTATTATAATTACGTTTTTTCTATAGTTTTTTATAATCTAAGTATTCAAATTTTGATTGAGTTTGTATATATATTTTTTACTTGAACAGTTGTAGAATGATGCGATTTCCGGGTAATGGTGAGAAATTTTTCTATAGAATCTATCCTTTTCTACTATCAGTGAATAGTTTTTGAAGAACTTTTAGAGTGCGCCTTGTTTTGTTTTTAGAGAGTTGAGATATTTGACAGCGATTTTTTTTGAGTTTTATAAACTTCTCTCGAATAGCTGATTTCTTAAAACATTTGCTAGTTATATCGTTGCTCAGCGGGAAATTGTTTTTGTTCGGGCACTGGCCTCAATTGACCATTTGTCATATAATTTTTTTCTAACATATCACATGTTATTTTCACAATTTTAACATAAAATAATTGTTAATGAATTGTTCTGAAAGTCATTGATGTTCTCAATTGAAAATGTTTAATGAATCTCAAAGTTACAAATTCTGTGGAATATTTTCTTGTGTTCTCGAGTCTTTGAACTAATTTTTTTGTGTGCATTTATGTTTTTGTACTATATTTGACTCTAGATTTGTATACATTTGTATATATATAAATATTTAATTGCTTATGAAATTGAGTCAATCACGCATAGAATAAGTTCTCATGCAATTTACTTAATTGGTTGCTTTCATCAGATCCTAGATTTTTTGAAAAAAAGCTTTATACACAATTTCCACGTGAAGCCGTTCGTTTGCACAGGTTTTTCCCAGGATTCACATCAACATGTCTTCAGCATAACAAAATTTTGCAGTCTGTTTTTCGTAGTTTTCACATTTATAATAGCATAGACAATGTATAGAGGTTCCATATAATAGTTTCCATATAAAGATTTTGTTCCCCACATCCTCTTCAAGATTTAAAATTCTATTAAGTTTTCCAAGTTCTGGCAAGTTCCACTTCAAACGACTTGTCAAGTCTTGGTGTGGTGTTGGTGTGTTGTCAAGTCTTGAAAATAAACAGGGAGTTGTTTCAGTTCTTAATGCTTATTTAGCTGTATTTTTGTTGTACTTAGCTCGTATATTTTGCTTTATTTATTTGTAAAGGCTAGAGATCACAAGCGTTTTTTCTGCTGTCAAGACCAGAAGTTTTTGGTATGAGGTTTTCGGCCACATAAAAATATAATTTTTATGTAGATAGTTTTATTTCAAACCTTGTTTCATATTATCATACGACTTTCCTCAAAGAATTTGTCTGATATCTTAGCCGGTTTCTTAATCTGGAGATCAAAGGCTCTGATAGTGGTCCGGTCAGCTTTGTCAGTGTTTTTATGATTACTATATTGGTCATTTACAAAAAAGTATACAAATTTTTGGTTACCGTAATGCAATGATCGGAAGTCATAGGAAGCTTTTCATATCTCTGCAAGATAAACCTTTGACTCTTAATTCAGGTCTATTTTTTGCGTCTGTTTTTTGTACTTGTTATTGCTCAATATTTTTGACCTATGGTTTAGTGTCTTTTGGAGGGAAAAAACTTGTCCCTAATGTTATTGGTTTTTGGTGGCCAAAATTTTGGCTCCTTTTAATTTTTTTTTGCTTTCTATCAAAACGTGTCGACTGATAAAATCAGCGTTTGTTTCGATTTATTTTCCCTTTTGTTTGACTTATTGTTATAGGGGTGGAGTGCTAACGCTTCAGGTCAATACAGAACCTTTCTATGCTCATGTTGGTTCTTTGCTCCCTGCTTTCCTAAAAAAGCTTATTTTTTTGGAAACCTTTGTTTTGTTATACCCATATTCTGGGTTTCTGATTATTAGCTGTTCTGCTCTGAAAAAAGTTGCGAATTCGTGTTGCTCCTTAGGTTTATACTTTCATTGCTTTCATTTTATTGAGAACAATTAATCAGCACTAGAGTGCACCTCTGTGCTTTTTATAACAAGTTTAATTGGATATTATTAGCTGACATGCTAACAGAAATTAGTCAATTTATGCTATTATAAAAGATTTTTCGCAATAGTTTGTCTGCCTGTCAGTTTCGTATTTGTACCTGTGCTTTTTTAAATCATTCTTCTGCTTTTTTTTTCGACAGGAACTATTTTGAAAATGATAATGACTTGGGCGTCTTTTGCCCAGAAGCTAAGCAAATATAATTTTTGCAGAGGGTAACTGAACGATGTTAATAAATTAGACTGGCTTCCAGAATGCTGCCGGATGTTTCTTAAACTTTGTTACTGTATAATTAAACTTTGTTACTGTAAAGTTTATACCAGTTTACTATGTCGGTAGAGTTTAACTTGACGTTTTTTTTACTTCGCATACTGGTCTCGTTTTCTTCCAATTGTGTTCTTAGGCAAAGTTATCTGAAGTAAACAGCAAGATCGCATTTAAAATCAAAGGTTTGATCAACAGCAAAATCTGAAATCGACGAAATTTCGTTTAAAGATAATATGACCGTGAGTCTAATTAATGTGCCTCGTCGCCTTTTATTATTCCAATAAATGGCAAACCCATGTACCAGATCCAACCACACCAAATATTTTCGTTCCATGGACCGTTTTGGTCCTTAAAAATGATGTTTTATGCCATTCTTTGAATCCCCAGTGAGTTCTTGGTAAGCAGTTGTGACTAATATTCAGCAATGCTCTTCAATTGTTTTTAAACCTTCCTCTCATGTTTTTAATAAAATTTCCATTATGTGGAATAGTAGTTAATCTGTATTTTACTGTTTCTTAACTCAGAGTTTGGTTGAATGTCTCGGACCTATTCTGTTCCCCCCCCCCCCCCCCCAGTGTTTTTTATGACCCCCACTTACAAATTATATGTTGCTATATAGCACGTTACTAGGTAAGAAAATAGCACGTGCGCCTAGGGGTCATAAAAAGATTTATGCTCACTAAGCTGGGGGGGGGGGGGGCGAAACAATAGATACAACTTTTCTTCACGGCATTATCGAATTTGTCAAACCTATGGGAGTGTGACTACTCGATCTTAAGCGGACACTCATTTTTTGTTTTCTGATAGAAAAGTATTACTCCTCAGTTCTTACCGGTCATTTGTCGGGCTAATTAGCCAGCGATACTCGCAGAATTCCTTGACTATTAGTTGATGTCTTTAACAATATTCAGCCCTAACTGATGCAGTTTAGTGTAGACGTCTGTCCTTTTTTAAGGATCTATCAAAGTTTTATAAAAAATGACCGACTTCTTTAAAAGACGTCTATCTCTGATTCAGTTGGTAGACAATTGAGACAAAATTATAGATCAGAGTGGTTGACACATTGCCCACCAGCGAGCCGCTTTGTATGTTTTCTATGAGAAAAGTAATACTCCTCAGCCTTACTTAGCCTATTATTGTCGAGCTAATTCTCCAGCGATACTCACACAATGCCTCGACTATTAGTTGAAGTCTTCGACAATATTTAGCCCTATCGCGAAGTGAAGAAATATAAAACCACATGCAATAAGTGGAAAGACTGAGCAGTCAAATTGAGTTAAAATCACGATAGATTTTTTAATTGCTCTCGAACAAAGTTTGAAACAATTATTTTCGTTTTTTATGCACAATTTTTGCTTGACAGTTTTTGCTTTTTTTGTTCGAGAACATTCTTTGACTTCTTGGGTCTGAACATTCTTTTAACGCTTCAGTTCTTCATTTTCCAGTGGTCTAAGTTGCTCTCATTCTGAAATAAAGTTTGTTGCTAATATAAAAATGATTGTGAGCGAAAAAGAATCAACGGCATTGTAGCTTAGTGGTTATGATGGAGTGGCATCCTGAAGGTTATGGGGTACAAACCTCTGTTGGGGCTGAAGTTTTTGGAAGCATAAAACATTTCTAAGCTACACTCCCTGTAAATTAAATTGCCTACGCCTGACATTTGAGCAATTCATTTCAAGTTGGTCGGTTTATATTTCTCTATGGCCAACCGCAGAGTACAAACCGTTTCAGTTTGAAATAACGAGTCTAAAATCCGATGCTGGCTCTTGCATGTGAGCATGCTCGTGGTGAAGCCCATCCTCTGCATAGATCTAACTGTACATCTCTAGCACTGATTAAGCCTTCTTGTAACATTTGATTTAGTTTTCGTGCAATTATTTCAGTGGACCCACCATAAATATTATAAGTTTCCTGTTGTTTCTATTTTGTTTGAACCCTTTAAGAATTGGTTCAGTCCAGGGCTGATATGCTGCCACCAGGACATGAAATAGTCATTGTTTTCTTTGAACACGTCGAACCCCAGAAAAGGTCCAAGAACGCAATTTTGGCTTTGCTCTATAGTTCTTATAAATGGTCTTATTTTTTATCTATAGTCAAATTGCTTCTCTTCCTAGAAATTACATATGATGGTTTGACATTAAGCTTTTCTACAAGCTTTGCAATTCATTTCAAGGTCTAGAAAATGGAGGACTATAGAATTGCTTAATTTCAAAAAGAATTTTTTAAAGCGTGCTTTGCTGACTGTTGTATAATGTTGACTTATTTGTATTCAATGTGGAATCCAAAGTTTGCGTTGGCAGGAAATTTCTAAAATGACAGAGTAATGAAATATGACATTCAACGAATCTTCATTTTCTTGTCTCATAAAATGGTTCTTTTTAATAGAAAAACAATTTTATTTGATTTCGGCTTGTTATAACTTACTATTAATGGAATTTGCTTCAGAGTTAATACTGCTGTCTCCAATTCCACTAGTAGACAAAGAAAATGCGTTAAAGACATCAACCGCTAGCCTCAGCAGTTTTTGATGATCATATGTGGAAACGAAATGTGATCATCTCATTAGCTAAAATGCAGTCAGTAACTAAACTAGGTCTTTTGAATGCAGTTTGTGAAGTGAAATATAATTGATTGAAAAAACTGATTGATGTCGAGTTCCAATTTTTCTTATTTGGGAGCGCGTATTCCGACATTCAATATTTATGGACTGAGCAAATGGGTTATTAAAATGACCACAGCGGAACTAGCTGGCTTTGAACGTCGGCTTTTACATTTTTGCTCCACAAACGACTCACCTGACTTTGGAGCTTCAGTCTTAAAAACTCAAAATTTAGTATATTTTTAAGTTCGTTTAGTGTTCCTAAATAAATCTTGTTTCTGGAGAATTCGTTAGCCGCCTTTGACGTCGTGCACATTTCTTTTCTCATAAGACTGTGAACAAACTAAAGCTTGTTGCACTGATTATGCTTTGTGTGCCGAATAAGAGGTCGAATTTGATATAAAAATTAATACACCATTTTAAATGGGCAAATAATCTATCGTAGATTGAACGGGGCGGAATGTAACTAGTTCATAAATTCTTTCACAGATGAAACTGTGTGATAAGGTGCCATTTCAGATAGTGGACTTGATGCAGGTCCCTAAATATGCATTGGGTGATTTCCTGCTCAACTTCAAAGCAGTGGACTTGGTCTCTGGTGTCACGGGAGGCGTCGTGTCCACTTTATGTTGCCATCCTCTCGACATTGTCAAAATAAGACTGGCTGTCAACGATGGCTTCAAGAACAGACCTTACTATGAAAGCATTCGCCACATTTGCAAGTCTATTTATTCGGGCGGAGGTGTTTTCGGGTTCTATCAAGGAGTCACTCCTAACATCATAGGTGCTAGCGCTTCATGGGGACTTTATTTTTACTTTTACAATGCGTCCAAGAAAATTTACGGCAAAAATAAGAACGGAACAAGTGTTAAAAGTTTATCACCTGGAATGCACATGTTATCTGCCGCACAATCCGGAGCTGTTACTCTGGCTTTGACTAACCCAATCTGGGTGACAAAAACTAGACTTTGTTTGCAATATGAATCAAATCACGCAGCCAGTGAAAGCTTATTAAAACCGAGAAGTCAAGTTTTATACAGAGGTTTTGTTGATTGTCTGGTTAAAACCTACAAGTTGGAAGGAATACGAGGTCTTTATAGTGGGTTTTCAGCGGGCTTGCTCGGTGTCTCACATGGAGCCTTTCAATTCATGGCTTATGAAGAAATGAAAAAGTGGTACTCGAGGAAGTTCGACGTTGATACGAATTCAGTCAAGTTGGCCACCAAGTGGTATTTGCTCTTTTCAGCGTCTTCGAAATTATTTGCTGTTGTCTTGACCTATCCATACCAAGTTGTAAGAGCAAGGTTGCAGGATCAACATCGGATTCAACGAGGATTCAGGCATGTCGTGAAGGTTGGTTATCAAATTCAGCTCTTTTCGAGAGAGGAAAGCCTTTTCCTCTTTTTTATATAATAGAGAATTAAAATGTTCAATTGTTTGTTTAGAAGTGTTATTGGAATTTTTCCCATGAATGGACTTGAATGCGTTTAAAGGATAAGGGTTGACGAATTTTATTCTATTTTTTCAAGATTTGGTCAGAAAAACCAAACGTGCGTCAATTTCAGATGTCATTAAGCGAAGGTAGCTAGACTCATAATGGAGTTCACTAAATGTATTTTGAAACTGATCAGAATATTACCAACAATATATATGACATTAGTAGTAATAGTTAAGCAAGACAGGGGGGGGGGGGTAAAAGGAAGTACCTATGTATTAACATTAGGTATAGCCCATTTTCCCTCAAATCCCAAAGATGTACCTCACAGCTTGATACCCACGCTGTTCACACGAGGGGGATTAGCAAGTTAATCCCTTAATATTAAATTAGGCCATTTACCCATTCCCATATTCAACTTTAATAATGTAAATTTCCAAAGACGTACCTCACAGCATGACACCCAAGCTGTTCTCTCAAAGGGGATCAGTTAGGTAATGTTTTAATATTAAATTAGATAGGGTGACTCATTTACACTTACGTACGGTTTACGTGATTTTCAAAAGTACCCCACAGCATGATACCCACGCTGTTCACACGAAGGGGATTAGCAAGATAGTGCCTTAACAACAAATCAGCAAGGGCATTGACCCCCTACCGTAATGCACTTTAATAATGTAAATTTT
Source organism: Convolutriloba macropyga (assembly GCF_964194025.1). NCBI lineage: Eukaryota > Metazoa > Xenacoelomorpha > Acoela > Convolutidae > Convolutriloba > Convolutriloba macropyga. The sequence continues at coordinate 38,473,638 of NC_134481.1, read as the reverse complement.
CAAAGACGTACCTCACAGCTTGACACCCAAGCTGTTCACACTAAAGGGATTAGAAAGACAGTGTCTTAACAACAAATCAGTAAGGTCATTGACCCGCTACCATTTTACACTTAATGTAAATTCCCAAAAACGTACCTCACAGCATGATACCCACGCTGTTCACACGAAGGGGATTAGTAAGATAGTGCATTGAGCCCCTTCCATTTTACACACTTTGATAATGTAAATTACCAAAGACGTACCTCACAGCAGGATACCCACGCTGTTCACACGAGGGGATTAGCAAGATAATCCTTTAATAATAATTTAGGATGAGTCATTTACAGTTACGTACGACTTTTCAAAAATGCACCTCACACCATGATACCCAAGCTGTTCACACGAAGGGGATTAGCAAGACAGTGCCTTATCATCGAATCGGTAAGGTCATTTACCCCCTACCATATTGCACTTTACTAATGTCAATTTCCAAAGACGTACCTCACAACATGATACCCAAGCTGTTCCCACGAAGGGGATTAGCAAGATAATCCCTTAATAACAAAATAAGAAGGTCAATTTCCCATTCCCATATTACACTTCACTAATGTCAATTGCCAAAGACGCACCTCACAGTATGATATCCAAGCTGTTCACACAAAGGAGATAAGCTAGGTAATGTTTTAATATTAAATTAGATAGGGTGACTCATTTACAGTTACGTACGGCTTACGTGATTTCCAAAAATGTACCTCACAGCATGATACCCAAGCTGTTGACACGAAGTAGATTAGTAAGATAATCCCTTAATAATATTATCCCGCGTAGATAAAAAAATACCCAATTCTGTCTAAAAATTACCCAAAACTTGCTAAAAAGTACCGAATTCTTGCCGAAAATAGACAACTGTTACCAAAAATTATCCAATTATCACCAAAAAATACCAAATTCTTGCTTAAAAAAACACAATTCTTGCCAAAAATATCCAATTCCTGCTAAAAATATCGAATTCTTGAGAAAAACACAAATCATGCCAAAAATACCCAATTTTATCTAAAAAATACGCAAAAAATGCAAAAATATTACCCAATTCATGCTAAAAAATACCCAATTCTGTCTAAAAACTACACAAAACTTGCTAAAAAGTACCCAATTGCTGCCAAAAAAAAGCCAATTATTACAAAAAATTATCCAATTATTGCCAAAAAATATCAAATTCTTGCTTAAAAATGCCCAATTCTTGCCAAAAAACCCAATTCTTGATAAAAAAAAAATCCCCAATTCTTGAAAAAAATGCCCAATTCTGACAAACACTTTCCAAAACCTTAAAAGAAATTAACCAATACAGGTTGAAAATAGCCATTTCTTACCAAAAAAAACTACATTTTTGCCAAAAAAAACCTAATTCCTATCAAAACCGAAACAATTCTATTAAAAACTGTCCAATTCCTGCCACTTATATTTACCAAAAGTAGCTGAATCTTGTCAAAAATACTCAAATTTTACCCAATTTTCTTTAGTATTGTCGAAAAACAACCAAATTATAAGCAATATAACAAAATTTTATCAAATATTTATCCAAAATATATCAAAAATTATACAACTTGCCATCATCTGTATTTATTTAAATTCATTCTGTCAATCCAATTATTTAGTGATCTTACAAACATCAACCTTTGACATCTTCTTTTGTAAGAGCGAATCTTCTCAGGTGATCGATAGAGGTTTTATGAGCACAAATTTATCAGGAATTTTTCACTATCGTTAGAAATTAGTCGTAAAATGTATCAATTAAGTCCTAATACCAAAAAAATCACATCATACTGTCTTCGCAAATACGGACAATTAGGTGATTTCATCCTTGCACGGGAGCCGCTCAACAAAATGTAGGTCAACTAAGACGTATGATTACCACAATTACCGAATTACAGATACCTAGGTATAGTATGGGGTCATTGAAATCATGTGACCCACATCCAAAACAAAACTTTACAAGTCTCAGACAACATGGAACTAAGCAGATTCGTCCGTGGACATTTTTGTGACTATGAGTTGTCTTATAGACCAATGTATAAAAATTTACTCGGATTTTTTGAGCAGGAGAGAGAACTTAAATTCCTCTGGTGTTTGTCTGACGACTTTGAAAATTTGCAGAAACCTGATAAGGATTGTGACGAGTGGGAAAATGGGTCACTGTCACTGACAGAGAGTTTTATTGCAAGTAGAGAAGAAGAAAACGCAATTGACCCCAAGTTTGGCATGAAAAAATTTGACCAGACAGCTCCCTTGTCGTGTTTTTCTACGGAAACTGGGCAAGATGCAAAGAAAGAGGTACAGGGAGCGTCGGCTGTTAAAAACACTTCACTAAAGTCTGTCGGAACCAACCTTAGTACAATCTAGCTTGCTGGTATGCCTCGCTATACTCTCCCTCACTTGACTAATGAAAAACTCATTACTAACATCACGTGACCTTACTAAAAACAGAAATGACAAACACTAAATCATTTTCTACACAACTTTCATTGACTTAACAAAATGTTTTATAAGATCTTATCGGCTACGAGGTTTGTTGTTCCCAATTCTTCTGTGTTTTAATTAAGTTTCATTGGCTCGATATATCGAGGTTAATTTTCAAGATATTTCAGTCATTTGTTTCTTTCCCCTTACATTGTTCAGTTACCCTTATTCATCCAGGTTTTCTTATTTTCTGCTTCCAGATCTCATCTTTTGCTCAATTCACCAAAAGTAACTACCAAAAGTAGTAGTTCCAGTCATATCTTTTGGTAGTTTTATTCTTGTCAACATATTCAATTTTTACGGAAACATACTTTCATGGTTTCCCGAAAATGAAAAACGCAAAAACTCTTTCTTATCAGCCTGTAAAATATGGGACAAAAATATAAATTCCGAATAAAATGACCAAAAATTTTCTCATGGAGGACTTATTGGTTAAGCAAGTTCCTTTCTTGACTTTTTCTTTACTAGATTGAAAGTTTTTCGATTACATGCTGTACTGCACGATTCTGCCGAAGGGTCCAGGATAATGTTACATGTTACCAAATTTTCTCAGCTCATGTTTCATGGGTTAACTGGGTTAATCTTTTTTGTTCTTATTAAACTTTTCCATCCTCAATTTTTCAGAAGACTAGACTGCTAATCATTTTTTGATATTGTAATCTAGAAAAAGGAATGTCTCTCGTTGTATTTGATATTGAGTGCTTGGAGGGGAAAATTGTTAAGGAGTTGGGTGTTTTCAAGGACGGAATTGTTTTGGGATTCAGTTTCCTGCCACCCAAAGACTACCAACCTACTTTTCAAGCAAAGTGGAACACTAAAAATTTACATGGGATCAATTGGAGCAGTGGAAAACTGGAATATATTGAGTTGTCATCAGTCATTCACATTTATTGTTCACCTACAACAGAATATCTTGCGAAAGGGTTGGAGAAATGTAATCTCCTCTCAAATTACTTGTGTAAAGATGTGGAGAATCTAGATGATCTTGGTTGTCCAAAAATTTCCGAACTTCTCAACAATTTGGATACTGACTGGGATTGCAGCAACTATCCGTATCGACACGAAAAAACCTTTCACTGTGCAGAGAAGAAAGCTTATGCTTTCGGAATTTGGACTCTTGATCATTTTGATAACGTATAATATTTGTAATTTCTAATTGTATTTGAGATCGTTTTGTAATTGTTCTTATTTTACTACTTTTTAAATCAGAGAAAGGTCCCATTGGAATATGATTAGCTCGCTGCAGATTATATGATGGCAGAATAATGCTAGAAATTGACTAGTTTTCCAAATAATAATAGATATTGGGAACCAAGAAATTTCAGTTTAAAAGGTCACAGTGAAATGAAATCTTAAAAACTAAATTAAAAAAAATATTCGAAAACTTCAAAAACTGGAGATTTGAAAAGGAGAAAAAATTAAAAAACACAATTTTTGTTGAAAACCTTATGTCAAAAACGATATTTTGAGTCAACGTGTATTTTAAGAAAAAACAACAATAAAAAAATTTAATTGAACAAAAGTAGCTTAAAAACATCAAAAACTAACAAACCAAAAAATAAAAAAAACAATATACACGTTTCTTTGTTTAAAACTTCATATAAAAATTTTTTTTCGTTTTTCATTATTTTTTATGTGAAACAATGCAAGATAGTGCCGTAAAAAATTAGTTTTAAACAAAAAAACATTAAAAAAATATAAAAATGATAATGTATAAAGATTACGTATAGCCCATTTTACCTCAAATACCAAAGACGTACCTCAAAGCAGGATACCCAAGCTGTTCACGCGAAGGGGTTTAGCAAGATAATCCCTAAATATTAAATTAGTAATGTCATTTACCCATTCCCATATTGCAGTTTAATAATGTAATTTTCCAAAGACGTACCTCAAAACATGACACCCAAGCTGTTCACACGAAGGGGATTAGCAAGATAGTGCCTTAACAACAAATCAGTGAGGTCATTGACCCCCTACCATAATACATTCTACCAATGCCAATTTTCAAAATCGTACCTCACAGCATGATACCCAAGATGCTACACGAAAGAGATTAGCAAGATAGTGCCTTCAAAAATTAGTTAGATCATTTACCCTTATCACGTTGCACTTTACTAATGTCAGATTCCAAAGACGTACCTCACAGCATGATACCCAAGTTGTTCACACGAAAGGGATTAGCAAGATAGTGCCTTAACAACAAATTTGTTAGAATGAGTCATATATTCACCAGAAGGGACTAGGGGTATTAGGTATTAAAGAAACAGCGGGTATCCAACTGTTGGGACATAAGCTAGTTACTCAATATCATGGGTCTTTTTTGAATTGGGTATATATTGAATTAGAAATTTTATTGTAAAATTGTGAATTGGGTATATATTGAATTGGGTATTTTGATGCAAAAATTTGAATTTAATTATTTTATTTGAAAAAAAATGTTTTACTAAAATAGTTTTTAATCAAAGATTTCGTTTTTTACATAAGGTTTTTAACGAAAAATGTAAATTTTAATGTTTTTTATTTCTATTTTTCCATTTTTCAGTTTTTGAAGTTTTTCCAATGTAAAATTTTCAATTTTATTGTTTTTTATTAAAAAATATTGTTCTACTAAAATAATTTTATTTTCAAAAATGTCGTTTTTTACATAAGGTTTTTAACGAAAAATGTAAATTTTAATGTTTTTTATTTTTCTATTTTTCCATTTTTCAGTTTTTGAAGTTTTTCCAATGTAAAATTTTCAATTTTATTGTTTTTTATTAAAAAATATTGTTCTACTAAAATAATTTTATTTTCAAAAATGTCGTTTTTTACATAAGGTTTAACAAAAAATGTAAATTTTGTTGTTTTTTGTTTTTCTATTTTTACATTTTTCAGTTTCTGAAGTTTTTCAATGTAAATTTTTTAATTTAGTTTTTTTTCATTAAAAAGTGTCGTTTTACTAAAATAATTTTTTTTTCAAAAATGTCGTTTTTCACAAAGTTTTTAACAAAAAATGTAAATTTTGTTTTTTATTTTTCTATTTTTGCATTTTTCAATTTTTGAAGTTTTTTAATGTAAAATTTTCAATAAATATTTTTTTATTAAAATATGTCGTTTTACTAAAATACTTTTTTTTTCAAAAATGTCGTTTTTTACATGAGTTTTTAACAAAAAATGTAAACTTTGTTGTTTCTTATTTTTCTATTTTTACATTTTTCAGTTTTTGGAGTTTTTTCATGTAAAATCTTCAATTTAATTATTTTTTTCATTAAAAAGTGTCGTTTTACTAAAATAATTTTTTTTTCAAAAATGTCGTTTTTTCACAAAGTTTTTTACAAAAAATGTAAATTTTGTTGTTTTTTATTTTTCTGTTTTCACATTTTTCAGTTTTTTAAATTTTTTAATGTAAAATTTTCATTTTATTTACTTTTTTCATTAAAAATTTTGTTTTACTAAAAGAATTTTTTTTTTCAAAAATGTCGTTTTTACATCAGGTTTTAACCAAAAATGTATTTTGTTGTTTTTTATTTTTCTATTTTTCCATTTTTCAGCTTTTGAAGTTTTTTCATTGTAAATGAAAAAACTTCAAAATTTGAAAAATGGAAAAATAGAAAAATAAAAAACAACAAAATACATTTTTGGTTAAAACCTGATGTAAAAACGACATTTTTGAAAAAAAAAATTCTTAGTAAAACAAAATTTTTTAATGAAAAAAAGTAAATAAATTGAAAATTTTACATTAAAAAACTTAAAAAACTGAAAAATGTGAAAACAGAAAAATAAAAAACAACAAAATTTACATTTTTTGTTAAAAACTTTGTGAAAAACGACATTTTTGAAAAAAAAATTATTTTAGTAAAACGACACTTTTTAATGAAAATAACTAAATTGAAAATTTTACATGAAAAAACTCCAAAAACTGAAAATTGTAAAAATAGAAAAATAGAAACAACAAAGCTTACATTTTTTGTTAAAAACCTTATGTAAAAAACGACATTTTTGAAAAAAAAAGTATTTTAGTAAAACGACATATTTTAATAAAAAAATAATTGTTGAAAATTTTACATTAAAAAACTTCAAAAATTGAAAAATGCAAAAATAGAAAAATAAAAAACAAAATTTACATTTTTTGTTAAAAACTTTGTGAAAAACGACATTTTTGAAAAAAAATTATTTTAGTAAAACGACACTTTTTAATGAAAAAAAACTAAATTAAAAAATTTACATTGAAAAACTTCAGAAACTGAAAAATGTAAAAATAGAAAAACAAAAAACAACAAAATTTACATTTTTTGTTAAACCTTATGTAAAAAACGACATTTTTGAAAATAAAATTATTTTAGTAGAACAATATTTTTTAATAAAAACAATAAAATTGAAAATTTTACATTGGAAAAACTTCAAAAACTGAAAAATGGAAAAATAGAAAAAAAAACATTAAAATTTACATTTTTCGTTAAAAACCTTATGTAAAAAACGAAATCTTTGATTAAAAACTATTTTAGTAAAACATTTTTTTTCAAACAAAATAATTAAATTCAAATTTTTGCATCAAAATACCCAATTCATTATATACCCAATTCACAATTTTACAATAAAATTTCTAATTCAATATATACCCAATTCAAAAAAGACCCATGATATTGAGTAATTAGCATATGTCCCAACAGTTGGATACCCGCTGTTTCTTTAATACCTAATAATACCCCTAGTCCCTTCTGGTGAATATATGACT